>NC_082343.1:23856989-24161822 GCF_027477595.1 Haemorhous mexicanus | reverse complement strand
AAGTATTTTCATATTCCCAAAGAGCAGAGGTTGAACTTGGCTTTTAAACTTATTACTCTGTTCTGAAGAAAATGTTTCTTTATTAAAGACTTCTAAAAATCACTAAAAAAATTTGACACTTACATGCAGCATGTTTACCTTCCCAGCACCAAGCAATATAGGCAGAAATCTGATCTGATGCTTTTGTTTCTGAAATGCTCAATGGTATAACTCAAATGCAACCAAGAGAAACATGGGAAGTGAGCTTGTCCATAATGAACGTTTTATGATCATCTGAATTTTGTGCCACTTTACAGACTGCATACTTTTCAGAACTGAACAAATGAAATATGTCAGATACGTTCAAAAATACTGTTAAAAATTTAATTAGCCCAGAATTAATTTTGGGAAGAAAGATTTTTTTTTTTTTTTTTTCATTTAGAAGTCATATAATGAGTACGTTTGGGAAAAAAAGCCTGCACCTTCAAATGTTTTTGTAGTTTTGGAAGCTGTTCCCTGTCAGTAACTTCCTACAAAATTTCTGCCACGCTTCTTGTAAGATTTACAAAAGGAGTCTAGATTGGTGGGGACAAAAGGAAGACTCGTGTAACACAGCACTGTCTGGCACTTCTACATTTAACTTCAGTAGTAAGGTTTATTTTTAAGTTACTTTCCCAAATTGGCTCATTCCCTAATTTTACTGACTGAAAAACTCTGGAAAGCGGGGGAAGGACATTTAATTTTCCTCCTTCCAAGTTATTTTTATTTCAGTGTTTCTTTTGTTTGTTTTCTTTAACAGGATAATCTCCAAAGGAAACTTCTAAGGAGACAGCAGTCTTTTTGGTCATTTGCAGTATTGAATATCTGAAGGTGAAGTTACAGCTACATCTCCTCTCACAGCTCAGACCACGCCTGATTTCTGGTATCTGCTGATAAAGCACTGACTTCCCAGAAGAGACCACTGCTTAGCACTACACTGTTGGTCATCTCACAGATTCTCTAAGTGCTGATTGAGCTTTCAATTTAATTAATGGTTACATTAAAGTAATAAATGAATGGAGGCAGAGCATCTACACCCCTAAGTTCTTCAGTGTATGCTCTTCAAAATAAGTTGTTCAAAAAGCATAACGCTGCCCAAAGCAAAATGATGTGGAATCACAAATGAAGGTCTCTGCAATGGCAGCTGAGCCCCCTTGTCTCTCTGTCCAGGAGCAGAGCAGATCCACTTCAAGGAGGAGAGGAGATTGACTCGGGTTCTGCCAGTAGGAAGCACACACAATGATCCAGGGGAATAATTTTCCATTGCTACCACCATGGATGAGGTGGCTCAAGGACACACAGCTCCCCCACATGCAGTAATCAGAGTCAAATGGCTGCTAAACACGACCACTGTTGGCCACAGATTTGTGCCAAAAGCACGTGACGCAGCCAAACTTCAAATACAGGCAACTGTGTTCACCAAGAATAAGATTAACAGCAGTAAGGAAACAAATATTTTATGTACATTGACCATCTCACATGTTTTGTCACCATGCCATGGAAACTGAGGTTCACATCTTCAGTGTAATTTCAGTTCTCTGCCAATACAGCTCTGGTACAGAGCTGTGACATTCCCACTTCAGCCTTCACATATACAAAATGAGATCCACTGGCTGCCATCGTGATGTTAAAAATGGAAAAGGGAGAGAACTGCCCAACCACCTATTCCACTTCTGAGCCAAGGAAACATTTTTGTTTGATTAGTTTGGCGTTCTTTTTTCTTTTTACAGTATATACTTCAATCATCTGCCAAGAATAGATGGGCAATGTGATTTACATTTCTTTTGTCATACTTTTTAATGAACTAATTAATTCTGGCAGTAATGATCTAGATGGTGCTTGAAATTCTTCTTGCTACAGGAAATAATTTGCATAAAATTATAAAACAAGAGATTTTTTTTTCTTGTTGGACCTGCACTGAAATATGGCCCACAGAAAATCTTATCATCTAGCATCTTGCAGAGGAACATCTATTCATCCAGGAAATAATTCAGACCCCACAAAGTAACAAGCAAAAATGCTTGTCCCTTGCCACTACTGCTATTTGTGAAAAAGCAAACTGGGAGAGACCCAACAGTTGCAATCTGCTGGCTTTGAACTACCCACTCATTGCTATTCACACAATTACCAGCCAATATGTGCATTTCAATTTCTCATTTCTTCTTGGAACTTATCTCTGTGCTGAATCATAACCACATGAAAGATGACTTTTCCAAGACAGCAGCATTTCAAAATTTAATGTGTGCATCAAATATGGCTTGCTTATTTTGATCACATTGCTTTTACTGAACACTCTCTGAATTACTGCAAATAACACCCCATCCCCTGCGGCTCCTATAGTCAGTGGACTCTCTGCAAACCACCTCATAATGAAAAAAAGTAGGAAGGTTTTGGTAAAAAGGTACTTTTTGGGCAGTCTGTCAGCCTTCCTCAGTGATAACAAAACAGACCTGATTCCCTACATTCTCTTCACATGCAAAATGAGCCACATGATGAAGACCCTAGTTATGGAGGTTTCAGGCAACAGTGAAAATGCTTTTTAATTGGAAAATCAATCCCAGTATCTCAAAAGAAATGAAAACCAAATGTTCTAAAAAGACAGAAGAACTGTAAGAAGTTCTTACAAAATACAAAGCAAGGTCTCCTCTTCGACACACTTATACACACATCTTCCCCAGACCCTTCCATCTCCTATGAGAGACAGGAAACCAGTGACTGAAGGCCAGTCAGGCAGAATCCAAACCCAGATTAGGATAGCCCTCTGTGTTCCCACCCTTTAAAAGATGCCAGGCATTACTCTAGAGTATTTTTAGGCCCACAGTTGTACTACCCATGCTTTGGGTTTAAAAACAAGAAGTAAATTAATAAAAACATAAATCTGAAAACAACAGTGGGTTCCAAAATCATTCACTGTTATCCTGCTGGCACACAGATTATTTGTTTTTAATTTCCACCCAGTGAGCTGAAAGCACTACGCTCTTCCAGAATTTCTTACACACACATCCAGCATTCAGCAGCTCACTCCTCTGAGTGACTTTGCATTGCCATCTCTTGGTTTCCAAAATGCCTCTGCTGTGTGAAAAATAAATAGCTTCCCTCCTCCACAGCACTAGTCACTTAACATTGTGGTGTTAAATAAATATTAATACAAGCCTAGGCTCGCACTGTTTTATTACGAGTAAGTGGTACCTTACTCTGCAAATATTTCCATTCCCTTTGCCACAGCAAGGTGTTCCTGTGCACGTGGAAAGGAGGCAGAGCCTGGCTCAGCCCAGCAGCACCATTTACTCCTCTCCCCCCAGCTCAGCTTGGCCCACTGGCACAAGCACAGAAAGCTGCTGCTGACAGGGCAGCAGGGAAAGCCCTGCAGGGCACCAGCCCAGCTCAGAGCACCAGGACACCCGAGCCCATCAACCCCTTCCAGCACACCGCTGGGCAGAACCCTTCTGTGCCTCCCTCTCAGGGCACATCAGCAAGGCCAGGGGACAGCAGGCTGGGCCAGACAGTCCCAAATTCAGCTGGCATCTAAGCTGGACCCACTTAACAGGCAGGCACAGAACAGTGTGGCACAAATATGCATTTTATGCACTTGCACCTTTTTTCTCTCTTGGGTTACAGGAAAAGAAATCTGCTTTTTGAGAAGGGGACAGGATACACTGTGGAGTCATGCAGGCTTATAGCCACTCATTCACCTAACCAATTCACCTTGCTGCACACTGTCAGTTTGTAAAATATTCCCCTTGCTTCAAAGGCTCATCTACTCTCTCCAGTTTTATCCTGTGGTACTTAGAATAAAACACCAAACATTATGTTACTCTGTCACATTTCTCCACAGCAAAAAAAGTTCAAAGCTGCAGCTTCTATTGTTCTTATTTTCTGCTGTTTGATTTTTGTTTTCTTTCTTAACCATTTGTATTTTAATGCATACTGTATTGAAAGACCATATTTTTCAAAATAAACTGTTTAAAGGTATTTAATCACTTGCCACATTCTGAATTTCCTTCAGTTTGTCTTCCTACATTGCTCTAGTAACAACAACATGCCAGCAACTAAAAGTAATATTTAGGTTCATGCTATACACAACTGACAATTTTTTAAAAAGCACCTAATTAAGAGTAAGTTTGAAAAACCCATCATTTTCATATCTGTATCACCCATTTGGTGCTATTTTAGATTTTCTTCCCAGTTTTATTACACTAACTTCTCTAGAACCTGTTGACCGTATGGTTTTTTCTTCTAAACAGTGGTCTCTGATTTGCCACTTTAATCTCTTTTACATGTCTGTGCTGCTTTGGGCTGGGATAGAGGGAATGTTCTTCCCAGTAGATAGTGAGGGGCTGTGCTTTGGATTTGTGCTTAACACAGGGTTGATAACACAACATTTCCACAGTAATCTCTGTTTCAACCATTTCAGACTTCTGATTGGAAACAGGCAGAGCTATGCTCCAGCTCACTGAAAACAAGGTCCAAAATATTCCAATCAGACAACCAGAGATTTGGCCACCCAAAAATGAGAAGTATCAGGCCATGAGTGTCCAAGCAATCTTTAGGAACACCTCTGCCTTAGTAGCCAGGAGCAAAATAATTTCTTCAATTGCACAGTGTTTCAGATTTATTGAGAAAAGTCAACTGTCACAGTTAATTAATTCTGCAGAGTAATGGAGAAGGTTTTATGACTCTGCAGATTAGCTATAAACACAGATTAAAGCTAGGTGAATATACTTGGAGTTTCTGAAGTGGACAGTCTGGATGTAAGAAGACTAAAATTGCCTCATGTACATATTTGTCTGGAGCTTTGTAGTATTACCACAAAAATAAAAATATTTAAGGAAATATTTAAGCTGAGGGCTCTTTGTGTTTAATTTTTAACTTTCTAGTAAACAGTCAGACTGAAACTTTCAGAATTAAACTGATGATTAGATCACAGTTAGATGATAAGCAGTCAGAAGAGGGATGGCTACAAACCAGACATGGCAAAAGCAGAACTTCTTGTATCAATATCTGCATAAAGGCTGCAGGGAGACCAACTCCTTCATTGGGACACCTGGTTCTGAGCAGACCCTGAGCATCCTGGATTTTGGCTAGAAGATGGTGGCCCACAGCTGGGGTGGAACCAGCCAGTGCTGCCAGTTTGACCTGGCTCCCACTGTGGAACAGGTCTGAGAGCTGAAAAGCTGCAGGGCAGCACAGGGACTGAGAGAGACAATTCACTTCTTCAAAAGAGAAAAGAAAATCCTTGTTGTCTGCTATGTACACTCAAAAAATTGAAGTAAGCTCCTGAAAACATCCTCAAAATATATACTTTGAGGCAAGAAAAATGTTTCATTCTCTTCTCAAGGTTTTTTTCCCTTTATTATATTGTTTTGTGTTTTAATGTGTTTTGTGGTTTAATTTAACCATTATTAAATGAACATCTGACTCTGAAAATGGGAAAACAATTTTGCATCATAATTTTTTTCTCATCACGCTTTATTAGTCAAATTCAACATGAAGCTGTGAATGACAAGCAGTCTCACACCTACCTTGGGGGTGGGGAGAGGAAAAGAAGAGAGGGAAGAAGAAGGAAAACATGAAGGTGTCTACAGAGAGCTATAAAATCATTAGTGTCACATTAGAGGATGGTGAAATGCTGCTGACCCTCTCTTCTGATGACGAATTAAGTGGAATTAAGTGGTATTGAATGGTATTAGCAGGTTCAAAAGAAGAAAGGCAGCTTTTCTCACACAGCTCTCTAACCTTCAGATCTCCCTGCCACGGACCTTATGAATTTTTAAGTCTTAGTTTTAAGAGGACTCAAAAGGTACCAGGACAAAGTCACAGAAGCAAAATACACAAAGGATTACTAAATACAAACAGACTGCTTCTGATCCTCTCCCCTAATTGGTTGGGTGCCAGGAGATTATTCCAAACAGCACAGTGCCATTTCCCTCCTGCACTTGTGCTGTCCCCTAGGCAGTACTGCTGGACACTCTCACACCAGACACCCAGCTAGATGGACCTCTGAGAGGAGCAATCTCTCCATGCTCACAGCTATGCTCCTAAGCCAGTTGAATAAATATTTGTTTTAAGACACCAACACAGCCTGAGCCCCATAACTGTGTGTTACCATCCTGGACCACACTTGTTTCCCCCCATTTTACGTAACTGAGAGGAAAGCAGAAATTCCACTGGCTTTGCAAAACTGCATTCTCCCCCCAAGATGAAGGATTAGAAACCACAGCATGCAAATACATTCTCAAAAGATGTGCTGGTGAAAATGCAAGCACAAGCACTCTCATTTACGAGGACAAACTGAACGACTGCATGCACAGCTCTGGAGCAGGAATGAGCCAAAGGCATGCACAGGAGTGCTTGAGGACAGAAAGGACTGTGCAGTAACCCTGGAGCTACCTCCACCACCAAGTGTGGATCACAACATTGTACATCAGCTTTTCACCAGGCCAAATCTGTATATCTTTAGATGTTTTAGGGCAAACAGTTATTTGCCCTTACTCTGTTCAGGCACCATTGCCTGAACTGCATAACTGACAACTGACAATATTCTTTGGACTTAGTAACAAAGAGTGCATATTTCCTAAGAACATGATGTAAGCTTTTACTAAAGTAGCTAACACAAAACCCACAGAAATCAGTTTCAGCAAAAATGTAAATTAAAAATTCCAAAAAGTCACAAAAAGGAAGGAAAGAATTGTAATTAGGGGATTTATACATGACAGACTTTATCTTGACATGCAAAATGGCTTCTGTTATGTTGCTTTGTAATCTTGAAATTCTAATACAACAACACAAATCCTAGACAAGAGCTCGAAGTGGGCAGCATATGTCCCTACAAGATCCTTGGACTTCACTCCAAACCTATTCCTTCTGTGCAGAAGCAGGAGCCAGAAAGAGATGTGATTTATTTCTAACACTTTACAGATCTATTAATTCTTACTAAGCAAACATGTTACTGAAAAGCTACATGCAGCCTGCTAACCTTTATCAAAATCCCTCCTTAATTCAGTGCTTATAGGCAAGGCACTGCCATCATACCAAGGTCTGAGAGAAAAGCACAAAGATGCTTGCAAGAGGCACAAGATTTATACAAGCAATTGTTACTTGCACTACAAAAAAAGAGGCTCAACATAACAATGACAGATTACAGGAGCGTCCCATTGTGATTTGTGATAGAATACAAAATACTTAGTATTCAATCAGAGATCTGGACTGTAATGCAATAGAAGAATGTGACAAAGGTGCAGAATCCTCCACTATTCAGGCTGATGCGCAAGGCTAGAAAGAAAATCAACATTTCTATTTTTGGTGTCCGTGACGTTGAGTACATGAGGTGCACGTAAGCCTAACAGCCACCACTTACTGATTGAAAACATTCAGCAGGCATGCTGACAAACTGTAGCTCTGCAGAGACAATGCCAGGAAGCAGATTTAGCATGAGAAGGAAAGGCTGGAACTGAGAGAAGAATCACCAAGGTACAAAGGATGTTAGCACATTCCCATTTGCTGTATCTGAGCCTGCTACCACAGATGCAGCTGAAGGCACCTTCACCCCCCGGAGAAGGGTGGTGAGTGGAAGCTCAACATGGAGAAAACCCATCCAGCCCTTATTCTGCTCCTGAGGGGCCCTGTGGGAGACAGCTGGGTACAGCACCAACTGTCCTTGGAGGTTCACAGGTTGGACACTTCTTCTTTAGGCAATCGATTTTCAATCTCACAGCAAGAATTTAACAAAAAAAAAAGGATTTTAATCTAGCAGCTGCACTGGAGACAGCAAAACTGTGTTGCTTGGAGCTCTCTTAGGGTGACAGCTCTCTGCCTCACTGTCTGAGCTGTACCCAAAAGCTGGCAAGAGACTCTAGCTCCAGCCAGCTCACAGAGAAACCTCTAAAGGACACGGTGCCCCACTACATCTTGAGGCCAATGTCAAACTGCCACAACAGCACAAGGCACAAGTGAAATTAAATTGCAGTCCCACACTCTCTGGAACTTTACCATCAGATAAATGACATCACCACAAATTAATCATTGTAAATGTATATAATTAAGTCAAGGTCAATCGTCTCTAGATTGGATTGTCTAGCTAAGCATAGGATTGTGATTAAAGTAAGACTCAGAGATTTCTATAATTCAATATTTCAAATGGTAGTTTTCAATGATGTGTCATTGAAAGACACTCATACTGTGCAACAATGGCTACAAATGCAGGTCTGCTTTGTAGGTTTCTACTCTGAGAGGCATTATGACTTTTTAGAACTGCCACTTGAGCTACAGTCTCTTTTTCAGGATCTAGCTTACAGAAGAGCCACCCCAGAAAGTGCCTAAGGACCTGGAAAGGGAATCTGGCCATTGGGTTGAGTACCTGGGTCTGTCAGAGATTTCCTGTGTGAACCTTGCCAGGCCATTTAATGACAAGGGACGAACAATAAGAAATGTGTAGAGCAAAACTACTAATAAGGTTAAGTGACTTTTATGGGCAACTGGACCCTGAGAGGCTTAGGAAATCCCACAAGGTACTGAACTCTTTTGTAACTTCCAACTCTACAGAGAGAGAGATTGATTCCCCATCACTGCAACAGGAATCATGCATCCTCTGCCTTAACCACTCTTGCTTCAGAGCAGTATCTTGGACATGCTGACTGCAATAAGCAAGTCTGAGGGTCTCAATTTGCTAGGGACATTTTTCTGTTACTGATCTGAAATCATGAAACATCACCATCACAACCACTGTCCTCAGCCCCCAGCGAGGGCACAGATCAGCAGGAACTTCTCAGCACCTTGCAGAAACATGCATCACTGCCCAAACCCAACTTTTAAAAACGAAATCTGGAGTCAGCATAGTGTCAGACAAGTAAAATAGCCATCACTGGTGTATTATGTGTTCTAGTACAGATCCCTCCAAGATGAAAAACAAAGTAAGTCTGTGGTGGCTGGCATAGCAAAGTCAATTCATCTGCTCAGGAGGAGTCTGTGAACAACAGCACTTTGACCATCTCAGCTGTCTGACAGAGATTCTGTCCTTTCCTCTTTGATGCTCATCTCAATTCATTCTTAATTAGATTATAGACTGACACAGTTTCTAATTATTGCAGACTACCAATGCAAATCCTCAATACCACAATCTTTTGGGATAAAAACACATACAATCTCAACCTCTCACTGAATTCTTAAGGAATGCAAAACCTTGCTCGGTTTCCCATTTTCTCTCCAGCTCCATAACTTCCAGGACTATGTTAAAAGCATATCAGTTCTAGAGGAAAACACTTACAAAGTCTTGTGTTCATTGGTATGGAACTACTTTGTACTGTAAAGGCAAACTCAACCCTCCCCCAGGGAAGAAGAGAGAGAGGAGGCATGTTGGGCACACTGCCTCATGGCCTAGACAGGAGGCAGACCCTGCTCTAAAACCATAATGCAAGAAGCTGCCCAAAACCTGAGACAAGACACAGGAATGGCAGCATCACCCACAGCTCACTGCAGACTCCAGAGAGCCGGCAGACCAGTGAGGGGGAAAAAGCAGCAAGAGACAACAAACCTTTTTTTTCCATAGGGAAGATCACTGCAACAGTTGAATCTGTCAGGTGGTTGCTGCCAGAAAGGGGTGAACCTCACTACCCTTCCTTCCACTCCAGCAGCTTCCTCACCCCTGCTTCCCAGCCACCTCTTGGCCCTTGCTAACACCCAATGGTGCTCATCAGACTGGAATTCCCATGACCCATCCTCTCTCTTCCTGCCACTTCAGTGAACTGAATGTGGCTGCAGAAAGGGTCTGAAGAGTGCTGGAGCTGCCAGACACAAAAGAAGTGACATCAGAAGCATGCACCAGAAACAGGGAGGAGGAGACAGCAGGGATTCCTTGCTTTCAGCCTCTGAGATCTACCAGATTCAATCAAGTCACCTCATGCAATTTTAAATTATTTGAAACTACTCAAGCTTTTCAAATATAAATTGTCTTCAAAGAACAGCCTGAGAAGGCCTCTGCATAATTTTTTGCATTGGTGGTGTGTTCCAGAGTCACACAGAAGAGAATGTATTTTCAGAGGATTACAGCACTGCTGGAGTGCAGAAAAGCTATCCCTCTGAAAAAGAATACAGAAAACCTCCCTACAGTCCTGAAATGTAATCCTTTCATCATTGTTCAGTGGAGATGCAAAGCTGTTTTTATTGTGAATTACTAAGATCTTTATTTTTATATATACAGAAAAACTCCATTTTTCTTAATGCTCACATAAGCTCCTCAGGTATGAGATTTCATAGAAGGAATTGCATGAATGGCTCCTTACCTTTCCCAGAAAAGTGGAATGCCTAAACAGGTCAATAAGAATGGTAATAGGTCTCAAGCACTGAAGAAATGATCACAGCTAATGAAGAAGAACTGTTCTAGGAGAGGAAGGCAATTCACAGTAGGCTTCAAAGTGACTTCCTGCAGTTCCCAATACTATTAAGGGGTGATAAAAAAGAAACTTGAGTAAAGGTAAGACAGATGAAACAAAGAGGGTGAAGATTACAGAGCTATTAGGAATGGAAAGGACAGGAGCTATAAGCAAAAAGAAGAGTGATCTTCTTTAATGCACAAAGCACCGGGACATGTATTGATGGGGATGGCGTCTAAAAGAAGCCGTTCCAAGGGACACCACCACCTGTGCTCTCGCAAGGACTCAGCTCATTAGGAGCTGGAATTAGCATTTGGAGGAGGATGGAGGAAGCGCCCCGAGGCTTTTCCCTGCCCGGCTCGGCCAGTAGGTGTCACAGCAGTCAATGCTATCGGGCACAGCAGCTCCCGGACACAGAGGTGCCTAGTCTGGAGAACGCTAAATTACTGTACTTAAAATACATCGGCTTTAATTAAAATTAAAGGGAAAAAAAAAAAAAAGTCATTAGTCATTTCTATGACTTTCTATCAGATATTTCAAGTGTCCTTGAAGAGTTTGGAAAGAACGCAAACAGATTGCCAAACATGTCAGCAAATACCACAGCTCTTACACCTGCACTTAGGGCTTTAGTGAGGCATTAAACACTCCGTGCTGGCACAGCTTAAAAGAACAGAGATGCTTGCTGCCCCCTCCCCAGGTCTCTTAGCCAGCCTAAGCAGCACACATGGCTGGGGTTTGTTCCCAGACATGCCTGGTCTGAGAACATGAGGCTAGAAGCATGAGGCTGTCACAACACAGACACACAGCCAGAGCTGAACGAGTTGCAGAAACAAGAGAATTTTAAACAATTTTTTAAAATTTTCTACTTCAAAGGAAATTGAGAACAAACATATCTAGGAGAGTTCCTTGGGTTTAGCTTCTTTTGTCCTGGTGTGAATGCTCCAGCAGCAAAACTTCAGGCTGAGTGTTTTCCTACCCTTTCCCAGCAGCAAGGGAAGCAGATGGGCTCTAATCATGCTCTGATATAGCACAGAGAAGAAAAGCATATGATGGCATTCCCCATCATGAGTCTGCCTTAATGCTTGCCAGTCAGCTGTGCACATATAAAGCAATCATGACTTTGTTTGGCATTTCCTCTGGAACATATGGTGATTTACTATGCAGTTTCCAGCATGTATTGACACTGTTTTGAATCGCACTTAAATCCTTCCCTACTACAGACAAAAACGTAAATACATGTGGTTTATGTTCAGGGTCATGTCTACCTGACAGCAGAAGGGTCCTACCAACAGCCACAGAGCAGCTGGTGGCAGCCCCCTGCCCACAGTGACCAGAGATTTCAGTGGGAGGAAATGCCTTTGTTTTTGGGGGGAGGCTCTGACAACCTGCTGCAAAGCAAGACAGCTTTAAACAGAGCACCTGTGCCCAGAGGGCCCCCACTGCCTGGCTCAGCACACCAAGTGGTTTCTGTTTATCAGCATCCAGTCCTGCCCTATCCTTTCTGCCTAGTCCCACTGAGTAGTGGGTTGCATAATGATCCAAAAATAGATCACTAAAATATGAAAATTATTAGACATACTTAATAATAATCCCTGCGGCTAATTTTTTCATACCAGGCAATTGGCTGGCAGGTTACACAATACAGCATCCAAGATGTGAGTCAGAGCAAAAGAGAGAGAAGCAGCAAGAACATCAGTTAAAAAAGCCCCAGAGATTTAGGCAGTGCTCTCAGTTCATTACCAAAATACATCAGCTGTGGCAACTGGACCTTCAAACCCTGTGCAATTTTGAAACGAGCAACAGTTTTCTTTTCTCACCAGCAGTTGAAGAGACCATCCAATAATTAATATTCTCATGTGAGGAAACATACTTTTTTCTTCAGTAGCATTGGTATGAAGAACATAAGTTAGATTTAACAGAGCCACTCAAATATTGTACAGTCAAGAGAAATACCAAATAAAATGCCCTGTGAAACACCAAGATTGAAATATCTTTTTAATTGTATGTTTTTCTTGAAACAAACAACAAAGGAAATCCATTGGATTGCCACAGTGTCTGCTGATCTTTACACAGTCATATTTGTAACACTCTTGAAACACTTAAGAGAGGAAATAGTCTTTTAAAAGACAAAAGTGATTCCAGTGAACAACCCTTTAGCCCTTTGCTCCTAGGGAAAATAACCATACTGCCCACAAGATGCATCTCATCAAGAAAATGTAATTAGGTGTAATTACTTCACCTTGCTTTTAAGAAGCCATTACCATTTGTTGTTCTTGGTGCATAGGCTCCACCTTCTTTAACATGCACCTACTAAAAATCCTAACCAAAGTAAACCAGAATACCGAATATACATCTACTTCTCCAAGGAAAAGAGATGAGAAAGAATAAGCTACATAAGGCAGATGTTCAGATGTTAGTGGGTTTGCTTTGTGCTTCACCAAAAGATCCTGGGATAACACAGTGATAAAGGCACTGGAAGCCTTCATAAACCTGGACAGAACTAGAAAAAGAAGGAAAAAGGCAAATATTTTAGTGGTACAAGAACTGAAACTAATCAGGTGAAAACAGGTTATTTATAGCACTTTTAGAGCCTGAAAAAGTGTCATGCAAGCAAGAAAGCTGCCTTTAAACGTTTAATCTTGGATTGCATTAAGCAAACCAGATAAGAAGCACTCAGGATCGCTCCAGGCACTTGGGTGAGTGGTTTGCTCACCCTTCTGCAAAAAGCTGCCACTGCTGGCTTCCAGCTCTGAGAAGACCTACAGAGGCCCAAGAGTGACCTGAACAAGAGTTCTTCACAGTATCACACTCTCATCAAAACCTTGGTTTCAACAGTGGCCTTATCAAAACAGGTTTACCAGTTAAAATTAGGCTATTGTTGTTTTCCAAAGCTCCAGGTTCACCTAATGCTGCACGAATTCAGATCCCCACCTAAAGGGGTGAGAAAAATCTTGGCTGTTCTGCATTCAGTCACAAGCCTTAAATTCCAAGCTTTGTAGAGCCCTGTAACTCCATCCCTCGCAATGTAACTCACGCCAGGTTGCAGAGGGGAGATGTTCTCTGGAAAGCACAGGTTTCAAGGGAAATCAAATGGGAGCTCCTGCCTGGGTGGCAGCACTAGAATCATAATCAAGGAAATAAAAGGAGCTTGATGGCACCCTCACAAGCATGAGTCAATGTATTTCATGCTTGTCTGCCATCAGGAAAAGCAGAGACGCTTTACCAGTGCCCAATAAAAAGAGCAGTTTAATTTCCAATGTCTAGCAAGCAGCTTGTTCCAAATCTGTTGTTTGTTTCATTGGAGTATAAAACAAAATCAAAATTAAATCATTTGTCTGTTTCTCTAAATCACTTAGGATGTCTAAAGGCAATTGAAGCTTTTTAATGTGGAACAAAGAATATTTATGTCACAAAACAATCTTAAACAATTAATATTATGCTATTAAAGTGTTACTCTTTTTCTGCATTTAATGCAAGTTGCCATATCAATACACTAAACAAAAAAATAAAATGGGAAGCTTCCTAATGCAATCATCATTAGTATGTCCTAAGATAAGCACATGGGAACTAAAGAGTCATGGATCCAGCAACAATCAAACAATGACTAACATTAGCTTTCTTTACATTACACAGGTAATTTGTTTAGCTTATCATTATTATGATTATTACTGTTGCATCTTTGCACCCTACTCCTATCTGCTCAGTCTTGCCTTACTGAACATGCAGAGTACATATTCAGCATTTACAAAACAAAGAGACTAAAAACCTCTGGTTAAAGAAGGACCAGGAATTTCTTCAGCAGAAGTGTTCACCACTGGTGTCAGATCCATTTGAGGGGGCTCCCAGACATAAGAACTACTCCTATTTGTTTTTTACTACACAGCTCCATAAACCATGAAATACCCTGCACTGAACTGTGCTAGATTTCAAATCAAGAGTTTTTGTTTTGAACAGTTTGTGCTAGAAACCTCCAAACAGCTCAGAAGAACAGTCATCCTTTGTAAAAATCCTATTTTTTTCCAGATCAACTAGCTTTGACGCTTCTATGGTAAAACTACCAATATTCACTGTCAAGCTGCTCTTTCAGAATGTCCCTGATCTGCATATGCCAGATATGGCTGGAGCAGGAATGTTGTCTTCTCTGCTGCTGCCCAGCCTGGCGTGTCCAGCAGGCTGTACCTGGTCTTCACTGCATCCCTGAGAGGAGACCTACTGCCCCAGAGCCCACCACCCTTGGCAGCCAAGGCAATCTGGTCTGTTAACAGATTGGTTGTCCACACCACTCCCACAACACAAAGCAGTCCTAGCTCTGCTACCTGCCACATCTCTTCAGGAAAGGTGGGGGAAATGGAGAAGGAAAGCAGGAGAAATCCAGATCTCTGAGAGGTCAGCCTTCCTTACCTGTCTCCCCAGGTTCATCGAGGACTGTGACATGAGAAGCCAACCACCACTGATCTCTATCTCCTTGCTCCAGCAGACCAGTTTGCTCATGTGGAGTGGAACCACCCTTCTCCCTGCTTCCTCAGGCTCCTGGTTCCAGCACTGTCCCCTGAGAAGGTGGTCCCAAAACTCAGAATATGACTTGGTTCATGGAGCATGAGATGTCCCACCTATCTGAAGGGACACAGCTGGCCCAGATCACCTTCAAAGGCTGCTCAGAAGGTGTGGGGCTCAGCTGCTGGTGGGCAGAACACAGCAAATCACACATGCAGAGTAAATCTCAAAGGAAAATATGATCTGGCATTGTGTTCAGGCAGGGGTAGGCTGTAGCTGTGATGTTTTCTGAAAAATCCTTTCCTTAGGATTTTTTCTCCTGAGAAGCTGAGAGGCCTCAGGAACAAATGTAAACAATGATTATCTGCTGCTGTGATTGGTCCCATGTGGTTGTTTCTAATTAAGGGCCAATCACAGTCCAGCCGTCCAGACTGTCTCGGTCAGACACAAACCTTTGTTATTCATTCCTTTTCTATTCTTAGCTAGCCTTCTGATGAAATCCTTTCTTCTATTCTGTTAGTATAGTTTTAATATAATATATATCATAAAATAATAAATGAGACCTTCTGAAACATAGAGTCAAGATTCTCATCTCTTCCCTCATCCTGGGACCCCTGTGAACAATGTCACAATTGGTGACTCCGAGTGACAAAGAAACCACCACAGCAGGCAGTGTGCACGGTGTGACAAGCAACTCTCATATCCCAAGCACACACAGTTGCTAAGTGAGTCTGGGGAGTCTCAGCAACCCACAGCTGGCACTCACCCAGCAACCACAGAGCAACAGCTCGATCACATGTTGTTTCTCTAAACTGGGAGGGCTGCAGGATGCAAGTGTTATATCTGTTCTGGTCCTTAAAGCAGCTTTGTCACTCATGCTCACACAGGAGGAGCAGGAACACCAGGATCAATCATCAACCATTTGGGTACCACGTGGAAATACCAATTAAGATTGCTTTAGATGACCACTGTGGCAGAGGCCCAGCAGCATAACCTGTCCCCTGGAGACATGGGCCTCATACCCATGCCACACACACCTTTTGAAGCAGCATTTTTTACAACAAAGTTTGGTAAATCATGAGACCAGGTTGCTCAGTGAGGTGGTAGATGCCCCATTGCTGAAAACATTCAAGGTTAATTGAATGGGACTCTGGACAACTTAATCTATTGAAGAGGTCCCTGCTCACTGCAGGGCAGTCAGACTAGACGACTTTTAAGGGTCCCTCTCACTATTCTGTGATCCTGTACTGGGCCCTGGCTTGAGGATGCGTTACGATAAGACACAATGCAGTGGGTACCACGTGGTCTCGAGTCACACTTTCTAAGTCTTGGGTACTAGAGCAACTTTGATACAGACAGCTGAAAAAGGACCTCAAGTGCGGTAATGTCACCAGAATTCTTCATCTTCTTCTGCTGGTTGCTTTAATAATATTCCTCAGGGAACATGAGAGTGTAGATGTTGCTTTATTGCAGCTTCTCCTGTCAGGAAGGAGCGGCAGAAAGGCTGTCAAATGGTGCAGTCTGAAGGGTTTCTTTGAGGGCCAGACAGAGGAAAAGTTGGTGAGATAATTTGAGGCTGTTCTTCATTGTTTTCATTGTGTCCACCTGGTGTAGTAAAACTCTGAAATACTGAGCTGTCTCTCTCCCCAGTCACCAACTGCTGTCCTACAGCTTTGTGGATCACAGAGCATCAGCTGCTCCATTCATCCAGATTTCTTTCACCCACCTCCCTGGAGAGATACCAGATGCTCCACTCATCTCCTGCCTCTTTCTCTGTTTAACTAGCTTCTCTGCTGAGAGGCTCTCTTGGTACATGCAGCATTCAACAAGGGGAAGAAGGCCAAGCCTGTGTTTCAAGCACCATTTTTCTGGCCTCTCCTGACAACCCTGTCCTTGTTTTTGCTCATTCAGCTGCTTTCTTCAGGACACTTGTATGCACTATCAAATACTTACAGGCTGTGTTTTGTTTCAAAGCAGACACAAGGCCCTTTGCAAGACTGCAGCACAAAACTAGAGTCTGCCCTTCCACTACACAAGGCATAATTTGACATCCTATGCCATGTGCTGCAGACTTTCAAAGGTCTTCTACACAGAGTAGAACATACGACTACAAAATCTTGGTTCCATTACTCCTTGTCACTGAGGATCACTGTACAAGACAGCAAGTCACTTAATCCTCTGCATTTCAGTTTCCCCTCACATAAGGACAATAAATCATTCAGTATCTTATAAAAAAAGAAATTAAGAAATATAGCCACATATGAGCCCTCTGGAGGAAGTACTCCATCTGTATACCTTAAAATGTCCAGTAAAGAAATTCCAACATGTAATAAAATGAAAATATTATTAAAGCTAATTTGGTAGGGCCTTACAATTCTACAAAGTGTGTTTTTTCTGAACAGTTCTCTGAAGAGCATGATGGGGTTTGGAAAATCTTACTGATTGGAAAATGTGATGAAACAAGCAATTTGCAATATTTAAGGAGATTCTCAGAGAGCATACCAAGAAACACTCCCTCAGTATTTCTGAAGGTATGCCTTCACATCACTAACAAATATGCTACATAAATGACAGAGCAAGTGCAAATTTAGACAAATTTTATAAATTTTGGGAATATATTACAAATCAGAAGCCACAAGTTCTCCAGACTCCCTTCATGGCTGCATCTGTGTTACAGAATGGTTTGGGTATGAATGCTGAAGGTCATTTATGAACTATTTTGACTGTCAAACACAAATTACCATTTTCAAGGTTGCTGAAAAAGACCACTGTAATGCTTTTATGTTATGGGATATAACTGATCCCAAATGACATTCCAAATAAAAGCTTTTCATTATTTCTTCTTCCATTCACTCCCAAGAATTTGTCATTGGACCAAACGTGAATCTCCTCTTTCAGAAAAGGTACAGGATAATTACTGAGAACATGTAAGCCACTGAAACTTTTACTCCTACAAGACTTGCTGCTTGAGCAATTTGAAAAATGCAGGCAAGGAAAACCAAAGGTTAATATTTCCAGACTACACCAAATTTCTAATGGCAAAACCAATATCCATTTGTTAGAGCTAACATTATTTTCTTCCTCTGTTATTGCTTTGCATCTTAGCATGACCAAAGGTTACAGCATCCTCCTATTTCCACTCTAGCCAACCATCTGATTGAGTATGTGATGGAAATCAACAGCAATTTTGTTTTCATTAATCAAGATAATAACTGGCCATAAATAACATCTTTGCAGTTACTGTGAAGTAGCAGCAAAACCTTGAAAAACAACAAATTGCACGTCTCCCTACTTAGAGGATGACTGCAATGTGCCTCACTTCTGCAGCACTACAAAGAATGCTGGAATTTACATGACATTTAAATTTTATACTAAATCCAGGCATCAACCTTGAAGGTGGGAGACACAGATGTATCTATGGCAGTCAACCTGGGTATAACATTAGATCCTTTTACAGTATTTTGTTTGGGTTTGGTTTTTTGTGGTTTTTTTTTTTTTTTTAAGAATCAAAGTAAAGAAGTAGGCTCCAAAAGGGGAACATAATTCTTTATTTTCACAAAGACAGTGCTTACAAAAGTAAATCATCTGAGGTATTACAAAATTATTGTGGCAGAAATTTTCTTGGATTCTCTGGCATCAGCTGTGTAAATGAATAATGAAAAAAAAAGTATTGTGTAGTGTGTTTATTACAGAGCACATGGGAGAAATGAACAACCATGAAGTATGTCAGAATGGTGGAAGCACATCCTCTGAAATTTTAAGATGGAGGAACAGTATGTTTAGATGAATTGCAAGGCAAAGCCAGGTAGGGGAATGCTGGGGAAATGTAGATGTGGTTTGCCAAGTCACAAAGATTTGGGAAAGTGCATATGTGGAGTGTTTCCTTTCTGTATTTGGAAAAGACCCCAGGAGATGGCAACAAAAAGAACTACAAAGGTATATGGTAGTATTAAAGTCCAAACACTTCACATTCATAATGCTGTACTAATTAAAAATGGATTTAACAGACTTAGCCCCTGATAAAAACATTATGCATTCTCACAGCTGCATAGAGAGACAATGGGTTTGGACCTGTGGTTAATTATGATCCCTTCATGTCCAGCTGCATGGCTGTTTGTGGATAGTGAAATTCCCATTCCAAGTCCTATAAGGACAGCACTTGGGCACACTGAGTATACTCAGAGTAGCCTACCACTATATATCTATATATATTTGTGTCTGAGTGTCCTTATATTTCTATATATACACATATATAGACACACAAGATGCTGAAGTTGACGCCCCATTTTGTAATGTAAAAAGTGAAAGAGAAAATTAATGGGAACAACCAAAAAAAGCCACTATAAGATGGAGAATACTAATATTTTCAAGTGGAGCTAAGACTCCTCTGCAGTCTGCTAATTTAGAAAAACTGACTCAAAAAAAACTGCTTAGTACATTCACTTGTATGGGGATTTTACATTCTACATCAGTGTCACATTTCTGTTTGAAAATCTGAATTCAAACAGACGTTTGACAGAGCACATAACAAAGTGCACTTCCTTTTGAGGAAGGAATCATACACAGTTTGAACAAAAACCCAGTTGCTGGCTGCAAAATTAATACCAAATAAGAGGGGATGATTTGTGATTCTGCTCTCAATGTATTTCTCAAAGTTCTTATACCGAGGCACAGCCCAACACTCTCCTTAACACTTGACTTTAGCTGAAGGAACAGTTGGTAGCTACACTTACAGCAGAAGACTGGCAAGGAGCCCTACCCAGTTTTGTTTGCAATTGGTTCATTCCCATGATGGCAAAGCGTACTGGATTTCAAATTCAGAAACTCTCACAAGGCCACGCCTTGTTGTTACTCCACTTCAGAGACAGCAACCAAACACTCCAGAGGCACGCTGGAATGGCAGCAGCCTGTAGAGCAGGCTGACATCAGACACCAGAGCAGGCTGACATCAGACACCAGAGCAGGCTGACATCAGACACCCTGTTACCTGTGTGACTTCTGGCAGCAGGCCTGAGGCTGGGGAATGTGGCACGCTCCTGGCTGCTCTCCCCCAGCAGGATGCTCATACAGATGCAGCTCAAAGGCTGATTCTCAAGGATGGATACAGGAAAAACATCAGCTGTCTACACACATAGGTTAGTTTGACCTCTCAGTGCTACTGTTTATCTTTTCCCAAATCAAAATGGGAAACTGCTTTGGTTCACACAAAATCTTAACAGGATTTTTTTGTTGCATTTAAGGTGAACTACTTATTTTATGCCCATCATGTGGCATAGCAAATAGAGCCCTCAGAGGAACTGTGGAGACCTGGCTGAGGCACATGGAGAGGGGAAGGACCTCCTTCGTCCCCCTGTCCAAAAGCTCATAGTTACGATAAAAGTCCCAATTTTTCAGCAAGAAAACAGGAAAGAACATTTCAGCAAGAAAAGAGGACCTGGAGGAAGCATTTCGTCTGGAGCAAAGATCAGTCTCTACACAACACTAGCTGCAACCTCCAGAGCTTAGTTTCTTCTGCTTTCCTTTTTTTTGTTTGTTTTCCCATTGGGAGCAGTTATTTCAGATTTCATTGCTGTGCCAAAAAAGGATCAATTGGATCACTTAAATTATAAAGTTTGATTGCTCAAGCACGTAGGTTGGCCAATGTAACTTAGCTTTTATACTGCACAGTTATCTGCATTTTCTCTCCTTCATGGAGCACCTTGGACAGGTTGTATTTGGATCTGCAATCATATGAGTTCATGCCTTAGTGACCCTAGAGAAGACCAGAAAGTCAAAGCTGTTATGCCAGGAAATCTTTTCCTTTTAATAAGTTTTTCCTGGACCCAGCTGCCTGCCAGACCAGAAAGATCATTTTTAGAAAAAAATAATACAGGATGGTATCAAGTCCCTGTTCTGTCATTTGCTTCACAGTGAAGCACCAGGTTATACCAAAACATAAAACCACCAGGCCACAGAGGTTACCATGGCATTAATAAAATTAGTGCAATTCTAATACATGATAGAACGTGGCACACACATGCAAAAAAGCCTGGGCAGCAGCATGAATATATTAGAAAGAGTGTGTGACATTGGAATTACTTGGGAGCTTCAGTAGTAAGTCAGTCACAGTATATAAATATACATATATATAAATATATATATATACACACACACTCTTATGCACAGAGATGGCAGGCACCAAAAAAACCTCATACCTTATTTTTTAAATTGGAAACACAGAAAAATTTTCAAACTCTCACCATTCAGTCATGGTAAGCAGATGACTGCTTTGGAGAAAGGGTATTCAAGGAAAGGGAATTCCTTGAATTCCCCTGGAATGTCCCCTCTTTGCAAGTTTGGTGGAGGACTGGTCTAAAGGACCCCATTAAACTTGACTGTGAGCAGGTGGTGGAGTGCACACGCACACTGAACACACCACGCAGACCAACTCCACATACTGCACTTCTACTTGTCTAAATCGACACATGACTAAGGAAAAGCATGAGTTTAAAATTGGGATTAATCCTTCCTGCACTGTTTTCACAAGGAAGACTAGATTCCCAGACTGTGTAAGAGTAGCTACGCTCTTTTGGATTATTTTGTCCCTGGTGGTGGGCCAACATTTAGAACTTCCTCAGTTCCTAGGAAATGCATTTTCTATTTTAAAAAGGCTTAGGGGAGCTATTCTGGGGAATCCTTATTCACTCTGAATAACCTTTATCTGTATTAAAATTATTTCTATGCTTTAGTCTACATGGGTGGAGGAGGGTAAAATCAAAGTAATGCATTTTCTTCTGTTGGGATAAACAAGTTGGTGTGGGTGTGTGTCTCATGTTTAAATAAGACAAAATCTTTTTTTAATGTCAACTTTCTATTACTCATCTGGAAATAGCTTCACAAAAGCCAAATGTGTCTTTTTTAAGGATTAAAAGAGCATGAAAACAAATTTTATTTTAATTCACCATCAACCTTGTTAAGGGCATTTTTCATCTACTTGAAACAGCTTTCCCATATGTAGAAAGACTTTACGAACACTCTACATATTTCAAAAAAGTCAGAATTTTTTATTTTATATTTAAGACTGAGTATTTTATGGGTCACTGATAAAAAGAAACCTTTCAAAAACAATTTAAGCAAGTCTCCTCAAAACGTGATAAAACCAAACAAAGCATCAATTCAGTTTCTGGACTGATGAATGAAGTGCTTAACCCCAATTTCTGGCTGACCAAAACTTGCTCTGTTTACTGCATTTTTCTTCCAAGTACCGACATAGAATTGGAATGTCTTTATTGACATATATGGACATATTTTTCCATAATTAGAAAACACATTGTGAAATAGTCAAAATTCTGGGCTCACCAATTTAGTCAGCACAAATTTAATTCCTAATTCAGTGATCAGAATGCAAATGACACTCAAGAATTTAGTGACCAGCATGAGAAAACCTATAAATCTACAATAGCACAGAACAGGAAATATTCTCTTTACTGAAGATACCTCAAGGCAGTTATGGTTTTAGCATTAGCTTCATAAAAGAATCATATTCTTCCATTTTAGGGTGATTTGGAATTTGAATTTCACCCATACCAGCTCCTCCATCAATTTTATTGATGATTAATAATATCTATTGACGACTGCATTACTTTTAATGGGATTTGCTAGTGAATGGCCTATCAGAACTTCAACAACTCAATATTTCTATGAAGAAATACACAGCTTACTCTGCATGGCAGACTAAGTTACTTCTTTATAACAACTGTGAAGCATTATACTACAGCACCTCAATGTATGAAAATTACTCATTATTCATAGTAGCAGAAGGCATCTCAAACATGTGATGAATTCATTAAATCAGTTTAGAAGGGATTAGTCATTTAAGAGCATTCTGTAGAAGCCTTTTGCTACTTACCCCCAGAGCTTTATCTAAGTTGCAGCTATAATTCACATGACAACATAGCCTGTAGTGAGTAACAGCACAGAAGAGTTTTGTTGTCTGGTTTGGGTTTATGTGGCGAGGGTTTGATAGCAGACGGGCTGCAGAGGTGGCTTCTGTGAGAAGGCACCAGAACCTGTCCCCGTGAAGGACACAGCAAGTTCTGGTTTGCTCCAAGGCAGACCTGGCTGAGCCCATCGGCGATGGCAGCAGCACCTCCGTGCTAACACATTTAGGAAAGAGTAAAAAAGCCCTGCTGCACTACAGCAGCTGAGAGAGAGAAGTGAGAATATGCGAAAGAAACTCTGCAGACACGATGAGCAGGCAAGAAGGAGGGGGAGGAGCAGAGATATTCTTGCAACTCATGGTGATGACCACGGTGGAGACTGTGGAGCTGCAGGTTATCCCCTCCAGCCCATGGAAGCCCGTGGTGGAGGAGACATCCACCTGCAGGCCACTGAGGGGGGCTGGGAAGGAGCAGGTCTTCTGGCCAGGACCTGTGGCTCCCCAGGGGATGCATGCTGGAGCAGCTCCTGAAGGACTGCCCTCTGTGGAAGGGACCTGCACTGGGAAGTTCCAGAAGAACTGCTGCTTGTGGGAAGGACACACATTGGACAAGTTTGTGAGGGACTGTCTCCCATGAGAGGGACGTCATGCTGGAGCAGGGGAAGAGTGGGAAGAGAAAGGAATGGCAGAGAACAAGCATCAGGAACCAACCACAACCCCCATTCCTAACCTCCCTGTACTGCTCAGGGGAAGGAGATAGCAGACTTGGGAGTGAATTTGTGCCTGGAAAGAAGGGAAGAAATGGGCAGAAAGTGTTTTTTATATTTATTTCTTATCTGTCATTATCCCACTCTGATTAGTTGGTAATAAATTAAATTAATTTCCTTCAGTCAAATTTGTTTTGCCATTGATGGCAACAGGTAAGTGATCTCCTTGTCCTTAACTCACAAAATTTTCATCTTATTTTCCTCTCCCTGTTCTGTTGAGAAGGGGGAAGTGATAGAGAGGCTTGGTGGGCATCTGGTAACCAGCCAAGGTCAACCCACCGCAGTGTTTTAAACTTCCTAGTTAATTAGTTTTCTACTGTACATACACATCCCCACTATGTAAACTATTTGTCTGTAGCCAGATCTTCCTCTCTCTAGGGCTCCCAGCTACAAGCATTAAATAGAATAGAAACAAGTTTAGAATTTTGGAACTTTTGGGAAATAGATAATGGAGTTACTTTGGCTTGAACACAATCACATACATCAACAATCACCGTAGGTGTATGAATGTTAAAGGCTTGCAGCTCATCAAATCTTCTCTAAGGGTGGGTGGCAATGCTTTACCTGGAGGGGTCCAACAAACTACAGAGGAGGGGAAGGAAGAAATCCAAGGGCATGAGACTTCAATTCATTGACAGACAGAGCACTAAAATCATCCACAAAAGATGTGGAAACTTTATGACACACAGTGCCTCAGAGCATTTTCAGTACAGAGTGTAAAGTCTATTTGACCAAAAATCTGAGGGCTAGCTAGACAGCTCTCTGTCAGACATAGAAGTTAAGATGTCCAAGGCCAGAGAAAAGATGCAGAAATGCAATATGGAATCTAATAATGATGAACCAGAATAAAATACTTTTTGTTTAGACTGACATAAAGAAACTGTATACAAGAGCATCCGACTCCCTGAACAGCTTTTACAAAGCAGCATGGGAAAGAACACTGTGCTTAACTGTTTATTTACATCTGGACAGTTTTTTTTGGAAACTGACAACTTTGCCTCCTTGGGAATTTGGCATAATTCACAAGCCACAGGTCCTTCCAGACATCTCAGCCACGTCCAACATCCTCAGTTTTCAGTGCTGTAAGATGCATGCCAGTCAAACATCAAAATCCTCTTCCCACAGGATTTCTGGGATTGTTTTGGTGAGTACAAAAACAGGAGAAAGAAGCAGGCTGTCAGTTTGACCATTATGAAATCCATCATCAAATGGGACAATATTCTAAAATTAAAACCTTTCTCTTCTCAGTGTAAGAAAGCTTTGTTGAAACCTTTCAGCAATTCTGGCTTTTGTGTACCAGAAAATATTCTGGGATACCACTTCGAACTTCTATCATGAAAAACAATTTTAAAACTTGTCATGTGAAAAGGCAGAATATAAGGCCATGGACTGCCCCTTTGAAAACAAACTGCTTCCAATACCCCCTGAGATTTAAAATCAGGGCTTGAGGCACTCCTTGCTGAAATGTATGATTTGAGAGAGGTTCTCTCTCTAGTTAGAGCTTACACTATGAAAAGAAGAAAGATTAAGCTAATGCTGAAGAGGAAAGCCCAATTACATTTTTAAATTGCTTTTTGAAAGAGATGCTGGGAGTCCTGTCCACTGGCACAGTTGGAATACCATAGAATACACACACCTCTACATGTACAAAAGCAAGTAATGTTACACTGCCAAGGAGAGAGACTATTCTGTTACAATCACTGCTCTCTCAAGTATGTTCTGACTAGGAGCTTTGGCTCTAACTTACTAAATCATGTTTGATTTGTAAAAATGCAGAACATTCTTTGCCACTTCTTTCACTCCAACAAAATCCCGGTAACGTACCTAGATCCTACTGCCTTCCTTCTTTTATATCAGGATACAAATTTCAGCTTCTGGGAAAGCTCATGCTTTCTATCATGATGCTCCAAAGTATTCAGAATTAGTCATTTAATCTCATCCAGGCTAAAATGGCTTACTAGAGAAATCTCAGCTTAATAAATTATGTATTAGAATTCTCTCTTTTATGTAGCGTGAGCAGACATTTGAGCTGTAACATCATTTATGGCAGCAGCAGAATGAAACGAGCAAATGCAGGGTGGTACAACCCAGTGGAAGTTAATATTGGTCACAAAGCTCGTGCACATGGAAAGAAGCAACTGCCAAAGCCAGAATATTTGCCAAAGGCCTTTCCCATTCTTAAAGACAGCAAACTTGCACCTCACCATATTATCTATGGAGGAAACTTTTCTCTTCTTATTGCTCTACCAACCTGGAGCTATGACATCCAATTTGGAAACCCAGAAGTGTTTAAATATTTGGTGGGAACAATCAGACCTCCTCCATCCAGCCTGTGACTCCTGCTGCCCTCCCAACTTGCTGCATTTCTTTCGTCCAGCATACCCTGCATGAGGGTGAGTTTGTCACTTAACTATCCCACAATACCCCCAGTGTCTACACCCTGGTTCCCCTGAAGGATTCCAAAATAGAGAGAAACACCAAGTTAACCTGCTGCTTCAATTTCAGAACATTGTTACAGCAAGTATTGCTCTGAAAAACCTCTCTCAGCTTCCTTTCAGCTGCAAAGTCTACAAGTCCAGCACATAGCACCTGCAGGCACAGACTGCAGTTTCAGTTTCTTTGGAGGGTGGAAAGAGAGATGCAGCAGATGATTATCCCCCTATTCCCACTTAGATGAAAATTCAGTGACTGGCAGCAGAAGGAGTTAATTAAAGATCTGCTTTCTCTTTTCCTTTAGGAAAAATAAAAAGTTTCCTAAGTCTGAGCTCCACTCTGAGGTAACTAGACAACTAATAACTTCAGGAGGGATTTTAGTCACTTGAGGAAACTGCTCAGGGAGTCACCTGACAGCCAGCTGACACTTTCAGAAAAGAGGACGTTTCACTGGCATTTGTTGAGAAAGTCAGTGAAAGGAAACTGCTTTCACAGCACAGACAGGGACAATAATGACATGCCAGGCACAGAGCACTGGAAACTTTTCCCTTGGCCACAAAGCGTGTAAGTATCACAGGCAGTAATATTTTACACCTGCAGGCCTGTTCCAGGAAGGCATAAAGGGGATACACGGACCAGAAGTGTCCTGCCCTCCCAGGCCAGCTCAAACCACAGTCAAGACAAGCAGGAAGAACAGCACAAGGCATGGTGCCTTTTACTTTGCCTAAATCCAGCTCTAGGTTTAGCTTAGGACAAGACCAGCTGAGCAGTCTGGGTGCCTTCCAATGTACCTCCCTGTCTGATTATTTCTGTCACAGCCATCAGCAGTGGATCCAGACCAGCAATGGGGGAACATCCCTTCCCTGGCACCAAAGGGCCTGGGACAGAAGCTCAGCTCCTCCAGGGACCACCAGAGGAGACCCAGCACCCAAGGAATATGTGAATATGGCCAAAAAATAGAGCAGTGCTAGAGCTCACTCAAGCTGAGTGAAACTAGGCTACACCGAGCTTACCTGGGCTAGGTGTAGCCTAGCCTGCCCTACCACAGCCAGCTAAAGGCATATGTGCCCTGAGGATGGGGACACCTCACAGGAATAACCAAGTCTAAAAATATGAGATCTTTCTGAAAAAAATCCCCAAAGCTGCTTTTTCATGTATTTGGAATCTGTATTAATATATTAATATATTTGGGAGGAACACACAGTATCTACAGTTTCAAGCAGTTGAACCCTTTTGGAGCCAGAGATGGAGCTGTTTATTGAAATGAAAAGCGTAATTCTGGTATTTATACTCCAAAGGATATGCAATAAATCACAAATGTAACCAACAGAAGGTACCAGTTCATCTTAATTCTACCAAATTCCATTTGCAGAAATAGACCAGAGAAGTGTTAGAAGCAACAGGCTGGGGAGCTACTTCTATAAAAAACAAAATCACAGATATTGAAACCAGAATAAATTCTAAATTCTAAAAAGTTGCTTTTTAACGTGCATCACCTCAAATCTCTCAAGTATTGTACCTTCCACACATTTCCAAGAGCATATATGATTCACATTATTTAACATTTGCATTCTGATTGCAATCAGCCTTCTTTTAATAAAATAGTGTTACAGTCTGTTAACTTAGAACCATCAAATTCTCACCTCCATTATCAATCAATGCCACTTTTCTGCTGACTGCAACTCAATTAAAATCCAATTATTTGAATAACTGGATGGAAATTGCTATCATAAGATGTACATTTTTATTAGGAACATTTTGTGTAGAAAATTGACAGCACAGAATTTGTGATGCTACAGTTAAAAAATGTTTTGTAACCTGGGCTGGGAAAAGCAATGCCAATAAATATGGAGGGACAGTGGCACTTCTGGAGTAGGTATTGGATTCTAAACCTGGGCCTTTTGGCTCCAATCAGGTCCAAAATGATGTGAATTCTGCCAGCATTACTATGAATTTTGAAAAAGTTGGTCCTTCTAAGCCTCAAAGCTTGCTCTTTCTACAGATTTTGAGAAAGAAAAAAGCAATTATATATTCTAAGTGCATCTTACAACATCAGCCATGAAGTTAATTATAAAATATGTCAGTCAGTGATACTGATTCTTGAGGTCACAGCAATGTCAAATTCTTTCATTTATTTTATTTCTTACATTAACTAAGATGGGGTAAGGAGCTGTTTATTAACAGGACATCTCTCTTAATATGCTTGCAGCTGTGTACCTTCACTTGAAAAAAATTACTTAGGAGGAAATCCCCAAGTAAAAATTTGCTTCTTAGTTTTTAATCCCATCAGTTTTCTACCAGAGCTCTGATTTATTTCACCAAAGTGTGGATCACACATTCCTCTTTCATCCAACACTAAAAAACTGAATTCTTTTATACTGATAACATGTGGAGATAAAAAATATCATCACACTACTTTACTTTCTTTATGCCAACTCTATATATTAATAAAAAATTCTTTAAAAATGTCTAGTAGTAAAGTGTAATTTTATAAAATAGATTTAAAATATTAAAAGATTTCTCTTTTTTCAGGTGTAATTATCTAGGACTCACTTGACACCTGGAAATTACTATGGACAATCATTTTTAGGAACAAAAACCTCTCCTATCAAACATATTTCTTTAGCTGATCTCAAATCCCTTTATAAAGCAAGTACAGGTTCTCTAATGTATTTCTTTTCAATGTAATATTATTGTCTTCTACCTTGCATCATAAAATCATATCATCTGAATTATACCCACTACAGTTTTAATATATTTCTGCAGAGGTTGTTCACTGAAGATTATGCAGAGGATTTAAACTGGGCTATTAGATTATGATTATTTGCATTTGACAAAATAACTTGAAATGGCACACAACAAGGAATGAAAAGAGCCAAAAAATCAAGGATAAGAAAATGGAAATGTTATAGATAAGCAAAGAAATTCCAAAATGTGATTTATAATAAAAGAAACAACTCTTGATAGAATGCCATGTTCATATTACTTTTCCATCTTGTCTACTGTACTCGACTTTTGTTCCATATATTATATTTTATATTTTCCCTGTCATTTTCCTTGTGATTTCAGGCAACATCTCTAAAATATTTTTAGCTGCTTTACAACCTGAAGTTGCATTAAGTAGTGAACACTCTTTATCACAAGTGCATGACAGTTTTCACAGATGCTGGAACCTGTCTGCTTCCTGGAAATGTGTAATACTTTCACATACACACAGTCTAGCTCCCTCTGAAGCTAGCACTGGAATAAATACCCATAGCCTTTTGACTCTACATGCTAGCAGGGTCTCTTAGGCAAGCTCTGAAAAGTCATCTTATAAAAGGGGTCCACAAAAAATTTCAGAATTCAAGCCATTCAGTTTTTTCATGCAGACAGTCCTTAAAAGTGAGATAACTTCCATGATGTATGTTAAAATCACAGCTACTTACCCTTTTTCTCAAGTTGTAGGTCAAAATGAGATTTCTGGAGAAGGAGTGTGAAAAGGCAGTGTAGAACTCCAGCACTTTCTGCAAGGCATCCCTTTTAATCACATGAAGATCACAGTAAGTCAAAGCCCTTACATTGGCACAGGACTGGGCGAGAGTCGACTCCTTCCAGAACACATCACCAAAAACGTCTCCTTTGCCTACAGAAAATCAACAGCATTGCTTTCATTAACAGCACTATTTCCATCAAAAATATACAAGAACAGACATCTCATTCATGCAGTCAAGTTTCTTCTATTTTTGTACTTGGGGAAAAAAAACTGTCGAGAAAAAAATCAACTTTGAAATATTTAACTGATAACTTTTTTCCATTATCTTTTTCTTAATTACAACAGCCTAGCAAAACTTCATAAGAATAAATTATACTTTAAAAGTGTTCTATGTGTCAAGTCTCCTTTAAATATCAATAAAAGTCTTTTTTTAAAAACCAGGAAAAGTGCTTCATTCTCGGTTCATGTTTTCTTCTGATCCCTTTCAAAGAAATTAATTAAGAGGAAATGGTTTTTCCCTTCCTTCTTTTAACTGTCACACAAAGGATCTGTTTCTTGCATCTGTGTTGTTGATTTTTCCTAATCTGGCTAACATTTACCCACTGTTGTGTCAATAAAATCATCCTGTATCACACATCAGGGCAGCTACAGGCTGCAGCTAAACAGAGTCCAAACCAAGAAGAGTACAATTAGTTATCCCCAACATAACAATGACAAGGCATGAAAGTTCAGCTGTTTCTCAGTGGAAGGAAGAAAAGAGCCATTTCCCCACACCCTTCCCATGTGCATGTCTGTATGAGCTCGGGGCAGCAGTACACCAGTATTGTGGAATACTGCAAGGATGGCATCTGCACCAGCCTGGGCACTACAGTGCATGGCATGTACCCCAAAATCCAGCTGAGGAGCAGCCCCCTGTCCAGATTTCACTGGCTGCAGCCCAGCTCAGGCTGGGCACAAAAGGGAGTTGTAGGAGAAAGTTACGAGTTCATTTACAAGAGTAATGGTCTTTTCCCCCATTTCCCAATACACAATGCTAACAAAAGAGGAATATTCACTTGTTACCTAGATAATGAAAAGCTATACTTTTCCTGTTTTGAAATTAGTTTTCCTCACGAACTTCTCTGTGCTATATCATCACTGCCCATCTCTCTTAAGACCAATGACATGGAAATACATTCATATCTATCAAGTTGTGATAGGAATGGTCCCTTGTCTTATAAGTAATACCTTGCCCGTAGCAATTCTTAAATCCAAACCATCAAAATATGTATTAGTTTAGTGACTTCACCCAGGCTCTTTTAGAAGCCTTCCCTAAATAAATCATCTTTTTTGAAAGCCTATATGAAGTCAAGAGAACTATCATGAGTAAAGAGCTCAGAAAGAAAACTTCTAAATCAATCTCAAAATTCCCATCTCAGTCCTTCAGCTGTACTTCCACCCTTACCTAATCTCTTCCACAAGATGACAAGCATTTTTTTCTTTGAGAAAAAGCTCTCAGCATGATGGTAAACTACCCTGAATTGCAATAAGTTGTTATTAACTCTAATGTGTTCCCAGTCTTCCACAGAAGAACTACACCATCCACCTCACATGGATCAGTTTAGATCCTGACCGCTTTAGACTTTATTTTCATTTTAAATGTGTATATACTCTGAAACCACCTGTTCTCTTACCACATTTTTCACAAAATTAGGCAAAGGCACCATAAAGATAACCTTTCTTTCACCTCTAGTTTCTTGTATAGAACAATGCCAACATCTGGAAATAGAACAAAAGCTTCGTATCACCAAGCATGGTGGTAGTCCCACAGACCAATACAGTAAACATCTTTTCTTTTTAAGCAATGACTTTTCACACTTTCAATTATTTGTATGGTTTTTGTTAGCAGATACATTAAAAATGGCTAAAGCAAAAAAGCTTCCATGCTGTTGAAACAGATCATCTACAAGGCTTTCAGACAAACACACAATATATTCAAAACTGAAATGAAACAATTTTTACGCACCATAAAAACCGATATGCTTCACTGGGTAAAAATGGATTGTTTGCCTTTGGAATAAATATGCTTTTATTCACAATCTTCCAGGCAATTAGCTAAACAACTGTTTTAATTAACGCTCCAGAATCTATCAAGCATTGAATTGTGCCATCACTGATGAGCAACAGTGAGAGCTGGTAGTCCAAGCACAAGGGAGAGGAATTCTAACTCATTTCTAAGTGTATTGCTGAACATCTCCAGACAAGTTTCCCTCCTTTAAAATGACAACCATAGTGTTGCTGCCCCACAGCAATGTGATGAATAATTAGTACAGTCCAAGCACAAACAGCATGGTGCTGCTGTGCCCTCCTCAGAAATGAGGTACACGAGAGCACAGTTCTGTCTTACTCTTCTCGGAATTTAATTCTGCTTTTCCCATTACACAGAAAAACACAACTTTGTCCTTCACTTGTGGCAGCAACCACAGCTATTTGTCACTCTTCCCTCTGAAAAAATCTCCCTCCTGCCGTGTGCTGCCACCTTCCATTGGAGGCAAAGGCAGCACAGGAAGGAGCTGGATCTGCTGGGTGCCTGCTGAGCCAAACCAGAGAAAACCAACACATGAGTGACAAACTCAAGTCAGATCACAGAAGATCCTGCTTTTAAGAAACAAACTAAAATACCAAAAGAAATTGTACTCTTTTCTTTCATTAAAAAACTTCCTTGAAGTTAACAGCAGTGATCTAGCTGAAATGAATCCTACACTGTACTTCGGTTTCCAAAGCAAGGCACATGCAAGCACCTCACTGCTTTATTTCTGTCAAGTCCATTTTCTAAATTATGTGTACCAAAGGTATCAAATTTGATTGTCAGATTCTAAAAAAAAAACTTGTTTGGCATTTATAGAAAAATGGGGGGGGGGGGGGGAGGAGCAGTAGAAATCTATATAGCAAGAAGAAATTAAAATTCCACCCAGGATTACCTGGACAGCATTAGAACAATTGGTCTCTTATGCATAATAAGGAATTGCATACCATCTCCCTTTGTCTATATGCTCTCCACAAAGATCAACCACTGTGGAAAAAGGAATCAAAAATAAAGGGGGGCAGACTAAGTGGGTGTTTTATCAAAACCATCTGTAGTTGGAAAGCAAGAAGGGTATGGTGATACTTCTGAGTCAGAAGGTGGTTGGCAAAGTCCAAGAGCTGCCTTAAGGAACCTGAGCCAAAAGCCTCTTTTTATACATAACTCCAGGCTTTAGATATTTCACCTTACCTCTGAAGACAGATTAAAAAGCCAGAGAAGTGCAGATGGCCGTTTGTTTGTCAGTACTTTGCATTTCTCATTCCCAGCTTGCTGAATTCCAGATGTTTGCCAGGATCATTATCTGTCAATCACACTTAAAGTGGATGATCTAAGCTTTTACCATCAATCATTTATATTCCCTGCTGGATTTGTGGGCTGAGGACCTTTTCCACCATCAGCTCAGCATGCATTGGAAAGCCAAATAGTTCTCTGCCTTTGATGTTTCCTTGTTTGTTTTAATTATAATAACAAGTCCCCAAACCCAGATATATTTAAACTGTGAAGAAATATTTCATAAAATGTCTGTTTCCATATTTATTCTTTCCCAGTTTCTTCTCCACATCAAATTTGCTGTTTATCCTGTAAGTGAAAAGATGACTTCTCTGTTACCACTGCCAATTCAGGCTAGTCAGGCATCAGGTCAGGCCACATCCACCCTGTCTCCTGAAAGCAGCAGCAGTGGCAAAGATCTGATTATTGCAGCTTAGTCAGGTGTTCTGCTGACTCTGAGGAAAGAACCTCTCACATTACAACTGTACTGCCTTGATACCACAACAACTCTTGGCCTTTTCACTCTTACAAGAGGAAAGATTGAAGAGCTCTCTCTCAGGCAGAAGACATTACACTCTACTCCAAAAAAAATATAACTCATGTGGAATATGTGTTTGGCTGACAACCTACTCAGTCCACTTTTGGGTTCTGGGTGTCTGGAAGTCCTGGTGTAGCTTTGGTGTGATAGCTGGGGGAGAAGATGAAGCTATGGATTCATGTATTGCAGGTCTTCCAAGTCAGTATGGATTTTGAAGGCATTCACATGAGCCCATGGATTTTCAGTATAGCAGGCAAAATATTCATGTTTGAATCATTCTCAAAGCAATACTAATCATTTTTACAGCAGCCAGTAGCAGAATCTAGGTCATGGCCCCTCCCAATTTGCCTTCATCTGCATGTTTGAACAACAGAATTAGGATCTGACAGTGTCAGCAGATCCAAAGAGCAGACAGAATGACCAGACATTGCTTATGGTTGAGCAATGAATGACCAGACACTGCTCACCTCAGCAGCAATGCAGCACCAAGCATATCTTGGCCATCAGGTGTTCAGCAAACACAGTTATCTGTGATGCTGACCCACAATGACTTTCCCAGCACAGCTCCCCAGAGCCCCACACTGGCCTGCACCCTCGGGATTGCTCTCCACCTCCAAGCAGTGGGAGACACCAACTGCTATAAAAGCAAACACGGATTTTCTAGGGTCAAACTCCCCCTGTGACCACCTGATGATTCTTTGGCTTCAACTGAAAATCCTTCCCTTCTCTCTTCCCTCATTTCCTCCAAATCTAACACATGCAATTTAAACCTTCCCACTTTACAGAGAGAAGAAAGATTCAAGGAAAGTAAAGATAACAGAGCCAAAGGAATTTTCCCTCTTGGTGCATTAATGCAACAAAAACTGGCAGCCAGAAAAAAAAACAGAGCTACCATTTGGCTTTGAGGTGGAGTATTCAGTATCTGTCCTACAGATAAATTGCACAACTTGACAGCCACTCCATAGCCTTAGCTTGGCTCTCCAGCACAGTACAGCTGGCAGGAGATGGGGCATGGAAGTTGTTTGCTGCTTTGGATTTTCTTAAGATTTCTCAAGTGCAAACTGAGATACATCATGAAAAGTAAATGACCAACTGCACTGCAGAGAATATATTATTTTTCATTAACCAGAGGTTTGAACTACTCTTTTCCTCTAATTAGACCTCCAAAATGCCTGAGTATCTTTGCCACAGAAACCAAAGCAAATGCTACAGAGATAACAAACTGAAGTTGCTCTTTCAGTGATTTGCCTGGTTCATAAACAGAAGCACAGCGTATCTGTTCATGCTGTAAACCACAGCCTGGCAACATTTTGCAGACAGTTTACTACACAACTGCATCAATTTTCTCTGTTGAAACACATTACTGTACAGACAAAATAAAAACATTTATTTTAGAGATGAGTAGCAACAACATGATTAAGTTACAGCTAAATTTTCTATTATTGTTGCTGTAATTAAGGTGCTTATTTGTCTCACAGAATACAGAATATAGAATTATATTTCACTACTTGACATTCTGTGATGAGGAGTTTTAAGCATCAAATGGGCCCTACCAGGTTTATTCACAAAAAAAAAAAAAAAAGCCAGGAGGCTTCACCAGAATCTGCATCATTTATCCTTATTTGCATTTAATGGCTACTATAAAAATGTTATAAATATGTGGCCAGTTTGTGCAAACTCAGAGGATATGGCACAGCTCAGGTGACTGGAGTAATAAATATATTTTAATGTATTTGCACTGGTGAAGTACCAGGAAAAATCTCAATCTGTGTTGTCATTGCATGGGCACTGCTAATTCTCTGACAAAAAAAAAAAAAAGAACATTATCCTCTGAGTTTCTTCCCTGATTACTTAGGGACAGGCTTTATATTCTAGATATTGTTTGAAACATACATTAAAGCCCCAAAATTGTATTCTTTTATTTCAGACAGAAAGAATTCACAAGAGTTTAAATAGCAAGTTCTGTGTTCTGAAATATAGAAAGTAAATATGTAGAAAACCTCATTAAATTTGTATCTATCTTGTATTTAATTTTATTTAGTATTCCTAGTAACTCCTTCAGTATAAATTTAACAATGTCACAAAAACATATCTCTGAAAAAAAAGTATTATTTTGAAATTTGGAGAAAAAGAGGAAAAGCTAGTGTTTCATGAATTTTTTTTTCAATTCTTTTTTAACCTGTCTCTTCAGTGAAAAAAGAATTATTCTTCCTCTTCCAAAATTCTGTAACAGAAACAAAACCCTACCAAAAAAAAAAAAGAAAAAAAATTAAAGAAAGACAAAGAAAATTAGTTCAGTGGTTCACCTGCCAGAAATCAGGGTCTTTATAGAAAGCTGACTTCCTTGCTAAATTATAATTTCTACCTCTTCACACCTCTTGTTGCAGCATGCACCTAAATATGATGTGCAAGCCCTCCTAACACGGATATTCTGAGCTATCAGGGGCCATGCTGGAACAGAGAGCCTCATCCCCACCAGATCTCAACTTCAGCTCCCAGGGTCATGGCTCATTGCTGCCAGTCACCTGCCAGGCACTGCCAGCTTCCAAGGGGGACTTCCTCCACATGCAGTGATGTTGGACCATTTAAGAGCACATTATGCAAAGGCGTCTAAATTCAGCACAATAGAACATTAAACACGCCCAGGAGTTCCCTACTGAGGCCTTGGAATACTCCTCCTCCTCAGTTACTCCAGCAAGTCATCAAATGTTTTTAAAATCTGTTTTTCCAATACCCTGTGCAGTCTTAAACCATCTACAAACAGCAGTGGACAGGAGCTTTGGCAATTCAGGCTTTTAATGTCTGCAGAAATCAGACATAAAACAAACAAAAAGTTTCAAAAATGGCAAGTCCTGATATCAGCCCACCCCAGATGTCTGGAGGACAGGAATAAGGAATACTCTGTCTGAAAGCACCTTGTGGGATAAACCTATATTTCTTAATTAATAAGAGTTTTAATGCTGCTCATGTATCCACCATGAAATTAAAATTTTTTTATTAATGTAGACCTCTTTATGCCATGTAATTTTAAAAAGCTTAGCTGCATTTCCATCTGTAATGCTTTTGCTAAGTGTGCCTGCACACTCATTGAGCAAATCAGACTCTGAAAATTGCTCCTTCAATTGATGTTTATTGAATCACCCCACAGAAACATGCAACTTGTCCAACCTGCCTATATAAATCAATCTTAAAAAAAAAAAAAAACACCTTTCAACTATAAACAGAAAAAGCACAATAGAACTACTGAGGATAAAGATGGATTTTAATTTCAATCATTCCTTTGTCAAAGCACCGCTGGTCATGTTTCAGTCTTATTCAATAGCACAAACAATGCTGAGATGTTAGATACTGTCAGAAAACTCTTAATGCCATCCATAGCCCTGCAACCATTTCTTAACCCTGAGAGCTCAGGAGCTTGACATTTTTAACACAGAGAGGTGTACCTAAATTTAAAATTCAGGTGAAAAATGAAGCAGAGAAGTAAAGGACTTCTTCAAGGGCTTGGAATTAAATAAATAACAGGCCCTAAAATAACAGAACTAATCTTTGAAAATGGAGTAGTACACAGAGCAGTTCAGTTCAGGGAAATCAGAGTTAGCTCAGGTACTAGGGACAGTCTGAGGATAGCAGCCTGGGCTCAGTTAGGGTATCTGCCATCTTCAGGTCTGCTGAGAAGCAGTTTTCACATGACTGTGTGGAAGTTGCAATGTTTTCCATGGAAAGGGTCTAACACAGACAATACTTCTGCACTGCTATTGTCCCTCCTCTAAAAGAGACCATCCCTGTGGCACAGTTGCCCTTGTAGCTGGCACTGTCCTGTCTGGATGCAAATCTGTCCCACCAAAATCTGAACCAATCCTCTGGTGTCTACATCTGAACAAAATGCTTACAGCTAAATGAGTAAGCTAAAGCAATTGTAAAGAAAACAAACAATTATTCTTATAACATTTCTTTAGGACTGCAATTAGATCAAATTAAATCAGCAGGAATTTCTCCACACAAAGCAAATGGAGCATTTAATATCCTGCTGAAACAAAACATGGCACACCAAAGTCCTCTACAACATCACGTTAAAACCACAGTCTCCAATCTTGTCAACTTTGTAGCTTTGTAAATAACAATAAAAGATCTGTATTTCAGGGTCAGGCAAATTCCACTTCCTCAGCTTCTGTGTGATCTTTGTTGTAAATCTGTGTGCATCCTTTGCACACTTCCTGCCCCTCTCCCAGAAAATCCCATTCTTGACATAGTGTTACTGCACGCTCGCATACCCACATAATTTCTCCATGCTGATATTGCTTTTCAGCTTTGACAGCAGCAAAAGTAATAGTAAAAGCAAACTGACTTATGGAGAAAAATTGTATTCCTTACTCACAATAAATTCCTGCCTTGACTTCCCTTCCTGTCTCATTCACTTTATTTGCCCTTTGTGGAGCCAGGAGTTGGACTGAACAAGTCTCACAGGTCCCTTCCAGCTCAGGATATTCTGTGATGTTAAACCAACAGTCAAGAAAAAGGTTTATTCTTTTGAAATTTTTTAGCTCAAATAAAGATAGCAAGAACATAAATGCAGAACAGCTGGAATGTAACTCTTGGGACAAACTGGTGGGAGGGTGTTCTTCTTTTCTTTTTAATTAAATCTTCTTGTTAATGCTGTTTTTCTCATCCAGCCCTCAGCTCTGAAGACCACAGTGGTTTTCAGGGCTTTGGATTTTAGTTGTTAAATAAAAGCTTCAAGCTCCCTGTCTCTAATCAAGTCCACAAAACTAACCTCCAGTCTTACCTTCCATACACACATTGGCTCCTTGAAGGAAGTGTCAAGACCATTTGAGCAGCTTTGAAAATCTCATACAAGTAAAGATTTGCTGATCAGTCAAGCCCTCTAGGAGCCACTAATTGACAAATTTTGCAGCAGTCTGAAAATTTAAGTACAAGACACTGCTTTCCCCACTGCTATCTAGGAAAAAATAAAAGTTTGCCACCCTAATTTTCAAGGGTCTTCTTCCTCTCTCTATTTTTTTACCGTAATGTTTTCTCAAATGTCAAAAATTACCCCAATTTCAGGCAGCAAGACTTTGAACCACCTTGGGTACTAACAAAGTCTCCCATCCAGCCCTTCCCTGTATTTCCAGAAAATACATCAAAATGTTATTTTTGCTGCTAATGACATTCTTTGCTGTAATTTTCATTAAATTATCTAAGCACACACACAACTGGAGACATAGCACAGGAATCAGCACTCGTTCAAGCAATGGTGAGAAGAGATTGAAAAGGCTCAGACTAAATGACTGGAGGGCAGCAAATAGCCCTTTTCCAAAGAAAGCTGCAGTCAGACCTCATGGTCTGTGCCTGGAACACAGTTAATTCAGGAGGGATATTTTTAAGAAGTTATTTGATAAAATAAAACATAGCCAATCTCCTGAGCACGAGGAGGTTTTAGTTTTCAAAGACCTGCAGTCAAGTCAGGTTTTCAGATGTTCAGGGTCTTAGCCTGAAAGATCTGTTTCAAAACAGAGAACCTAGAGCTGCCAAATGAAGTGCACATAAACACTTGATTGGTTTTAACAGAGGAAACAAAACTTCAAATTTTTTCTAACCACATCAGGATAAATGGCTAAGTGTTTAAGCAAGAGCAGTTCAAAGAGATACCGTCAGTCTCAGGTGGATAAAGCAGCATCAGGCCAAGTGGGAGGGCTTAGGAAAGTTAAAAGCAAAGCCAAGTTGAAAACATTCTCTTAATGGAAGCCCTGCACGACCTGTGCTTCACTTGGATCTCTTCAGGGCAGGACTGTGTGATTTGTCTCAGTCCTCCTCAAAGTGCTGAGTGTACGTCAGCACTTCATCCCACACAGCAACAGCAGCGTCAGTGGAAGAACAGCAAACTCCCAAAACCAGAATTGTGCCTCATCCAGGCAGCTTCCCACCAGCTAAACTTCCCTTCTACATAACCCCACTCTCATACTTACACATTAACTTAGAAAACATAGTAAGAGAGTGGCTTTTCTTGCTAAGTCTTCTTTTTCTGACTCATTTGTATGGGAGTGAATCACAAATAAATCAATCACCTGGCTGAGAGGTCATTTTCAACATTTTTGTTTCTGTTTCTTTGACACACCAAATCCAAAGATTGTGTTGTGTGAACATCAGTAATTTCTGTATTTTAGCACAAATTTTACATAGAATTCAAAACATGTATCTTTCATCCCAACAAATCAAACTTCACACAAAGTGCACCAATTTCTTTAAATTTTTACTAAAACAGGAAAAGATTTGGGGTTGGTTTTTTTATTTAAATTTGCATATTTTAATATTTGTGTCTTAATTTAAATTAATGGGAAAGGCAATCTTAGGGGACACACAAAAAAAGTGCCTTTTTTCACTGCTGGCCCATGTGCAATTTCTTCCAACTCAGGACTCATAATAATCCAAGTCAATCAAAGTCAGTGCTTTGCTCTAAGAACATAAGCCTGAACTGAGAATATACCTGTTTCTGGGGTATTACATGGAAATGATTTGGAAGGATATTATGCAAGTGTACACAATACACTCCAGGGCCACACAATACACTCTTATATGCCAGTCTGCAAGGTTAAATGATTTCAGAACTTGAAAATGTTTCCTATGAAAACATTGGATCCTTCAAGCATTAACTGCAGTTTGCCTTTGGTTTATGTAATGCTGTACAGCAGTCCCACAGACTGATTTAGAGTTGCAATTCATTTCTCCATTGTAAGGAAGATACAGGCTACATTGCAAGTTACAAAAGCTGCTTTATTACATGACAGCCAGAGCTGAGCAAATAATTCACCTTGAATAATTCGTGCACTTATTTTTTTCATTTTCATTTCCAGAATGCCTGAAAGAAGATTACAGTCTCTGTAACATACCTGTCAACTAAAATTACCCTATGGAATTCCTCACATGGTTTGCTGTTACGTGCCTGATGTTCCCAGCTATGCTTGGTTGGGACTGGTAAACAAAATTTATGGCATAGGTTGCTTTGGCTGAGTGATCAGCAAAAATCATGTTTCTTGTACAATGCACTTTTTTTTCCCCCCTTTTAGTGCCTTGTTTTTTTCTGGTATACATTCACCAAGAACTTGGCAACTTTAGCAAACTATGAAAATAAAAAACCAAACAAAAAACCCCCAAAAACCAGACAAAAACTCCCAAACAAACAAGCAAAAAACAAACACAATAAAAAACCCCACCCCAAAACTGTTTTCTACAGATAAGAAAACTGAGAGTACAAAGAAGTTAGAGAGGAAACCCTGACCCATCTCCTGGTGTATCCTTCAGTAGTGTGGTGATCAAATTACACAATGCTGAAGGAAAAAGTTCAACTGATTTAGAATAGTGAAAAACTTAGTTAAATACATAATCTCTTTTCAGGATAGAGAATCCTTCAGCAGAAGTCTTCACAGCCTGGAGGAAGAAGGGACACACAAGTGTGGAAGGAAAGGGATTCCTTAGTCCAGAAACTGGACTAAGGAAACACAAAAATTGATGCACATCTAAAATGAAATCTCACAGAATCCCAAACAGATCCCACTTCATTTTACTTTCCTCTCCACTTAAATATTCACTAAGAAAATGTCAATAAAACTCACCAACTTCAGTGAGAGTCGGGGAACTGACTCCAAATTTTAAAAAAGAAAAAGAAAGAAAAAGAAGAGAATAAAAAGTTGTGAGGGGAAGAGGATCGATAGTTACATCCCAGGAGAAGAGCAGCAACAAAATACTTCTATTCATCCAGATCCCATGGGAACAGCCTCATTTATCTGTAGCTATCACTCTGCAGCAGCAGAGATTCGGAGTTAGGTTTCCTTAACACTGATTCCTCAAGCAGTCTTGGCTGAGGGTTTTCTAAAGTGAGTGTTACAGTAAAAGGCAGGAGTTACCAGTAAAGATGAGGAGAAAAGTGGCATCTTTAAAGAACATTTTAAAGAAATTTGATCTTAGGGCTTTTTTACCCATACTCAAATAGAGCAGCAAGACGTCTTGAGGTTTTCTTCTCATGCTGAACCCAGGTGGTGGCATAAAGGTACACAAACTGAGGGGTCTTGGTTTGTGTTCTACATTTGTCATTTGTTAATTCATGAGAGTTCGACATGGCAAAAGGTAGCAAGTTCTTGATGTGCAGCACAGACAAGCAGAAGTCACAAGTCTCATTTAGCACTGAGCAGCACAGGTGATTCCAGAACAAAAGGGAATTAGTTATCCTCCAACTTCTCACTTTTTTAGCTTCTTGTGTGGAACAAAGTATTACCAACTTGATGCTCCACGACTCTAAATTTACCCTATGTTATACAAGCAATCCTGTTCAAAAGTAGAGAAAAATGGAGCTCAGCATCTTTATTAGCCCCCTCATTTTTCAGTAGACATTCATCTTAGGAGAGTTGAGTGTATGTGTTCAGGAAAAAGTAAGATAACCAAGATGTTTTATTCTCTTGTTCCAGGCTGCTATGAGTGACAGTTACAGGATTAAGCCACCATGAGAATTTACCTTATCACAAAAGGGCTTGACAGAATCAAATGATAAGTATCACCTCCTCAATGCTCCAGCCATCCCAGGATTCATCTCCATCTATTGGATTATCACAGTCTTTTATGTTAGCTTTGCCTCAGAGCGCTGTTCACACCCCATCAGTTTATTTCCAAAGCCTCCAACCCCAGTTAACACAAATTGGCTCTAAATGTTTTTAACTATTTTGACTTTAAAATAGATAAATAGTATTGCAACACGACATCTTAAATAAATCTAACTGGAAAAATTCCAGTGAAAGTGGATTATTATGAGGGGATGGGAGTGAGGCAGGGAAGCCAGGCACTTCAAGTTTTCTGAAGTTCTAAATGGAATTTCTAAGTAGAAGGTGTAGGAGCGATGTGGGGGTAGGACAGTTGGGACAGACAGAGACGAGAGATCTCTGAAGCCAGGTCTTGGAACTAGTGGTTTATTGCAAAGGTGTGGGTGCAGGGGCCTGCTTGGAGCTGCTAGCCACAGCTTGGAGCAGGCCCAAAAGAGGGAGAGAGAGGTAAAGAGAGCAGTAAAGAGAAAGAAGGCAAGAGCGTGGTAAATAGGATGAGAGAGAGCGAGGTTCCCGTTGCAATACAATAAGTCTTCTTCTGTGTTGAATACTCTAATTCTCACCAACCAATCTAATACAAGGTACAAATCCTACAGCATTCACATACAGCCTATAAGAATCATTACATTACCATACTGTGTTACATTTTACACCCTAACAACTACTCTTTGGACCCCTTCTGCCAAGCTGGCAGGGTCTGCTCTGACCCTTGGACTTGTCTGCAAGCAGAGGGTCTTGTTTCATCAAAAGGGGATTACCTTCAGCCGGCCACACCATTGTTTTCCAGTTGTTCAGTAACAAAGGTATCTCAAAGCCTGCTTTCATTTCAATCTCGCTTATAGTTTCCATATTCTCAAAATCTTTTGCCAGGCAATCATATTTACAAGGCTTTCCTGTTTCATCTTCCCCAACAGAAGGGATGTATCAAGATAGGGAAAACCCCAAGAATGACCAGGACCCCATGCAAAAGTAAGCTTTCCATTGACCAGATGAAACAGGGTTGAACCACTCTGGATATTAGATGGTTGCTCTTCAAACCTCTCAGTGGAAAAACAAACTTAACTGAAGCTCTGTAAAGATTGAGTAGAGCAGGCTATAAACTGCTGCACATATTTGTATTTATGCAAATGCACATTACCAGCTCCAAAACTCACCTAATATAGCGACGACTTCATCATCCTGGATCACTTCCAAGGAGCCCGAGACCACGAAGCAGAGGCTGTCGACGCTCTCCCCGGCGTGGTAGATGAGGTCTCCCGGGGCACAGTGCACCGTCTGGAATTCCATGGCCAGGGCCCGCAGGCACCCGTCGCTGGCCAGCCGGAAGGCGGGGTGCTCCTTGAAAACCTTGCGGTTCAGGTGAACACAGATATCTGCTCTCATGTCCTTGGGGCAAATCTGCAAAACCTGACAGGGAAATCAGGCAATCAACTCCTGGGCATGGCTTCTACCTGCCTGCTATGGCTAGTTTACCGTGCAAGGTTTAAGAACCACTTTCCTCTTTCTTAATTTGTAATTTCAGAGTTTATTTTTATATTATTTACCCACATGAGGAACAATACTAACTTAGTCTACTTTACGACATCTGAAGGAAAACACTGTTTTTCTCTCAGCAACATGCTCTGCTGGATATTGAAGACCTAAGGTTTTTAAGACAAATATCTTAAGAGCACAGAAAGTATTGAAGAAAAGCTTCCAGAAGAATTGTTTCTAGAGGGTGGGTCATTTTTTTGATAGGCAGATTCCATGAAAAGCCTGCACAAGTGTTATGTGCTTTAACAACTAAAAGAAATTACTTAAAGTTTAATTGACTCATAGCATTAAGAATTGCAGGTATCCAAATTTACCCCTGAGTGGCACTAACAAGTTTTTGTTTACACAGGAAAGGGACTTTAAGGTATGACGCTGTTTTGGGCAGCTTTTGATCTTCCAAATGGAATGTTCCTCGCGGCAATTCATGACGTGTGGTCCTAAGAGAACACGAGCTGATGGAGCTGATGCTCAGCACAGCGGGTACCAGCCAGGGCCATTTCTGAAGGGTTTTAATGTAATACAGACAGCCAAGTGGAAAGAATACCAAATCACTGCTGCATGTGCAGATTAAAAGTGGAAAGAAGTGACATGAACAGGGTTTGGGAATAAGAAAATCCTTGGGGGATGGTCTATGATGAAGCACGTCTAGGACATATTATCTGAGAAAAACATTGAGTAGTAAAGGCTCCCTCTCTTTTTATTATTATTTTCTTAGTAATAACTACTCCATCCAATTAAGGAGCACTCCAGTCGAGCTTCAGAGTTACTCCCACACATTTTCCTAGGTGGAAAGAGAAAACTGTCTCACTGCAAATACTCCTGAAAAACATAAAGGTAACACAGGAAGCACTATGGCTATGCCTACACTTTGAAATGGGGTTCTGTGCAAGATCTGAGCAGAGAATCAAGCTATTAATTCTGTGCATGGCACTGGTTTCAGATACCATGCCTGGTCTCCAAAGGCAACTCCACCACCAATATCATCATCTTTGGCCCACCTCCAAACAGACATTTTATTACAGATATTACTTCTAAAAAGAGATATATTTGTACAGTGCTTAGGTGTAAGGCACTAGGTGATGATTTTTCTTGGCTGCCCTGTACAGAAGAGCTGCCAAACCTGCCAGTTCCCAGTTTTCCAGGCTCACAGAAATGAGCTGGGGCAGCAAGAGCAGCGTGTAAAAGGGAACACAGGCAGCGGCCATATCTGTCTTTTCCATTATCTCATTTACTCTGCCGATAAAAATACTCTCTAGTGGCATATTCTTGCCAAATTTTACTACTGGAATTACACATACACTTTCCAGTTACCTGACTATCACACACAAAAAGGGTTGTTGCATAGAAATAGTAGCAAAACCCCCCGAGTACACCAGAGAATATTTTAACTGACGCTATTATCCAAAAACTTTTTGGTCTTAGAGGAAGTTAACTAATTTTCCATTCTCCATTTAAAGAAGTTGTCACCAGACTAAAAAAAAAATAAAAGGGATTAAAGACATTTGAGATCTACAGAAAAATGGAAGAAGGCTTTCATTTGTAAGGGAGGTAAGAAATGTATCTTCATGGATCAATTTTAGAATCTCTCAGTAGCTCTTGGTTAAACTTTGTTGTACTGGCATTTTCCAGACCAATAGCTTAGCATGTCTGCAGTGAACACTGAACAGACAAATTTGTGGCCTACAAAATAGTGACAGGACCAGTTCTGTGCTCAGTTCATATTTAAGTCTCTGCCTCATCTGTAGGAAGCTGCACTGCGTTTCAGAGCAGCACAAGTACCACTGTTCTCTGCCTCATGAGTAACACATGTTTTATTCATGACAAAACATCCCAGAAGTTATACACAGGCATCAAAACAGAGCTCAGACCTGGGAGTTTATGGATTGGCACAGCCAACCACAGCTTTTGCTGTGCAGATGAAAGCTGAGTTCTTGGTTTAGCAGTCATGGCCAGCAGCAGTTCAGCTATGAACACACCAGTTACTGAAAACAGCACTGTATTAAGCTCTTCGGTGTCCTGACAATTGGAGACTTCTTTCCTGCTTATTAAGATAATCCTCAAAGGCTACACTGAGCGTTGTTGTGCTTGGTTTGGTTATTCTGCTGTCTCCAAATGCATCCTCTTAAAGCATTTCTCTCCTTATCAAAGGAAGCCAAGAATTAACTTTGAAGATATGCTAAAAAAAAAACACCAACATGTTTTACATAGCAATTTTTTCTTGTTGTTTTGTTAAAATGATGACAGGAGTTTGTATTGGGGGCTGAATGAAAGCACCAGCACTCATTACACTAAGTATCCTCAGATGTCTCTCCACCTTCCCCAAATGCACCTACCTCGAATCACAACCCCACACAAAGACAGATTGTGAGAAAACATGCAGAGCAGCTTCTAACCAGTGCTATCCAGCACTAAAATATAATTTCTTTCTAAAAGCTAGTAGGGCAGACAGCGCTTACAGAATCATGTCTGGGATCTAAAAATGGCAGATATGCTGAAGACCATTTAGGAAAGGTAACAGTGCCCTGTGTGCCCCTCAGTCTCCAGGCAGCTCAGTGCAAGGCCACATCTGTTCTCATCCTTCATAACGATGCTGTAACAGCTGCACAGAAATGACACTGTTTGCTCTTTAACTGCATCATCCACAGTTCAGAATGCTAAATTAAGCTGCCAACCAGAAGGCTGGTGACCAGAGCATTGGTATGATTTCCTGAATGATCCACCCCACAAATCACATCTCTTTACAAGCAGAAGAAAAACTGTCTATCTCTACAGAAGTTGGCAACTAATATGAAAGCGACAAGAAGCTACATTTGTACATTTGTTCTGGTGAAAGGCCATCTGTTATTTTAAAAGACACAATGGGAATTTATTCATCAATTCAATGAATCAGAATGATAACATTTGCCTTACACAAAGTAGATTTCAAGCAATACATTATTAAATGCTCCCATTTTTCATTAGTATCTTTAACCTGCACACAGAATATTACATTCAAACTCTCCAACGACAAAAAAAAAAAATTACCTTGTTTTCAGGCCCACAGAGCTGCAAGCAACCTAACAAGAAATATTGCCAAAAAATCTCATTTGGAAAAACTGTGAGGTTGTGTTACAATCTGGAACTTGCTATTTACTTATCACGTTTATTTATTGTACACTGAGCTTTTCTCTTAATCATTTTTATACTATTTCATGCCATTTCACTAGCAAAACATACATACTTTTACCACTATCATATGTCAGTAAGACAGAATAGCTGAAATACTGTATTTGAAAGTTAAAAACTAAGGGAAGCTGCTGCTTAGAACTATTTAAAGAATATTTGTCTCCTTTACTAAGACAGTACCTCCTGTTTATTTTAATGGACTCCTTTCAGGATGTGACTTCTTTCCTTGCAGTTTAATTTACTTACCTTTTCAGTATCTATTCCTCTGGACATTGACCAGGTGGAAACGATGTAATCCATCACACGTTCACTGAGTCCTTTGGGGACCTGGTAGAGCTTTAAAAAGTCCCGGACGCTGTTCAGCATTTCGTGGTATCTGTTTGTGTTAGCGTACATTTGCTGAAATATGGTTGTCACGTTACCAAAAATGGTGGCATACAGAAGGGCTGTCAAAAACAAGAAAAACCACAGAGAAAATACATGATAAGACGTGGTGATCAGTCTATGTTCCACTGGGCTTTAAGACTGGAAATGTTAGGTCATAAAAATGCATGCAAATATCGGTGCTTTATTAGGAAGGCCTGATGAGCACAAGCATTTTACAGGTCACCTTCAGCACTGCAAAGTGAGGACCACCACCTACTTTTGTGAGAGCATGTCCTGCATCACAGACCTCCTAAAACATGACTGACTTTGTCCATCAAACAACTCAGCAGTACCCAAAACCTTACAAAACCACAACAGTAGACAGAAGAATTTTAAGAGAAATAGCTTGACAGTAAATACTTTAATTTTTCATCTCAGGTTTATAGCACCTGTGTTGAAATACCATCAGTGACAGATTTCCAGGCTTTAAGTGCATTATCACAGTAGTAAGCTGAGTCATCGTTACCCACCTCGGAGCGACAACAGCAGTGCATCAAAGCAGAAGATGGAATATGTAATAAACAGCTACCATGGGCCAGTAATTTATAGACATAAGTTTAATAATACATAAAAACTCACATTACATTTTACATTCTTCAGGCAAAAGAACAGCAAGGCCTGAGGTAAGAGCTAGAGCCCTCAGAGGCAGACCTTTGCACAGCCCTCCTGACTCCACACAACACAGTTGTGAAGCCAGCTGGTTCATCAAGATGGGTTTAAGAATAAACACGAGGCAGAAAAAAAGGCAGTGTTTCCAAGTGTGGAGAGAAGCAGATGAAAACACACAGGACTTGAGAAGATCCATCTGCTGACGGCCAAGACAGAACAGCAGGCTGGTGGCAGCCTCAGCAGCCAGCTTTGATGGCTTGCAGAGGCTGGGGCTGAGGCTCTTCCAGCCAATCCAGCCCTGAATGAAATGGAGAGACAGGAAGCCTCCAGGGGAGCGCTCCTATATTATGAATCAGGTCAGTGATATGTGACAGGTTGGCTGTAGAGGGAGAGGAACAGCCAGACTGCAGATGTGATGATAACCTCCCATAAGTGCTCTGGCTTGCTGAGTAAGTTCTTCCTCTTAATCATTTCCTGTCCCCCAAAACAAGCACTAAATTGTGAATATCATATCTCTTTCACTTGAAATAAAAATAAGTCAATGAGAAGCCATATCTATAAAAAATATATTTTGCTTTACTGAAGTACCCCTTTTTGCTGTTTATTTACTCCCTCACCAGCTATTAAAAAAAAAAAAATCATCCCACTCCTTCCTTTGACAATGCAGCTATTTATTCAGGGGAGTGTTATAGGCAGATATCGTTAAGCCAATTAAGATGCTCTAGGGTTCTCTGACCAACAAAAACCTTTGTACTGTGCAAAAGAAACTTATGGGACTGTCTTTGCCCTGATCATCAAGAGATGTGATTTAAGTTAAGGTTTGCTCAAGGCCTTTACACTGCTGATTTTCTGCAGAATTCCTTCTTGATGCTGCATGACTTTTCTTTTTATGAGTTTCTGTAGGTAACAGCTCTCCCTTTTTACATCTATTCCTCTGTACAAACAGGTATAAAAATATGCAGAAAAATGTGCTCTCTCAGAGGGGAGAGAATTATTACAGTGACCAGAAACATATATTTTCCCTGTTTAACCTTAACTTGTGCTTGAACAAAACCATGCTGGGCAGTCCAATGAGTAGTGAAGAATGATAAAATGCTTTACAAAACAGATTTACCGTAACAGCTCCTTAATCCATGAGTATTTTTATATTAGAACAGCATTACCTATCCCTGAGTAAGTCCTGGTTTGCTCTCTGTTATGCAGATGCAAACATGACCCTACAGGAGACTGCAGCAGCACAAGGCAGCCAGCCCAGCACTGAAGTAGGCGACAAATTAGAGAGAGGATGGCAAGCAGATTTTTATCTTTGCTCTCTGGCAAACAGTGAGACCTGGGGGTTCAGTACCTTGGCATGTACAGCTGCAGGCCAGCAAAGGTAAAATGGACTCCCCACTCTGTCCCAATAATGTCCAGCTTTAATGTGAAGCCTAAAGAAAAACCAGAAGTTTGATTGTATATTTTGATTATTATAAAGCAAGGAATTTCCACTGCAAACTGCAGTTCCAGTGTGACAATTATCTTGAAAAGGAAAATTATTCCTGCCTAGATTAATTTTTTTACTTCCCAAACTTACACCCTTAATTTATCATTAGCCAACCATTTTATTACTATTAAAGACACATCAAAGCCAAGGATTTTTGCAGCCTAATATTGGGTAGATACATTAGCATATTAAACCTTGAACTCCTCTGCACAGAAGTAGCTGGCTGTGTGCCTTTCCTTCCTTTCAAAGGAATAATGAAATGAACCCACTGCAGTAGACTGCAGCCCCAGAATGATTTCAGAAACACACACTCTACTAAAGGAAGAAAGTTGGGCTGTTTATGACAGAGCAAAATCTCCAGCATTTCTTCTCCAGGAATGTCAAGATCCCTCAGAAATGATGTGGCACTCACCCTCTGATGTAAATATTCTTTTCTTACAATAACGAAAAAAAAAATTGTCCCCAACAATGTGGCTGCTCATTTACACTGCAGTCATTAAAACCAGTGTTTAAATAACATCACAGACAGGACCATAGTAATTGCAGCAGCAAATTACCCACAAGTGAATCATGAAGGTCAGACACAGGTTGCAAAGGTCACCAAATCATCTGCTTTTTTTAGAGATGTAACAAGTAAAAATAGAGAAATAAATACAAGCCAGCGTAGGTCCCAGCCACCACAGTAAAGGATCTGGGGTCTGATTTTAGAATTATAACAGGAAAAATTCTGTCTGTAAGAATGAGAGGTTTACAATTACCCCATTCACAGATGTAAGTGCTGCATTCGGTTCCTGAGATGAATCAACAGATTGACGATGATTTGCTCAAAATGCACTCATGCAATGGCCTGGCACACAAAATGTGTGCAGAACTACACAGCAACAAGTGAGACCAACATCAACTAGTGAACAATCTCTTATGTCCTGCCCCCAGGACTTGCAGTGCTTTCTGGAAATGAACTGCTTTCATTTTTGCTGCCTGGAAAGCTGATCAAGAAAGTCTGTCTGCATGTAAATTCCAATTAAAAAACCAAAATAAAACCCTTTTACATACTGCATTAACCTAAGTACTATTCAAAGAGCAAGCACCTGCATTTGCAAATAGTAGATGATTTATATCAATAATTACACTTCTGTTTCACCAACAAGTTCCTAATATACAACAAATTTTTCAGTTCATAGAAGGTTGAAAGCACAGCCTTGAAAATTTGTGGCACTGTATCACTTCTTACTGAATATGAAACACAACTGTAAATTAACCACAAAAATTGCAAGTCTCAAAAGCATTTTTCAGATAACACATTGTGAGGTCACACAAAATTAACATTGATCAGATAAAAAGAAAAGCAGAAATTAATTGCATGGATCATCTCATAATTATATGAGAAAATGACATTATTTTCAAATGTGCAATTAGAACAATGTAAGAGCTTGTAATTGCTTGAGATTAGGGGTCTTGATTAGTGGTAATTATGCCTACTTATGGGTAGAGAGCATGCAGTTAAAAGAAAAGCACTGAACTGTTAAATACAATATGCAAGCAAATACCAAACTGAACAGGTATCTTAAAGAATTGTTTACAAAGCTAGTTTGGACAGAATTGTTATTTGTAGTCTTGCAATCTGATATCAAAGCTTCTGAAGCGAGATGTACTTATCAAGTATCTACACAACCTTCTAGAACAGTACAGACAGACCCAGAGCTACTTAATTTGCTTCTTCTTTGGAAGTGTTGTGCATTATGAAGTTTCCTATTTGTAATCTTTTATCTACCTTTTGTTTTTTTACTAACACAATGTATAAAGATATCATTCCATTTAGCTAGTAAAGAATAAATGTAAACAACTTAGCCAAAATCTAATAGGTCAATTAATTTTCTGCACTTCATGACTTTTCACAATATATATCCAGAATGTTTTCACCTGTTATAAAACAAATTACAATTGCTAGTCTTAGCATTTGCATCACTTCCTGAATTTCACAACCTGGGAAAAGGACATTTTTTCAAGTGAAAGTAAATTCCCAGAGGAGTTCTCCCCCTTGCTGTCCCAGTAACTGTTAAATCCCGCTCTTCCCACAGCTCTCTGTTCTTCTGGACAGAAACAATGCACTGCTCCACCTCCCTCTTTCATACCACCAGCTTCTAATTTGCACCTCTGAAGCCAGGCAGTAGCAGTGGCAAAGATCAGAGAACTGGCACACTACAGAGCAAGTCTGAAAATCAATTTAATGGCAAAGAGCAAAGCAGGAAGCCTGAATAGGCTATGAGGGACATGCACATCAAACCCTGTGGCACAAGCACTTGACTGCTAGGATGAAAGATGAGAGACCACAGGCAAATTTTATTAAACTCTTAGTTGAATCCTACTGCAAATCTTCTCACTCTCATCATCACATTTGGTGAAATCACCCTGCTGACAGCAAAATTGGGACAGAGAAGGACAACACTGGGCTCCGGCTACAATGGAAATGTCTCCCCTGCAGAAGGGTAGGACACCAGTGATGACACAATTGATAAAAGCTAAACAACATAGCATCAGCACATGGGGCTTTTTCATCTTCCCATCACCAAAAAAAACCAAGAACAGCAATGAAATGAACGTCAGAGACATAAACAAGGGAACAGCTGCTCTGAGAAGCCACTTAAGCAACTACCAAGGACTAGAGTAGTAGAAACATCTGTGCACCTTAAAATAGGCTGTCTGCAGTGTGTAAGGGCAGAAAGGGAAGTTGAGAACAGCTATGGAACAAACACCAGAAGCAGCTCCTGCTGCTTCTCTCCTCACACCCTTTCCTAACCCTACAAAATAAAAGCAGCCTGCTACTACAGCAGCCATGTAACCTCCTGTTATCTCATCGATTGGCAATGACTTCTATTTTACCAGTTTAAGACTTAATATGGAAGAATAGAGGCAAGTAAAGTTGGTAAAGTACCAGATCTTCCTAAGATGCTGAACTCTAGCATCCCTTAGGATGCTTCAAAGCTTCCTTTTTTTTTTTTTTTAGATTTTGGTCTGGAAGCACCCACACAGCTGACAGCAGCAATCACAGGTGTTTGGGCTGGCAAGCAACATGCACAGCACAACTCTCTAACAGGTTCTGCTTTTGCCTTCAGCATGTTTGGGCTAAGATAAACAGCATGGAAAAACAGAGCAAAACTGATCAGAGGAGCCATCAGAGCCACAGTGAGTACAGGCCAGTGGAACAGACTTCAGCATCAGGCCTGTGAGAAAGCTCTTTAACATGAACAGCTCTCTCCCAGCTGACAGTGAAGGGCCAACACCACCCTGCTCTCTGTGAAGGGCTGCATCTCGGATCCAAGAGCCTGCTTATGAAAAGAGAGGATGAAGCCTCCTGCCCATCCAGAGTGGTGGCTATTACCTCCCTGGCCAAGGCTCCTGCTTCTGCACAGCAGCACCTGACTAAATTAACACAGTCCACTGATTAATACTGTAAAATCTGAATTTTGGCAAATTGAGAAGTGTCCAAACAAGTCAAATGGCAAGAATCCTGATTCACAAAACTCATCACTCATTTGTTTTGACAGCTACAGTGAGTATTGTTGTGATCCTGAAAGGTGCCAACAGTCACCAGAGGGGGATTTGAAGGCAGCCACAGACTCTACCGCAGCCAAAATGTTTGCAGACAAGCAGGTTACTAAAGTAATCAGATGCAAAACAAGTCAGAAGTAGTCTGTGAGGACTTAGATGTGCTCTTGGTTGTGAAATTAAGGAGTAACAATCTGGTCATTCACTAACCTTCTGCTGTAAAGGGACACCAACAGAAGACAACAGAAGCATCATGCTCAAAGGAATTTAAAAGAAGAGCCTCTTGGATACAGTGAGACTTCAAGCTGATAGACTTCAAAATCCCTAACCATGAGCATCTCTCATTTTCAGGGCAACAGGGCTGCAACACTTCTTATTCTATAAACAAACAGCACTTGCAGACCAGTGAGTTCACCTGACTCTACTTAAATTACCTGAAGGCATCCATTTCTCTGCAAGGCCCAGCACTTCCACTGACTAGTGAGTCCCCATGGGGGTAGCAGTGTTTGACATTCAAAAGTGCATCATAAACCAGACAGGAAGATGTATGTTCTGCCTCAACTTACAGGTAAATTCTTAAACCTTACAGAAAGCTATGACTAACTCCAAACACATAATAGCTAGTCATTAATTGAAATTAAGGCCTTAACCCTTGATAGCAAAAAGACTTTCCAAGAACTAGCACAGTTTAATCAACAAGTCCACAGAAAACTCCTTACAGAATCAATTTATTTCAGAGAAAATACAGCAATATGGGACAACAAGATTAACAGGCAAAATCTGAAATAGTGATAATGATAAATCAAAGGTAAGACTAGAGAAAAAGGAAGATTCTACAGAAAATGGCACTTCCCAGTCACCCCTCTAAATTTTATTCCCCACAAGATAGGTTTATCTCTGATAAGGTAGAATGGAATGGCAAGAAAATGTACCAATTTTTACAACTAGTCAGCAACTACAATTCCTGTAAATAGCATTATATATACCACAACATCTTCAGGAATGGCATAAGGGATTAGTCTAGAGCAACACTGAAGTACACATGCTCAAAACTTGGAGCATCATCAAGATCTTGCTCCACGTGCCATTTGATTACCAAGAGGAAAGCAAGTATACAAATAGATAACAGCTGCAAAAACCATCTCTGCTCCAAACATACCGGGGCAGACTCCCCAGTGGGACACTTTTACCAACACAGGATGAACTCAGCTCATTGTATTCACTAGCAGGTTTTACCATGATGAGAATTAATAAAATGCCAAATCTGATTAAATCCTCTGCAATTTGTAAGAAAGGACACTCTTTTACTGTTTTGTAGAATTTTATGGACAATAAAATTTAAATTGTCTAGAAAATTGAAATGGATTTCCATTTCATTTCCCAGCACTAATGAACAGATCACCATTTAAATGACGACTGAGCCATTTAAGGGCATCATTTTTCTTCTACAGTTTATGCAGGCTAATGCATGGCCATTTTCAATTACTTGGTTAAAATTAAATCTCCAGATACTGCTTCTAGATTTTTACTCATTTGCACCCATATGAAAGCTTTTGCTTTCAAAGCTCAGTTTTATCTACTCTCAACTTAGCTCAAATGGTTTCCCCCAATTAAACACCAACTCTCCTCATTGTAAAATCTATTACGGAAATAGAAGTACGCAAACAAAAGAACAAAAACAAAATCAAAAGCCACAATTAGGAAAAGTTCTCTTCACACGAAACTGCTTACCTACCTAGTTGTTAGCATTCCTCTGCTCATGCTGCTTCCTCTGTGACTTGTATGATCTTTTCTACATGGCCTTGCAGGAGGGAAATATAAGGACACTCAAGGAGATCATCTGTCATCCAAACTTTCTGGTCCTTTCCCTTCACTGCTGCCACACTTTCTGCTGGGCTTTGCACTGCTGCCTCAGGTTTGTTCCTGTTGGCAACTACTGGGCCTCATTTTGCAATAACCTATCCGTGGTCTTTGACAGTTCAGCAGTGAATCTGAATTTCGCACACCAAAACCACCAACCAGCACTTACACATTCGGATTTCTGGACAACACTTGCCCCCATGACTGATGCAACACAAGAGTTTAATGGCTGAAGTCACTTGCAAAGTCCAAGCAAAATTCTCCTGTCTGATTCCTCTTGGTAATTGCTTCAACCTCATTTAATTAAGGAATCTTACATTTAGAGTAATTCTTTGTTCCAAATGATAATTGGATTCAGGGGGCTCCTCTCTACTCTCGCCAGAGCACCCATGTGGGAAGTACATAGCTGTACATTCCCTGCTGATCATGTTCAGATCTGAAAGGACCAGTGAGACCACAAGGAGGAAGGAGCCAAGGCTTCCCCTGAGACTGCAGTGATCTCACTTCTCATTAGCCTTAGAACCTCCACTCTGCTGAGCTTTAAGCACTACTGCAAGGTGTGGGCACATCTGCCTGTGGTGAAAGTTAAGGACACAGTTCAGAGAAATATCAAGACAATGCATTTCTCTTCAACCCCTAACTTTCATCCAATGACTTACAAAAGCTTCTGCTGCCTATGTGGCAGTACAGCACAGTCTTTTTTTAGGTTTCGTCTTCTCTGAGAACAAAAGAAAAGGTAAAATTTTAATGCCTATAAATTACCCCAACATAAAATCAGAGTGGGATGGAGGTACTCTGGTGTCATTTTGAAGAGAACCAAAGGTGGGTGGTAGAGTGCTGGTCTCAGCCAGACAGCTGATGGAAAAATTGCATATCCCTTGTCTCACAGACTCCAGAGAGAAGACACTTCTTTGGATTAACTGTATTGTCCCCAAACCCAAAACTAGTCAAACAAAACCCTGAAAACAACTGAAAGTGGGTACCTGGAAGCCTGTGTCTTCTGTAGCTCATCTGGTTTACACTCAGCAGGCCCTTCAAGCTGACTTTGCTCCAAGCAGTCTCACTGTGAAACCAGCAGTGACCTCTGCACTGCCCAGACACCAGAGAGGCTGTGCTAATCACCCAGGAGCTGCCAGGTCTGCCCAGGTGACAGACCAGCCAGCAAGAGCTAAGGGCATGCTGCACCTGACAGGATTAATGCATACTGGACATAAGGACAACAATTAATTCTCAGTTCAGACCTCCTCTACTGTGAAATTAAGCCCCTAAAGCTAGTGCACTTAACTGCTCTACACTGCACCTGTGTGCTTTGCCTCTCTGCAGCTCAGTCTGAAGCTTTTGATGCAACAAAAGCTTGGTAAGCCACCCTTACCCTGGGTGTTGTTACTTCAATAGCCACAGCCAGACTGCAAGGGGCTCATCACCCACCTGCCAATCCCTTCTTGCACATGCACAACTTTTACTTCTGGGTGCAACAAGTACAAACAAGTCACGTGACTATTTTCTACACAGGGTTTTCAAATGCTTCCCAAACAAACCTAAAGACAAAGTGGTCCAAAACCTCCCCTTTTCTGGTATCACTAAATAGTTACAAAGATTTAATACTGTTCATAACACAAATAAGAATAATGAAGTTTGGATTATGTTGACTAAACCAGTGAGGCTGGAGACAAAGATGACATTTACCGACTAAGACTAATTTGGGGTGGTTAAAGAATAATTGTCACTGGAATGACTAGGTCTGAGTCATGCTCCTCCCACACACTAATCACAGGTGTGCTTGCAGACCAAAATCAAGAGGTGCACACAGTATTTACAGGAATGTGACATGGGAATAACTCATAGACAGTGGATTCTCAAGGGGGCCCTGCTTTACTGGCGAGTGACATGACAGGCTAGCGAAGACACAGATGGTTTATCAAAAAATAACTGGAACCACTGTTGTGTTTTTAATGACAAACCATGGATGACTGCATGTGAGATGAATACTTGCCTCTGGAGTGGTGAAGAGGGTTACAGACTAACTTTCTGAAACAGGTATTCATTTCTCTTCCTATGGCTCCAGTCTTAAAAATACTTTTCTTCTAGGTTGAGTCTGCTCTTTTATTAGAACTCAGCAGAACTAAAAGCAGCAGTAAACATGCCTACAGCTGGGAGTTCCATACTTCACTTCTAAAAAGGATAATCACGATATTCAGGGGTAGATGCTATTGGGTAAGAGACACTGCCTAAATTCTTTTTAAAGTAAATATTACACAGATATCAGCTGACATCTAAAAGATATCAGGCAGCTGCATTTTGCGCTTTGTTAGCAAGTCACCACAAAATGCAAATATATTTGCACATAAACAAACATATCCAGCCTGAAGTAAGGATGTGTTACTATCCTACTGGGACCTTTTTAGAGAACTGCTCTGCTTGTGCAGTACCTGCCAGGCAGCCAGGAATGGCATTTGCACATGCTAATAAGCTGAAGCTGTCCAACAGAAAGTACAGAGGACTCTCAAAGGCAATGAAATATCTCTGTCAGTAATTTGCAGCTACGAACCTCATCTAATAGTTAGGCACACAAAGCTTTTCCTTGCTTAGGGAAGAACAATTGGGAAGGTTACACTACAAGTATAATCCCCTGCAGTCACTGAACATCTGAGATACAACAGGCCTGTTTCAAATATCGGTGCAGGAGCAGAGATCTGAACTCAGATCTTCCATCTTTCTGAAGAGCTCCTTCACCTAAAGATGACTGAGTACTTTGAATCAAACAGAAAGGAAAGGATAAGAGTTTTTACTAGTAGAACTGTTCCAATCTCCATAAATACAGCAGGGGTGTGTTCCCAATACTTCCATATCCTTGAAGCCTTTGAACCATGAAATAATGGATTAGAATGGAGGAGGCAGATATCTCTGGACATAAACACAGACTCTGCTCTCACCTCTCCACAGTGAGTAATGTGTTTTCTGGCAGGCTTGCTCAGAGAAGCTTTACTTGACCAGCCACAGCAGATCAAGGACACCTACTACCCTAGCACTGCCAAAAGATCCTAGGAAAAGTAATTTCTAAGATTCATTGAAGTGATTTCACATATGTGCATGAACAAAGTCTTAGGAATCACAAGGAAATAAGGTACTTGCACCAACTGGCGAAATCTCAGCATAAGTAAACCCTAGCACATCATCAGGAGTCAAACCTCAGGGAAAACTTCATCACTGTGACACAGGGTACACAACTTAAGAGCAATGGCTCCTCCAGAACTTAAATCCTGATCTTTGGATTCCGAAAGGAAAAGTCCCCCCAGATGCCCACTGTCTGCTGACACAACACTGGATGGAGCTTAACCCTGCAGCAGTCCCAGGGCAGTCACTAAGGTCACACACCCTGAGAATTCTTACAGATCAGGGAGAACTTTCACAACATCAGAGGACTTCCAGAAGAGTTTTTGCAGTAGTCACAAGTCTTTTCCTTGTTTAAGCACTGAAGAACTTGCCTTCTGTAATTCAATTTTCTGCCACGTACAGGATCACCTAAGTAGCAACTTAAATCTTCCAGATCTTAAATTCTTCCTTCCCACTGATGAAGGCAACAAGAAAATCTTACAGCTCATTGGAATATGAATAGTAAGACTGGAGATGAATAGTAAGATTTGGGCAAACGATTGTGGTAAATATATTCCACGTCATTTACAGGAATTTAAGTTGTCAAAGTATAAAGAAGTAAAAAAGCAGGAACTTATTTTCATACCTAAACTGTGGTAATAACCTGCATGATCATCTTTTGAAAGCTATGTGAAGTGAACAACTGTTTGTAAGCTGTGTGTGCTACCATGAATATTCATTTACTGGTTTTCAGCACAAGGCAAGGATAGAATGCTTTTCAACAGCTTGAATTTCTGATATTGCATAGCTACTACTGGCTGACAGATATTAATGATTCTTGACAGAATGCTTATCTTTGAGCTGTTGCTGTAATCAATCAGCACAAGAGCAGCAGGCTATTAAAATATTTTTCTGTCAAGCTCTCTTGACATGCTTTGAATGGTACACAGCCTCGATGTTGGGTTTGGATTTCTTTAGGTGTTTTGTTTGTTGGAGTTGGTTTGTTTGTTTCTGGTTGTTTTATCACAGTTTTGCTGTTGTTTTGGATTGTTTTTTTTAATAAGAGAATCTACCTGAGACCACACAGCTGGACTTTCTTGATCAGAACCTCTTGAAGTTGTCCTTAAATATCAGCCCTGATGCTGAGCATTCAGAATCCAGTCACCATGGTTTCAGCTCCTTCTGACAAATGTCCCTCTCTGTCTTTTTTCTATCCTGCCTTTCTCCATCTACACAAGCATGCACACTCTTCTTTAAAATGATTTCTCCCTGTCAGACTCTTGTCATCTACCTGGCCCATAATTACTCTTCATGCTTCCTTCCAGAAGTTCTCCCCTCCTGTTTTCTCTCACTTCTTCCAATTTTCTATTCAATACCCTGTCTTCCTCCAGCCTTTCAGAAACCTGTCATGGGAGCAGTGATTTAGCAGTCTCTCTGCATCACAAAGCCTGTAAAATTTAAATCAACAGCTTAGCAAACCCATCAAAGAGGTTGCCAGACCTTTTTGGCCTCAATAGAGAAGCCTAATGACTAGGAGAGAATCGAAGTTAAATTAGATGGTCATGAGAATTGGGTCTCTTCACAGATTGAAGGAGGGCAAGAAGGGAAAGGACAGGGATACAAACCTAAATATGTAAGCATGGGGTGAAAGAGCAGAAAAGGAATGCAGGTGAGGTTAGGAACACAGAACACAAAGGAGCAGCTGATAAATGAAGTTGTGAAAAAAGCACAGAGAGGGTTTAAATGTCCAGTTTTCTGCACAGGCTTGGCTTTACTGATATCAATACTGTCCAAGATTAAAAGACACTTCAGTGGCACTGCAGAGGGAGGGAACAGATACACAATGGTATGGTGTGTACAGAGCACAGTGCAAGCCTCTCTGCACTAGTAAGATGTGAGGATTTAAGAGTGGCAAGACAGGCAAAGCAGAGACCTGGAGCAGTTTGTATATGGCCACAGAGGAGTGTGTGACAGAGCTGGGAACTCAAACCTCCCAGCTCAGGGCCTCTCCCCTATTCACCAGCCCCACACTGACAGCCCTGAAGAGACAAGCAATAGGGTTTTTCCACCTTTTTGCTTTGCTCTTTGCCTATCAGCTTATTTCCTTTGTAGGAGCACCTGTTTGCTGTATCCAGAACCTTCTGCAAATTCGAGAGGGGAACAAGCACCAATCTCTCTGAATGTTTGGTAAATTCCAGAAGAAAAATGCTGTCTCCGGCTGAATCTCCATTTCTCCAGTAAAAAGAAAATGTACCAAAAGCCTGCTTGATGAAGAAACAGTTTGGGTTGGGACCACGTTCACCAGGATTAGCAAGAGAAATGCAGTAGCAGAAGGCTGAGCTGTGGCCTACATTCATCCCTAAAAGCTTTGCTTGAAGAATGTGTCAAGATCATGACTGTCATGCAAGACTCTTTAGCCTGAGCAAGTCAGACCAAAAGAACACAGTGCCAGTGATAACAAATACTCCAGGGAGAATGCTGTCTTTGCTAGAGGCTAATGAATATAAATTAATCCATTTTTATATCTTAAAGCAAATACTCTATGATTTTTATTTGCTTTTCTCCATTATTTCAATGATAAAAGCTTAGGGAACAAGCCAGGAAGATTTAAAAAACACCACTTTAGAACAAGGCAAGGAACAGTAGACAAGAAACCCAGAGAGGTTACTGCAAAGGACACTAAAGAGGGCAAAAACATTGGGTCCTAACAATATTCTTCATACAAAGCCTAAGTAAACAAGTTGTCTCAAGCAAGGTGAGAAAGAGAGGGATGCAGTCCTTTGTGTTAATCTGCAGACTGACAGAAAAGAGCTTCAAGAGCTTCTGCATGGCCACAAATCTCACCAGAGCACTTTCACTCACCCAAGTTCTCCTCATCAGTGTGCCATCAGAGACAGCATCCATCCCATCCATTCAGAGACCACTGCTCTGCAGCTGGGAGGACATCATGGTTCTTCTGAGCATGCTGCCAACATTTTCCACATTGAACCACTTCTCCTCCCCACCTCTGTGGATCTATCCCATCTGCCATTATTCTTCTATCAGCGACAAGCTAGAGGTGTTAAATCCTGAGCAGTTCTAAAGGCTACCACATCCCATACAAATTGAGAAGGGCAGAGGAAAGAGGGAAATGGCTCAGAAACCCATTTCTGAATGGCATCACTATGAGGATACCCAAAATAGAACAGACTGTGTTTTTACATTCCTAATCCAAATGCTGGAGGGGAAAAGACATACTTATGTATCACACAAAAGACAGAAGATTCTTAAGGGCAACCTTTTTTGCTTCCCCTCACACATTAACAATATGTTTTCCCTTCCAGATGATGACCAATGGGATCTGAAAATTTCCAGCATTTAATGGCCAGTCCTGACTCCCTCTGCTGGTACTTCATAGAGTCTCCTCTTCCTCAGCCTTAGAATAAGAGCACTGTCCTTATAGCAGTTCCAACAGTAGTGCATAGTGGGACAGTCTTGTCACAGCAGTTTCATTAAAATGCATAAATATTTTGTTAAGTCATAAAAAATACTTTGGAATCTTTGAGGGTTCATTCAGTTTTTATCACCGGATCACCAGTTTTTATCTTTCCTGTATTGTTCTGCCCTTGTACTTACAGTCTAGTACATTTAGACTTCCAGCTAAATTCAAGTTAGAACAGAATTAAGTAGTAACAAACATAAACCCTCTCCTTGCCTTAATGCATGGTTTCACACTTCACACAAACAGGACAACTGCAAATAAAAGTCTTAAACCCAATTTACCAACACTGCAATAAGAGTGAAGCACCAAGAAAGCTTTAAATACTAAAAGTTGCAAGCTGGCAGTGTGGGAGCTCATTAAAAAAGCACTGCACAAGAATGCTCAAGGCAAATGCCATTCAAACTTTTTCAACTCTGAAGTTATTTAATCATCACAGCAATCACAAGGGATAAGGCATTGTTGAAAGGAACTGGCTTCTGTAGGCTTGGTGCTGTTCAGTCTTCTGGAAAGGTATTCACTGTAAATGTGCCATCAATTTAAAATGTTCCTCAGTTCTGAAAAGCAATCTTTCTGACCTGAGGCTTGATACTTCAAGTTGCAGAGCACCCTCAGCTGAAACAATCCAAACAACGTGAGGCTTCTGAGTGCCCCAAAAGACCACAACCACAAAACAGGGGCAATCTGAAATATTCTGCAAGTAGAAATACTAGTTTTACACACACATAAAGCTAAATTCATCCTTCTGTGTTTGTCACCAATTTCAATAAACTAGCATTAAGACAATATAATTTCTACATTAGTACTTTGTACTCATTCCCTAAGCATTAAAAGCTATCATACATGCACCAAAAGGCAGATTAGCATAAGCAGGTGCCATAGGCTCTCCCCCACCACCTTGGAGAACAGTTGTACTTGGAAGAATTTCCAGAGAACCACACTACAGAAGTTGATCGATGACATTTAAATTTTTACCATAGGGTTTTAACAGGAGGAAGTTTAAAATTAAAGGGAAAGGACTGAGTACAGTGTTGGTGCTGACACTTGTGTTGGTATCACACACTCAGTACTCAACCCTGCCAACACAAACCAGCATGTTTCAGAAGGACCCCAGCTGAGGGAGAGCTTGAAGACAAATGCTTTAACAGCTGCCATCTGGGACAAGAGTCTAATTAACACAATCAAAGCCATTATTAGGTTAATCACCAATTAGAATCAACAGTTAACTCACTTATGGCCAGTCCCAAATATCTAAAAATCAGTGCCTGAAATGAAGAACACACAGCACTCTTCACACTGGACCAGAGTAAAACACAGCAGAAAATAATTTACTCCCCTAAAAAAGACACAAAGGAGGATGCTTTTAAGGATCTCAGCAAACAAAATAACATTAAAAGCCTCGACTTTTATAATAAAAAGCAAAAAGTCACACTAGGCTGAAAACCAGACATGCTAAAAAGCACCTGTGCACAGCAGCACAGCTTGGGCAAGGTCAAGCACAGAACCCCCTGTGCAGAAAACCACAGCTGTGCTGTTTGAGGCAAGCTTACAAAGGCAGAGCTTAAAGACCAGCCTAGCTCATGCAGTAGTATGTACCTGCACTGACTAAAAGTTCCATCTGTCCATCACCCATCACCTTTTCCCAGGTGCTCCTAAGCCTCCCTCATGTCCTGGGCTCCAGCAGCACCATTTCTTCAGCAGATGCTCCTGCTGCCACAGCTGGGGCCAGCCCACGCTGCTTCTTCCACAGCATGGGGGTGTGTGGGCTGGGCTGTGGGCACTGGCACATAAAGGGTGCCTGCATGTCCTTGCTTGTCCTCAGAGCAGTGACTTTCAGGTCCTACACATGCCCATCTTTTTCCATGATTCATTCTCTTGGGTTTCATCCAGAGAAGACAATACATATAATTTTCATGTCTATTCAGCACTTCCAGTGACATTATACTATGTATTTGGCTATCTCAATAACTGCATAATTTCGTGTATATTTCAAATCAACACTTTCCAGTAGGTGACTATTAAGTGTCCTTACATTGTTGATATCTTTCTCAAAAGAAGACTTGGGTTTTTTCTAAGAATTCTCTACTATGAGTATTCTCTCGCTGTCAAAATTTAATATCCAGTCCTGCTGTTCTTATATACCTGCTCTGAAGATCAAAATATCATTTTTTAAAAATGGATAAACACCACCCTTGCTCTCAGAAATGGCTGACCTTGATTATCTCAACTTGAAAATTGAAAGATTTTGAAAGTTACAAACACGAGTCAAATGGAAAATAGAGAGAAAATGTGTAGACAACCCTAATTATAGATGTTGTTACATTTTGTTCTAATGCTATCATGATGACAGCAGACAGATAATAGCAGTAAAATCATAAATACTAGGAAGGATTCAGAACATAAGGAATAACACAAAGCACATCATCAGCCTGTGGAATGAACAAAGCCATCAGTAAAAAAAGTTCTTTGTTTTTGGGTTGTGTTTGTTTTCCCATTCTAATCAAGCTGTATTGAACATGATCATAAAATTATTGAGGTTGGAAAAAGACTAAAGATCCTCAAGTCCAACTGCCACCCCTGCAGTGCCATGTTCACCACTAAACTCTGTCCCCAAGTGCCACATCCACATCTTTTAAATACCTCCAGGATGGTGACTCCACCACTCCCCCGGGCACTCTATTCCCATGTCTGAACACCCTTTCCAGGAAGACATTTTTACTAATATCCAATCTAAATCTTCCTTGGTGCAACTTCCTCTCATCCTGTCACTTGTGACCTGGGAGAAGAGACCCACCCCCACCTGGCTGCACCCTCCTTTTAGGCAGCTGTAGAGAGTGATAAGGTCTCCCCCGAGCCTCCTATTCTCCAGGCTAAACACCCCCAGCTCCCACAGCTGCTCCTCATCAGTCTTGTGCTCCAGCCCCTCCAGCAGCTCTGCTGCCCTTCTCTGGACTCACTCCAGCAGTTCAGGGTCTTTCTTGTTGTGAGGGGCCCAGAACTGAACACAGGATTTGAGGTGTGGCCTCACCAGTGCTCAGTACAGGGAGATGAACATTTCCCTGGTCCTGCTGGCCATCCAGTTTTTGATAAACAATTGTTATCATAGCTGTTTGCTTATCTGAGTGTGATTTTTAAGGTCCACAGTTTGAATTACAGCATACCCAGGGTATTCACCACACAGAAAGAGCACAGAGATCACACACAAGGCATACAGAAGCACAGTATGGTTTTGTTGTTGCCCAGATATCAGCACTAACCTTATCTGTTGATACTGGCAGAGAGTGCATATCTGCAAGGTGCAGCTCCTACCTGACAGCACCAGAAATATTAGTGCCAGCATTGAAAGTGCAGCTGTTCCCACAAATAACTAGGGGGTTTAAGATGGTAGGATAGCCTGTGCTGCTTGGCTTCTCTTTTTCAGTTTTTAATTCCCATTTTAACTTGTACAGTTCATCTACATTTTCTCTATTAAACATTCTGCTTAAGTGCCATTGACATACAGATGTGTACATCCCTAACTTGAAAAATCATATACTCTCATGTCTCTCTTGTCTCCTGTTGTCTAAGGTCAGAGTTTTCCAGTGGGTCACTGACACTGATAGTTATAATTCTTAATGCCAGGTTTATTGTTTTTCATAAGTGTGATAATAACAAAGGTAATAAATTGTAAATCTATTCTGCCTCAGAGGCATAGCAAGATAAAGTCAGGTTTGCAGTGTATCAAGTAGGAAAAATCTGAAGCTAAACCACAAATTATCAAGCACCCATGAAAAATACTGGTCAAAAAAGACAATGTGAAAGCTCACAAAATAGTCTCTAATTCCTCCAACAGGCAGTTTTTTGCTTGAACATTGAAAACTGACAACATAACTTTAAAATCTCTATGAGGAAAGTAAGTGCATTTGCAAACAGAGATTCTGAGTCAAGTTCAGAAGAAATCCAACCCTTTCATGAAAGGTGTTTTACCTTCCTTTACTGCAAAAGCTCTCAAAACACTGGCGGTTCTCAAAGGGTCAAGTCTTTGCAACTCTTCCCAGAACACTTGAGGAACAGCATGGCTGGAGTCAGGAGAGGAGAAAGTGATGCAAAAGTAAAATCTGATCGTTAATGTAAATAGGTTTTGTGGACTGTGTGTTATTTTCTTCAGCTGGAACATTTCCATGCTGCCATCTCTCTCCTAGGGGACCTGACCATTCAGAACTGGGGCACCAAGGAGCACCTTGCTTCCCCTACTCTCCCTGGATGTGGGCTCAGCAGAGACTGGGAGGAAATTTGCTGTTTCTCAGCTCTTTTTTCACTTTAGATGAATCTACAGCCTGTTGAACCAAAAGAAGCAAGAAATCCTGCGGCATTTAAAATGACCAACAACCAATGGGCATTTTAAAGAGCAGGTTGTTTGGGAAAGCAGCCCTTCACAGGAGTGCTCTGGTTCACCAGGCAGCTTGCAATGATGGTAAAGCCCTCCAAAACTCCTAGAACAGAAGTACTGCTGTGTAGCTACTGAAGGACAAACTCTCCCATTAGCAACCAGCAGGAAATTTGGCTGTGTGGCCTCGGGCAAACATTACTGTGTATCAACCATTTTGTGCATCACTGCATAGAAAATGGTACAAAACCAGATACTCCTCTCTTAAATGTATAAAGCAGTATCCTCTGGCAGGTTAAGGTTAGAGACAGCAATTACAGGAGGGAAAAGCAGCACTAGCAGCACACACATATGCACAAACATAGCAGTCTCAGATTTAAGTTCTTTCTTTTCTTCAACCCATATTGCCTTCTTCTGGGAAGCAGCTTGTTTCATTGCCCACTTACCCAAAATTAATCAAACTCTTCAGCCATCTTCAGTGTAACCTTAAAGTGTGGGCTTCCAGATCCTGCCCCCAACCCCTGACAATAACCAACATCAAAAGCTTACAGGAAATATTTCTCATTCACATGCAGCTGCTTTCCCAGAATTCTTCCCCACTGCTCTCCCCTTCTGACGCTGCCTCATATGAAAACTCTGGAGAGTGAGTACAGCCATGATGTTGCTTACAGAACAGCTGTAGGAAGGAAAACATGTAACTGCTGCCACAAGGGTGGTATTTGTGTCATCAGCACTGATTCAACATTCTGTTTGTGCAGAGTGTGCAAGGCTGGAGAGTTAGTTCTGGTCCTGACCAGTTCTACCACAGCTAGAGGAGACAAGCTTCCCAGCAGATTGTTGTCCTTCCCAGCTTCCTCCCAGGAAGGCAAACTGCTTGAGAAATGTGGTTGCCTTCAGGCTGTCACCTTCCCCAGTTTTTGCATGTCTTACCTACCCCAGCATTTCACTGTTGAACTGCCCATCTCATTGTGCTTTGGACCCTTGCAGTTGTACCAGAACTCCATGTTCTGAACCATTCATGCCTTTTTGGATATCGTTCCCTGCTGTATCATATTTTCCATTTCAACCCAAACTGGCAATGACTCAGAGCATTTTCTTCTGTATGGCTGCCCAGTGATCCAACACAATGGTCCCACAAAACAGTAGCCTTCCCTCCAGTCTTCTGTATTATGGAAGGCTGAGTATGAATAAAAGATAACTCCATTCTGGACCTTAACTGCACCCTCATGAAAGGAGATGTCTTCTATGTTGGCATAATCACAATCTGAATCTCATGCACTTTGTACAGCACAATATCAAACCTGATAAAATCAGCACAGTCAACTGGCCATACTTACCTCATGCCCCAGCATGCATTTTTCCTCAAAGAAATAACTCTCTCAAATTCCCTCTTCAAGTCTTTGCTTTAATGCATCATCACACTTTAAACCACACTCTTTCAGCCACTTGGGCCAAAGAAGAGAAATACTGCCCATCTTTTGGACTACAGGTCTGTAACCAGCATGAGGAAACAATCAGCTTGAACGTGCACCATGTTAGTTTCTGTTTTTTCGGAAAGCAGTAGAAAAAGAAGTTTAAGAGTTTGTAAAGGAAAAGGAGAAACTTGAGTTTCAAGTTCTATTTCTCTCTCCCAACACCTGCGTTTCCTTTTGCTCACCCACACAACACCTCATCATAACAGCAAAGGAAGCAAGGGAATCTCAGTAACCCACACTCTTCCATCTCACACCTGTCAGTGCACTCAGGAACTGACCAGCAGAAGCCCAAAAAAGGCAGACAGTCAGCTGTACTGGCCTGAAAGGACCTTCTGATGCCATCACTGGAAAACAGGAGCATCCATCTACTTGGCAGCTTCGAGTCATTCCCCAGAAGGTGCCTGGCAATGCCACACAGATCTCTGCCTCACAGGAACTGCTGATCTCATACTTCTGCACACACAGAGACGTTTTGATTTGACTCTTGCAGTTTTCACAACAAGTGTGCTATCTTCTCTTGTATCAGTGAGGGGAGAAAAAAAAATCTCACTCATCTGCCTCTCCCCTTTTCCTTTTTTTCCAGAAAGTTGCCCTCTTGGTCAGATGGCACATTGCAGTGCCAAGCCAGCATCTACAGGTGATTCTCTGTTCTCAGGTGCCTCTTGGAAGCACCTACACCAATGTGTGCAGCATGGGGAGCAAACAGCAGGAGCTGGAACGTGAGACAGGTCCCTCCCTCCCTCCCTGCACAGAGTCTAAACGTCTAGGAATGGCAAAGAAGGGAAAATAGGTCATGGAAGGTAACAGCACAGTTAACATCTCACCTCGATATGGCCCCAGCTCCCCTGTGTCACACTACAGGGCACCAGCAATGGGATTGCAATGTCCCTTCCAGACAGCACCTGCACAGCCTCCAGTCACTTCAGTTCACCATATACATGAAGGTTCAGAGCACTTTTAGACATTGTTTTCACTTCATGAGTGGATCAGAACAGCTTTATGGGCCACAGGTGGCACACTGATAAGTCATCTTCTCCTTTTCAGTGCCCACAGTCTGTGCAGCACCTACACAACACAGTGGTTTGCTCCAAGTGGTTTCCCTGTTTGGTAATTCCTCTATGATTTTCACAGGAGGCTGCTGACTTCATGTGGAATAAGGCTCCTTTCCAGAAAAATGCCCATTTCCCCCCTCACACATTCTGTAGCTGTCATCTCATTACTAACCTGCAGTCAACTCATTTGCAAGGAGTGTGAGAAAGACAGTTCCTAAAATCTTTAGTTTTGGCATACTTACTTCCTGATAAAATTGATTTTATAATTTTCTAGGCCATGAAAAGAAAGGCTTTTATGAAGAAAAAATAAGTAGAATCAAAAATATTCAAAACAGAAGTGAATCAGGTAATGAAAACTTATTTGCACTGCTGCAATACAGGAAATCACCTTCCTTTCCCCTCCCCTCTCTCTGGATTTAAATGCAGGAAACTCAACAAGAATTTTAAAGTTCAGCAAATGGTTAAGTAATGAGAAGCTCAAGGAATTACAATTTATAACAACTTCCTTCTCAAAAATCAAAGGGGCAGAACAAGTAAAATTGAGTATCTTCTCTGGTACCTTGTTTCTTATTAAATTTTCTCTGTGAGAAAAAAAAGAATATAGCCAGGATGATGCTGCTTGTGTGGGATGGCAAAGCTCAGAGTGGTGACAGGCCCAGAAATGAAGGTTTATAGAGAAAAGAGAGAGAAAAATGGTGGTCTATTTTAGGAAAGAGCACTGAAAACAGGCCAAATGAGATTTAGGGTGCAGTTCTGTGAACTATTCTCAGTGGATACTGGGTTATTTCCAAGACCAAATCAGTGCCAGATCTGTGTGTTTGATGCAAAAGGATGCACACTGTCCAGGACCACACACACAACGTGCCACAGCAGGCCTGACCACTAGGAGATGAAATTCCACTCATTTGCCTTCTGAATATCAAAGAGGGGAAAGGTTTTGGAAAGGGACATTAGGATAGGGTTGGTTCAAAATCGGAGCAAGTGTGCTACTTCATATTTTGCAAAATTTGTACTGAAAGTACAAACTGTTGGTAAGTCATACAACTGCAATAAATAAGCTTACAGCTTTCAGAATTCACTTAATGAAGTTTCTAGAAGCTCTAAGACTCTTTAAGGCCTTTGTGGACCAGGATGACCCAAAAACTCCAACATTATTTTTCATGCTTTCCCAGTAAATCTTAATTTTATCAGAAAATAACTTGCAAAAAGATTCCTCATTCAAGTTCAAAGACAGAAATTAATTATCTTAAGTCCAATTCTGTCTCCTTCTATTTGGCCTTGTTACACTTAGAAGATATTATCAATCTCCAGTTCCCTCTCATTTTGTAGTGAAAATCCTGCAGTATCCTAGCAAAAACAATGAAGTACAAGACCACAAACCTGAATCATCCCTCTCACCTGCATCCATCAACCAACACATATTTCCTTTTGGGATGGGGATAGGGGAAGGCAAGGTTTGCCTATCATCCCACCAGAAAACTGAATTCCACACCACTTGGTACCGTTACTGGTTTGATTTCAAAGAAAGAAAAAAGCACTCCTAATTCATGTTGAGGTGAGTCAGAAAAGTCAGGCCTTTATGCCTCAACTGTTTCATTCTTTACTGTAAGGCACTTGAGATTTTAGAACCTACTGGCTGCCAAAATCTTGGTTAGAAGAATAAATTTTCTACTTTTCTTCCAGGCAATAGGACCTATTAATATGTTACTTGTCTCCTTCCACATTTTTCACACCAGTAGCAGCAAGAGTAGCTGCACAGTGGATAAAAGATACTGATATTTTTACATACATTCCATATTCTCTCAGTAGATCAGAATTTTTTCCAACAGGCTGCTGCTTATGATAGGATATGTCTCCAGATAATAACTCAGGTTCAGATCTAGTGTATTTCAGAGCTTTCAGCTCCAAGAAATAGACTGAATAGGACCCACAGCAGCTTTTTCCTCCTCTCTCTAAAACATTCCCTATCACTTTTATAAACAGGCAAATCTTCCTTTAAATTTAAAAGCAGCCAAATGCACTAAAACTCACTGATCTGGTAATCACAACTAAGCTTTATTCATGCTCAAGACGTCATGAGACCACTTATCCAAGTGGTTACGGTCACATCATCATCTACAAACCACTCACACATTCCAGCCAGGAAAGCTATTTCTACTCCAACACTTAGTAACCTACAGCAGGCCTGTTTGGGTCCAGCAGAACGTAGATATGAAAATAACTATACAACAATGTAGTTATTAAAATAACTATTCTATAATGTTTTGAAGCTGATGCAGAAGTGAAAAGCGCTTATAAGATGCTTCAGAACTTCCATTATATTCCACATATTTGGTGACAAGTGGCACAATGTGTCATGTGGGTGGATGTGCTATTTTACCATTTCCCCCCCCCCGACAATGCCTAGCTAACTGGGTTTTTCTTAGTCAGAAATGGACTTGTGTAAAACCAAATCCTTATCCAGCAACACCATCCTCCAGCAATACAGTTGGCTGCTTAAGGAAAGGCCTCCCAGGAATGCAGAGACAATGAAAAATCTGTGCTTTTTGTATGTTGCATATATTTAGCCAATTCCACAAGTGGGAATCCATACTATAGTTCTGACAGACCAACCATGCTCTTCTAGATTTTCATCATCTTCAAGATGCACTTGTGTAATTCAGCAATTAAGGAATAAATTTGTAAACTGAACCCCAAAGTTTGGTGTCCTGCATAGCAAAGCACTGTGTCTCTTGCAGATTCTTCATTTTATTGTAGGGAACAAAATATTTATCTTGCAAATTATCCCCTGGTTCCTGCCTTGAAATACTCTTTCTTCTTTTATATTCCTCTGCTCTCTCAGTCCATGTTCTGGATGCATCACACTTTTCTCTCACAAATTAACTTGTGTTAATCGTGCTCCTTTAGATTTTTAAAACAAGATGGCTGCACACTCTGATTAATCAAAGTTTGATAAAGCCAGTTTGATATTTCAGTGTTTTAAATCTACTTATAGGAAGTAATGTTAGAAACGTCTAAAGAAAGCAAAATGCTGCACATAATATAAAGACATCAGGTGAAAAAGAAAGAGATCCACAGCTGGGACATCTACTTATTTTTCTTATCCTTCTCTTTCCTATTAAAGAGTTAGAAGACAAAATTTAGAAATGCTGTGTAAAACAAAGAGAAAAGGCAATTATCTATAACATTACTGTAGTGTGAGCTCTCCTCAAACCCTGGAAAAAACAAACTATTAACACTTCACAGCTTTCATCTTCTCTCCTGTCAAACAGAACTGTTTTCTCCATTTGCATTTACAGTTCTTTCAAAAGTTGTCCAATGTCTTGGGGAGCAATGTTAAGCTCTGCAGGAGAGAAATGGACTGTAAAAACCTTGAGAATTAGAAATTTTTAGAAAAATCTCACTTCAGGAATTGTCCTGATTGGATTTGCAGAATACTGCTAGAGATATGGACTATACCCTAGGACTATTCTGGCAACTAAATTCTAGCATATTCTGAGGTAGGGTGATTCTCTGGCTCTATTAGGCTGAAGTACAGCCTGAAATTTTTAGTCATTATGGCAAGATAACATATCAAGGGACAATTCATAAAGCATAAAGGTATGTGATATGTAGCTCTGGAACATTTTCGGGTTTTTTCTCTACAGCTGTAACTACACAGGCAATTTACCCCTACCCTTTCCAAATTATATTTTGCCAAAAAATTAGTGGCAATAATTTAATCTAGCTTTAATCTGGTCATATATGCTTTAAATAACAAGAAAGGGAATACTGGTTACTCATTTTTGCTGTCTAAGAAATAACATCTCACAGACAATTAATTTAGGCTTCCCCAGGCCAGGCCAGGCAACAAAGTATTACCACAGTAATACACTGACAGAAAATACTTTCTTACTGCTTGCTGTGAAATGTGTTGGGGTGAGGAGGGGACTAACCCCAGATGAATGGGCCACTCCTCACATGGTCATGGTCATTAGCTAAGACAGATATTTTACAGCATCAGCACTTGTGTTGTGAAACTGAAAAACAACTCTGAGTCCATCTTCACCTGGAGATGATTTTTGTAGGAATTTGCTGTTTAGGTAGGTGTCACCTAAAGGCTTTTTTCTGATTTAAACACCAGTGTTTTATCACAGAACCATGGAATCATTTAAGTTGGAAAAGATCTTTAAGATCATTGAGTCCAACCTTAATCCAGTACTGCCAAGTCCATCACTAAACCCTGTCCCCAGGTGCCACATCTACATGTCTTCTCAGTACCTCCAGGATGGTGACTCCACCACTCCCCCGGGCACTCTATTCCCATGCCTGAACACCCTTCCCAGGAAGACATTTTTACTAATATCCAATCTAAGTTTCCCCTGCTGCAACTTGAGGCTATTTCCTCTCATCCTGTCACTTGTGACCTGGGAGAAGAGACCCACGCTCACCTGGCTGCACCCTCCTTTCAGGCAGTTGTAGAGAGTGATAAGGTCTCCCCTGAGCCTCCTATTCTCCAGGCTAAACACCCCCAGCTCCTCAGCTGCTCCTCATGGGACTTGTGCTCCAGCCCCTCCAGCAGCTCTGTTGCCCTTCTCTGGACTCACTCCAGCAATTCAGGGTCTTTCTTGTTGTGAGGGGCCCAGAAGTGAACACAGGATTTGAGGTGTGGCCTCAGCAGTGCCACGTACAGAGGCAGAAATCACTGTCCTGGCCCTGCTGGCCACACTATTTCTGGTACAAGCCAGAATGCCATTGGCCTCCTTGGCCACCTAGGCACAGGCTGGCTCATGTTCAGCTGCTGCCACCAGCACCCCTGGATCCCCTTCCACTGGGCTGGTTTCCAATCACTCTGCCCCAAGCCAGTAGAGCTGGACAGGGCTGTTGTGACCCCAGTGCAGGACCTGTCACTTGACCTTGCTGAACTTCACCACTGGCACATCAATCCAGTCTGTACAGATCCCTCTGCAGAGCCTTCCTGGCCTCCAGCAAATCAGGATTGCCACATAACTTGGTGTCCTCTGCACAGTGGATGAGGGTACACTTGACCCCCTCATCCATATTATTCAGAAAGATATTAAAGAAGACTGGTCCCAATACTGAGTCAATACTGAGGAACAGGGTTGTGCTTCAGTACAAGCAATCCTGAAAAAAACAAGCGGGTCCTGGACGTCCTTACCCAAAGAGGAGGCAGCTTTTATGAGCTAAGACTTTGGAGCTTGCTGAGTTGTGAAGCCTGTCAGCACTGATGGCATCTCTCCTCCATGGCCTGTCTGCACTGAATGTCAATGATGTAACTCTGTGCAGGCTCATCAGTGGGGCTGGAAATGCCACCACGACCCGGCACACCCCACGCTTACCGATGAGAAATACCGACGTGCTCCGCTGGAAATTGCATCCCTCAGGACTCAGATGTCTGAAGGATTGTTTATATACCCAAAAAGCCAAAAACAATGTTGTCTATCCATTTTATTTCTATTTGTCACAACGACTTTGAAGCTTTGGTAGGTTTTGTTGTTGATTTTTGGAGTTGGCTTTTTGTTGGATTTTTTTGTTTTGCTTAGTTTTTACTCATTCTTTACTCTGAACATGAAAAATTGAGGTATTTTCACTTTTAGAAATAAGCAGACGAAATCCTGCCCTAATAGTTAAACCCTCTTCTAACGTACAGAGAAACTCTACCCACTTTTCTGCCAGCCTTATCACTTTGCTGAAACTTGCACAGAAATACATCCACAACACTTCTGGTGGTTCGTTCTAGTGGAGAAAGTGTCCAAGCAAAATAACATTTAGAAATCCTAAACAGCTGCTTAACAATTTCAGCAATAACACACCATCTCCTCAAATATCATGACTAGCATCAAATAAAAAGTAATAAGGCACAGCACAGGGGAGTGAAGGAACAGAACTGCAAAGACTGGCCATAGTTATTTAAAAAGAAATTTAAAAAAATATTAAAATCCAGGCCTTTAAATTAAGTAATAGAGTAGTGTTGCTGCTGGCTAAGCTAGATGAGAATGAAAATTAATGCAAAATATAGAAAGCATGCCATCAGCAGCTTCAGGAGCTTGCAAGGGGTGTGTGGCATCTGAGAGATTTTTGTCATCTTGCCAGGGATGTGACAAAGACCAGGAATTAAAGAGACAGTTTTTACAAGACAAGGTTTCTTTTTCCTTTCCCAGCATGTCCCCAAGCCCAAAACACTGCACTGGCAATACCCATGAACACAGAGAAAGTTGCTTTGGGTTTAAAATCTCTTAGGCCTTTGTGCTGCACCCATTAATGATACCCTAAGCAAACCTAACTAACACTTGGTACGTGGCTGGCCCTTAGTTTCAGGCCACCAGCATCCAGCAAAAATGATTCCAACACATTCCCCCGCCACCTAGAAGAAGTTCTTGGGGTTTGCTTTTCAAATATAACATGCTTTATGAGGGGGGAATCATGCCTCAGGAAGGTCATCAAACATGATGCTGCAATGCCTCTATATCTTGTCCAGGTGTTTTGATAACAATAGTCTAGATTTTATCAGTTTCTCACTATCCTTGTTCACAAGAGCCACTAAACACTTCTTACCCTGCTGGAGGTCAGCAAAGCACACCAATGCTCTGTGAGCCTGTGAAGGAGTAGCACTGACCTGTGCATCATGATTCCTGCCACCAAGATTTTCTTTAAAGCTCTCAAGGATATTCACACTATTGTTCCTTTCAGCAAGAGTGCTGTAAACATAACTGCCTATGTTTTCACATTTACCAAATGTTATTCTCATTTCTGGATTGTCTGGGTGTTTTTGTTTGGTTTGGTTTTGGTGGGTTTCTTGTCTAATGAGGAAGAAACAATTCACAGACAAAGCTGATCAAAGCTGAGACAGCTGCTCGATTCTCCTGGGACCTGTGTCTACCTTAATCAGAGACAAGAGCTGGAGTGCTGCAGGACTGCACGATGCCTGTGTTGCACACCACATCATGCAGAAGAGGAGTGGCTTGGGTTTCTGGACTCTTTTGATTCATGAACTCAACTCAGTGGCTGACAATTCATCACAGTATGCAAGCATGCAAGTTCATCAATCTGACCTTTTAACTCCTACTTTTGTCTTTTTCCATGATCCCTCTCACTATCTGGTCTAAGTACAGTGTTTCACAGGGGAATTTATGATTTCATTTAGCATTCAAACATGTGCCTTTTCCTTCATATTTTGGACGTGTCCAAGTCCTGTAGTTCCAGTAAGTTCCTACCTAACAAAGGAGAATTTAGCATAAACAGGCACCAAAAACTTGGAATCTTTTAATGCAACTGAAAACATCAACAAAAGGCTCCCAAAATGATGGATTTTGCTCCATTGCTCAAAATACAAATAGGCAAGCATCCATCAGTATTATTTTATGTCAAAAGTCAAGAATGCCAAGCATTTTTAGAACTGCTCATCCCTACTCCACCTGCATAGCAAGGGGATTGCTGACACAGTGCCCAGATACAAAAACTGCAAATGAAAGTCCTCTGATTTTTCGCTAGTGCTTAGGAAAAATAAACAATACCCAACCCAACCTGACAGAATCACTGAGAAAAATATATAAAGACTGTAATTTCAAGGCATATGTCTCCACAGGGAAAAAACCAAAAGCATTGAAACAGCTATTTTTTTTTTTTTCTAAAGTATTAAAAATGGAAAATATATGTCTTTCTGCAGACCCAGACAGTGGTTTTAAGCCTGGGTTTATGTAATGTCAGCCTCACTGAAAGATCTGTCTGTAGACATCTTCCCTATTAATTAGCAATTTAGTGGCCATCTGTGGAAAGGGATAAGCAAATATGTTTTTCATTTAAAATGAAGCTGAGGAATTAATTGCTTTTACTTCCCCTAGTAACTCATCCATAGTCTCTCTCTATACACACACACATACACTCAACAAAGAAAGCGAGACAAAACCATGCAGGTCAGTTCACAGATGTGAAGATATTTTGCTTTGCAAAACTACAATTCAACATATGTTCAGGAAAAGCAGCTACACAGTAACAAGAAACACAAGCTTCCCCAGAACAGAAATCATTAAAAGCAGCCACTGGGTATTTCATCTCTGTTTTAAAATAACTTGATCTTCCCAAACAGATGTGCATTATTTGAGGTCAAGAATCAAGAGCAATTTTCACCTACCCCCTCCAGTGGAGCTGACGAAGTGATAAAACATCCCTGGGGTTATGAGTGTGCCACAGCCCCCCACAAATCTAATTAGGGGCTTCACCTTCCCACATCAAAATAACCAACAGCAAGACACCTGCTCTCTGAAAACTGCAGCCACACTGGGGTCAGCAGGACAGCATCATTGCAGTTGAGAGCACAAGAACACCTACCTCCCTGAAGAAGGAGGCCCTGAAGCAGAGACCAGGGCTGCTGAGACAAAGCCATGCTTTCTTAAACTATGTCCCAAGTGTAAACACAACCAACAAAGCCAGCACCACAGGCTCAAAACCCACACACAGTTTATTCACCTCAATGATGCCTTCCCAGTGTCTGTGAACAACTTATATCATGTACCCACTCCTCCTACAAGCTACATACATTAAACTTTTTACTGGGTCAACATTTGCACTGAACTCAGCCAAAATTCCCACTGGTCCAGGACCGCTTCACTAAAGTATTTCTACATTTTTCATTAAAAGCTACCTGTATTTATTATTTACCATAATGACAGCTTGAATAAAAGAGAAAGTGGAAGGGGTCCTACCTACTTTTTTAAACAGCTATCTGATACGACAGCAAAGTACTATTACTAGTGGTCTACAGAGTTAATGCAACACAAATGAAATTCTGTCCCAGGATCAGCTTTACAGAGGGAGTAAGCAGTGAGCAGAAGGGGACATACCCATGGCTGAGCAGCAGGGCAAACCACATTTTGTCTTAAGAAAGATGGAATTCCAGTGTTAACTCCATCTCTCTGGGCATAAACATACCAAAGACACATGGAAGGACACTAGTTATGAAGTGCTTATGTTTTCAAATATCTCTAACATTCTGGGCCTTTCCAGCACAAACACCCCATTTGGATGTCATCACAGGTCTGTGCTGATTGTAGCACAAACCTTTCAGTTAATTTGCCAGGGGAAAAGACAGCAATGCATGTCTTAAAAACACTTTTTTACACAGCAAGTCCTCTTCAGAAACACAGGCTCAACAGACAACAATCCAAGATCAAAGAAGAAAGTATCACTACTATTCACACCTTTCTTCTTCAGAAACTATTCAAGATATGGATCCACTAAACCAAAACAAAACTAGAAACCAAGTTGCAAGAAACAAGGACCTGAAAGCCTTGCAAAGCCTCCACAACACCTGGCAATGTACACACCATGGCCAGCCTTTCCCAGAGGTACAAGAACTTTGCACAATCAAATCCATTGGATTAAAAATAATTCTGAGCAGGAAGAACTCACACTTCTAAAAGTAAACTCTTTTCCTTTCCCTCCACTTGATGCCAGCATCTGCACTCCAGGGAAGCAGCTCTTGAGTGCCCCTTCCAAACCATGGAGGCACAGCTCACGGAGCAAACTGAAGCCAAACCATCAATACCAATAATCAGAGGGAGGGTGCAAAGGCAGTGCTGTGTGTCTGAACTGATTCAGGACCCACAGAGCTGCAGCTTCTGTGACAGCCACCAGTGGGAGGGCAAGCCCCTGCCATGCACTGCCCGCTGACTTTCTGCAGGGCAGCAGCACACCCAGCCCATGCAAGAAAGAGGGGCTTGAAGATATTTTCACACATGTTCACCTTTTTCATTGTCCTTTCCAGAAAAGTCAGTTTCTTTGAGAAATAAAAATAAGGTAAAAATTTCAAAGGTGATCTTGCTAATGAAATTGTGACTGTAGCTTAGCTGGCCACAGTATTCTTTAAGCCACTAGTCTTTTGATACAGCACTTTTTGCTACTCAAATGAGCAGAGGATAAAACACACAAAAAGAAAGGTCATCATTTTCTTTCTGCTCATCTAAATCAACATTATTTATGCATAAATTCAGTTTCTTTCTGCCACATTGTCATATGAAGAGCTAGGAACAGGTACAAGTCCAAAATAACCCCACGTACCTTGATGACTTTTTGAAGGCAATGCTTAATCATTATTCATAGTTCTAAATAATAATACTGATTAATACTAGCTGTTCTTGTTCCAGCTAGTATCGTGGTCATAACAATAAGCCAAAGATCAGGATATTTCCTAACCAACTGGCACCTTCATCAGGAAATATGCTTGGAAGCCTGCTTTGTGCTGCACCACTAAATTGTCTAATGCACCTTCTCATGAGAAAACTGCAAACTTTTATTCATATTTTATAAAAATTTCTCCTACAGGGTGTTTTATTAGGATGATAGGACTCTTGGCAGAGGAAAAAGCTAGAAAAACAAAATTAACAATTTTTATAGCTAAAATATCCCAATCCCTGTGTGATCAACAATGCTTGTCTTGATAGCTTTTTTCACTAACCTTCAGCAGACTTAACACTGCACACATAATCTCAGTGTGGGACTTCAGTGTTGCTGTAAAAGGACACATCAGAATCAAAGGTTCACATTTCTACAGCAGGCACTGTGCTGTTAATTGAGTTTCATTATGTATTTGGTTTTAATTTGCTGCTTAGCAAGGACTGACTTTCTCCTCCTCTGGATGCAATGTTACCATACAGAAGCTTCTATCTTTCTCCATACAATGACAAGTTTTCCAATGGACAAAGCATATTTTTTTTTTTTCCTTATTTTGGTTCAAACTCCATCCTTATCTAGAAACCATGACCTAGTTTAACAGTGGCCACCATATGGCTCCTAACTCCAAGTAGCTCTCAAGGCACTTTGAATGCAGACCCTGCATGGAAATGACAACCTGGCCAAAAGCTGGACAGCTTGGCAACTTGTACCCCTTCTAACAAGGATGTCTGAGCCAGAGGTGCCCTAGCACAGCAGCACCCCCCTTGCTTCAGGATATGTCTGTGTGCTCAGCCCACGGCAGTTTGTGGTTCCTAAAGAGTCCCAGTTCCCTCCCCCTTAGAAGATGATGCTCCCAGACCTCCTCCCACACTCTGACCCACTTATCAAATGTATACAGCTCTCAGACATGAAAAGAGTTTGCCACATACTAAAATGGAGGCAAAAAAGGTGCATTAATTCTTAACATTTCAGTCTTTAAGCATTTTAGGGACATTACAGGAGCATATTGAAAGGATATGGACAGAATTTTTTTTCCAAAATGACTGAAATTTTGCTAGTCACCACAATACTCCTATTTATGATTTAAACCTAACCGGTAAGGAAGTGTGTAATGCTTATGCTACCACCAAAAATATTTTTAGCTGCATCACATTTACAGGATTCCAGATGTTCTTATGAAATCAGCACTGATGACACGCAGCTATTTGGTGCTGTGTACTGATCTGTGGAAGCAAACAAACTCCACAACTTTGGTGAAAGTTGTAAAGTTTATTACAGCGCTGGACACATGTGGGGACCGCTCCTCTCAAAAGACATGCGTACCTCTGGGAACTCCAGATCCTTTTTTATCTCCCTCTCCAATACATCTGCATGCAATTTCACAATAGGTTCACACATATTCATTCTTCTGATTTTGTGCGACACTTGCTGCTAGTTCTTCTTTATCAGAAAGAATTCCTGGGTCAGTTTGCCCTCTCTCTGTCTGCCCTCCCCATCTCTTGTCCTTCAGCTGAAGCAGTTTCTCGGAGCATAGACTTTTACGAGAAGAAGCAGTCAGACTAAACAGCTATGTTTGCAAGCTTAACTTGCAAAGATGTACATTTCACCTAAATCTAAACGGATTTCTACTCTGGAAAATTTCCACTCTGTCTCAGTACGAGAAAGACGGAATCTCTAATACTTACAGCCAATCATCATCATAGCCACAGCGAAGATCTTCTCCCCATCCGTCGTGGGAGCGATGTTCCCGAATCCCACGCTGGTGAGGCTGGTCATTGTAAAGTAGAGCGAGGAGATGTAGACGGAATCTTTGCTGGGCCCGCCCTCCCACTTGCCGAAGCCGGAGGTGTTGAAGCGGTAGGGCGTGCCGATGGACTCTCCCAGCTGGTAGAGCCAGCTCTCGGTGCGGATGGTGTTGGTGTCCTCGTCGATGACCTCGTAGTCGCCGATGCTGTACCAGATGCAGGCCAGCCAGTGCGCCGCCAGCCCGAACACGCACACCAGCAGCACCAGCACGGCCGCCCCGTACTCGATGTAGTGGTCCAGCTTGCGAGCCACGCGACCCAGCCGGAGCAGCCTGACCACTTTGAGGGAACTGAAGAGGCTGCTGATGCCCTGGAAGGACAAGGAACAGTGGCCATAAGGATTTCACGTGAAAGCAACAATATTTATAACTGCGGCTTCCAAAGAAACAAGGTGATCCGGAAAAAGCAGATAGTCACCAGAGAACAGAGAAACTGTGGAACACAAAAAGCTGAGCGACCCTTTCCAGGGATGAATATAGCACCCTTATCTTCATTCACTACCAGGTTGTGGGTTACTCTCCCTTTTCAGATTATTTGAACAGGTTTACCAGTACCTTTGTAAAAACTTCAACTGACAGTCTGTCTATTGCATGGCCAGTTGTGAATTCTTATGCAACACGTCAGGTGTAATGTCTCAGATATAACAGAGATTGCAATATTTAGCTCAGACATATCAGGAAGATAAATAAGGCCAAAAAATACTGGCAGTACCTGGCAATTCATAGTTTTCCTATTTCCTACAATGCACTTCCTATGACTTCACTTTCCTATACAAATTCATGCAGTGATAATCAGTCCTCTGACATTTCTCATATGAACTACACAAAGCTTAAATATTTCAAATATCTCACTAATCCCCAAATTATATCCTTTTTATGACAACTTTGATAGCAATGCAGTATTTCTGTGCTGAAAATAATATGGCTCCCATGAAACAGAATTAAGCCAGCATGCAGGATTTTGTATTGTTAACTTCTACACAGATTTGCACAAGAATTCAAATAAAAAAATTCAAACCCATTTGGAGCATGAGAAGATCTGAACAGCCTATCATAAAAATCCGTCCTTTTTTTTTTTTTTTTTTTTTTTTTTACTTCCTCTTACCAAGACTGTTTCATACATAGAAGTCTGATTAAAATTTAAGCAGACTGGTTTAATGAGTATTTCTGGAAATGCATAATTGCATACTTCTGGTCACCAGCTTTTACTGGAAGTTTGTTTATTCCTGCATAAATACAACTGCCTCAGTATCTTGGGCTGCTTCAGTGCACTAGAAAAGATGTTTTATTAAATAATTACATAAAGTATATTGACTCATGTTCCCCAAGACTGCAGCAATATATTTTCCCTTTATTTCATGAATTTGTCATGATTACATTGACTCATTTTCAGAGACAGATGTAATTTGTTACCTGGGAACACACTAGCAATTTCTATTAAGTATCTGGACAAGATCTAACGCAACCAGGGGGTGGGGAGTAAAAAGAGAGAGAGAGAAAAAAAAGAAAATAAAAAGCAGCCTTCCTTTAAATCAGAGATATTTCCAGAAATCTAGAAGAGAGCAAGTGAACTATTCTTTTAATGAATATTTAAGCCAAACTTTTCAACTCACTGATACAAAAATTGCTACACAAAGTAAATTAATTTCCATTTCCCGTCCATTCCATACCCAGCTTTGTTTTGTAAACACTGGCACAAAGCCTCAGTGCCAATTCTGAGAATATGACACAAAAGACCTTAATTTCCAGAGGAGGGAAAGCAGGTATTTCTGAACACTCAGTATGGAGAGGAAAAGCAAAGTGGAAAATGCAAAAAATTATAACCACATTTTAGAATTGTATATACAAGTCCTGGACTGACAAGCACATTTAGTCTCTGCATTTTAAATATTCTGTCATTATAACACAGCCTTCTGGCTTTTTCCCACAGGGCTCATGCCCACTTCTCCATTTTCTCTTTGCAAACCTTAGCAGTGAAACACTAATTTTTTACATTTTGAGAGGTCTCCAGCAATGGTGCTCTTTTAGCTTCAGTCTTAAAACCAAGCCTTTTAATCACACACTGCTTCAAAATCTCCACCCCAACATCCAAGAAAATGGTTTTATTTTTGTTCAAAAGCAGTGGTGCAAAACCTGTCCATCAAATTAAACATATCCCTGCAATTAAAAAATAAACCCCAAAAAAATGCTGTTTCTCAGCGAGAGTCCTACCAAAGCCAAAAAATAATAATGGTTTAAGAAGGACTTAATAGCTTAGAAATTGGTTATTTCTTAATTAAAAATTAAAAAGAGTCAAGGATTAGAAATACTTGGGGAAAGGAAAGAATCACAGAAGAGGAGCTCAAGAAATTGGATATGAAAAATGGGAATACTAATTAAAATATATTAAATCAGATTTTAAAAGTCTAAGGCAAAATACTTTTTTCAAGCATTCTCTTATCCTAATTTCCCTCGTGGAATTCACTAAAAGAAATTTTATTTAAAAATTTAAATGGGATTGAACTGCATCATTTGGGAGAAACTGATTCTACCAAATTCTGACAAGAGATAGAGAGAATTAGGCTTTTTGTACAAGAACTTGAATATTTACAAGAAATATATACTTGATTTGGTGGCACTGGAAGGATACATTTAATATTCAAATTACTTCTAATACTCACCTGACTGCATTGCCAATGATATTCTAAAAGTTCAGAAAAAGCTCTATTAAAAAAACTCCAATTTATTTTTATTTCAGTGTGAACAGTGTTCTCTCCTTGATTTCCTCAAAGGAAAGGATTTGTCTATCCTAAATGGATCAATATCAAGAGCAGGAACTGCATAGGGAAATGATCATGCATATAACTCTTAAAAATTTCTAAGTGAAAGAATTTCAAATGGTTACCAACAACTGAAACTTAATAGACTGTTTCACAGATTATAAAGTAGGGGGAAAAAATCAGATAGCCCAGCAATACTTTAAATCAGTACTTTTTGGCACTAGATTTAGCAAATTATATTTTAATGCTCACTGGAATAGATCTGTTGGATTGAAAAATTGACAATTTTAGATTACCACTTTCTGAAATAGAACTGGACTTTTAGATTATTGTCCATTTTAATGCTCTTATCAGTGCAGATTATTTTTATGCTTTTATCATACAGATGGCTCCACGATGTCACGCAAAGGAGCCTGAACTCAATTTATTTCTCTTGATATGTGTCCCACCCTCTTGGTCTGCTGCTCCTGCCAGTTTTGAGAGGCAGATGAAAAGACACCCAGAAATTCTTGTGCCCAAAGGAAACAGAAAAACCTCAGCTCATGAAGAGCTAGAAATGGCACTGCATGTCCCAAGCAGGCACCCTCAGATGCTCTGCTCTAAAGGGTCACCATAAGGAATGTCTATGTGGCAGCCAGGGAAAGGACAAGGCTAAGTAATATTCCATGGAGTTCTACTGGGTCTGATTTACCCCAACACAGTTACAACTACTGGTACTCTATCCAACAGAAAACATCCCCTGAGGCTATGCAAAAATAAATTTTTAAAAATCTGTTCTATGGCCAGAATAGACACATAGTACATTTTTCCTGTATTTTTTTACAGAGAGAACTTGGGTGCAGTGCTCACTTCAATATGCAGCACTTGGTCAGGTATGTCAGAAAATACTGACTTTCACAAACACTTATATTTCAAATGTTTTGAAGAGACTGAATGAGACTAAAAAATTCTACTGCTGATACCTGTGTATTGATGTTGATAAATATTTCATATGTTGGCAGGTTTACTTTCATTGCCAGTGATGGCTGCTGCATAAAAAAGGAAGAAAGTGTTGCCAGTCCCCTCCAAACCAAAGGGCAAGCTCAAGGCACTGAGACACTGAAGAAATTATTCCATAGCCACTGACTGAGCAGACCTGAATGTCAAAAGCTCTTAAAATAATAAACACAACCACTTCCCCTCCCTCTCCTTCTACACATTCTTTGCAGAGTAGAACTGTACCCCAAAACCAGAAAAACACGCCAGCCTCAGTTCCAGAGGAAAGCAGTGCCCATATTTTATATTCAAAGAAAAGGCTTCATAAGTTTGGCCATTAAATGCTGCCAAAAGTAAATTTCCATGTATAATTTGTCATTAATTAGACTTCCTCACTATATACTGTGCACATTTACACAGGTTTTCTTCTACTGTGAGTGCACCCTGTGTCTCACACTGATACCTCAGCATTCTTTCCAAATACAGGATCCAGGATATCCATATGTTGGCTCTACCTCTCAATAAGGCAATATAAGATTTTTGCTGTTACTTCCACACCCAGAAAAAGAGACAGAGACACTGTGAAGAAACAAGGGCTGTAAGCAGAGCAATTACTGTTCCTTGTGTCTTTCTGGTCCAAGAAGAGTAACAGTGGACACACAGAGATAGATGCTGTACAGATAAAAGCAGTTGCTGCTGTTCGTTTGCCATGCAAAATTAAATTCAGCTCAATTCATTGACTAATAAAAGTCCACCTAGAAAAAAATTAAAATATAAATTGTTTAAAGAACAGCCATAAAAAGCAACTGAGGTCACCCCACCTGCCCCCCCAAAAACGTGAGAAATACTTCATTTTCCATTCCAAACAAGATGCAGCATGAATAACTGCAGAAAATAACTAAAATGCTGCATTCACCCCACCTCCTACAGCTGCAGTAGCACAAGTACTTTACTAATAGATTCAATCTACATGACAGTATTCACTTTTTAGGCCATTATTCACTTTCTACATGTACAGAAAGAAAATGCACTTAACCCAAGCATTAAGATTTTTTTCTAGGCTCAAAGGCAAGATAATTTACTTCCTACTTACTACCTATTTTTAAAAAGAGAAATATTCAGTATTGGCACAAATCTTTCCTAAGTTTTTCAGCACTTTTCTCTCATATGGAACTGCTAAAGTTCAGGCTTCATCTCAATTAATGGGAGATGCAGGAGACTAAAAGCCAACCATTAAAAGAAAGAGAATGAAACAGACAAAAAAAATAAATTATTTATTCCAGAAGGGGAGGCGATGAACCAAATTTATCACTACTGTGAGGCAAAAGCTGCAGAAAGCCCTGCCTTCTTTCTTGACACTTTATTTGAAGCCAGCCATGCCACAACCTGGCTCTGCCTATCTGCAGTAACCTGGCAGCCCTGTCAGGTCATCATTAGGACTACACATTTCCGTCATTTGTCTCCTCTGATTTTCTTAATTAGGTCTGAGAACATGACCTTTCCTACAGATGGCCATATTTAGCAACCAAGAGATGAGATAGCGTTATGTGCACAGGTCAAAATCAATATCTAAGCCCTCTGGATACTGCTGTGGTTTTCAGCACTGAAGAAAACAGATCTCGAGATCCCTGAAGCTTATTTTAGTCAGACATTTGTGAGCTTGGTTAGAAATGGGGAGAAACAGCAATAATTCATGTATTAGAGCACAGGGTGTGGGAAGAGATGGGGAGGCTGATTTTTCATTTCTAAAACTATGTCCTTGCTTGCCTTACATGCATACATACACACTCAGAAAAAAAAAAAAACCAACAAAACCAGGAAACAATCTCTATTTTCCTTTTACTTTGAGAGGAAAAACAAGAATAAAGATAACACATAAGTAACCTAAAGAAATTACTACCTTCTGTGGTAGCAAATAAAAAATTAACCCAATAGACAACAATCGGCTTCCCTATGCTTCTGATTCAAAGCAACAGCCAGTTCCAGAAGCTTTTTACTTATCTCAAGCAAAACACCCAAATAATATTAAGTGTTACTGGCATTTAATACCTCTCCATCTTTTCCAATTCTAATTCCATCCCCAATATGAAATAGACTACAGAGCAACCACTTAGCTACTCAAACAAATACCCTTTGTCATCTCATCTGACTTTCTGCCTCAGATCGATACAAGTGTGCTGAATGGGGGGAGAAGAGGAGAGTAACTGATCCCTGCCTCTGGAATATGCCTCCCTTTATACACAGTGTAAGTCTCGCTCCAACAGCAGCTTTTTGAAATAATTCAGACTCTAATATATTCAATTAGCTCTCCTTCTTGGACAAAGGCTATCACCATACATTATCACTGAAAATGTAATTCAGCGTTTTAATTCTTTTAGCCTGATGCAGATTGAATGGCTTATGTAGACTACTATTCTCTCTTTAACAGAATGATAAATCATGTCAGGCCTTTCAAAGCTATGAAGAAGTAGCCCTGAAATCCAGTAACACCCTTACTTATCTGTGACTTAGCAGAAAGACTAATCTGAACATTTGGAGTGCAGAAGAAGAGTCAACCGGAGTCTTAACAGCCTCAGTAGAACCCACAGAGAAGGTCAACATCAGGCAGGGACACAGCAACCCATCCTGCTCTGGAATTCTCTTTTGGTAGGGGCTATCCATCAGCAGACAGAGCAGATGTCTCTGAGCCACCAAGGTGTATGAGCCTGGGTAAGACATGGGAAGGTAGCAGAATCAGGCTTACAGCCTGGGAAAGAATTTAACCCTGAATGCCTCCCAAGGCATAAGAGCTCTGCAGTGACTATGTACATCAAGATAACTTGGAAAACTGAGGATTTTAAGGGGGCAAAGACATCTTGCCCCTTCACAGGGTAGCATAAAAATGGCATGTGATGGGTAGCATGGAGGTTGGGTTTTTAAGGAAGGAAGATAGAAAAACTCATATCTGTCTGGAAAAAAAAATGGGTGGAGGAGGAGGTGAGGAGATGTGGAACAAAGCAGACAGAGAAGAGAGACACCCTCACCTGAATCCCCAAGAGTCTCTGAACAGCAAGGGCTTCTTTTGCCTACCTGGTTTATATCCTGGCTGTGCAATTTACCCCAGAAATCTGCTTTACACCATTTGCATTTCCCCAAAATACTCCTTCCACCTACCTGTCTGCTAAGGAGTAATTCCTGCCTGGCACAGCCCCTTGGGGCCATGCTGCAGAACAGAGGCAGTTACAGAAGTCAGACAGGCAGCCCTCCTCCTCCACCACTGCTTTTCCTTCCCACTGCACTCCCCTTTTTCCACAGTTCAAGGCTGTCAAGCTCCTTCTGAAGCTCCAAACAGCACAGGAGCCTCAGCAAGGACCTTCCTAGCCGTGCTCCGAGGGTTTCTGGCAGGTTACAGCCCCCAGCACACACCTGCCATGGGTGTGTCCAGTTTCTCAGGGGTTTCTTACACAGGGACACCCAACCAAGTAGATCTCCTTCAGCATCACACCCCCAACCCAAGGCCCATGTTCCAGCCCTCCCCTGCCCCTCCTGGGCACAATAACCCAACTGCTCGATCCTTCCCCAGAAGCCCCAGTAGGTGTCACCCAGTCCACAGGGTCTCACTCATCCCTCCTCTTCTACCTTCATCTCATCCAAGAGCCACAATTTGCCAACATCTCCTCTATGCCTGGATCACACCCCGTGATACACAGCTGGGGTTTTTTGGTTAAACATTACATAAAAAGTAGGTTATGACTACTTTAAATTTCAATTAGCCATAGAAAATTATTCATTCATTGCTAGATTTAGCAATAGACTCACATGCAAAATACAGCACTGCCTCATTGGACAGATTCAAATAAGAGTGGTGAACTACTGTTTCAAACACATTTCATATTACTCAGCTGTTTACAGTTTAAAAATACTTTAAAAATTACATTTTCCAATTTGCAAAATTCATCTAACACAAAATCTTTCTTTATAGGTCCCAGTTTATTCCATAAAACTGTAAACATGATAATTTATTCCCTTGCCTCTTATTGCATATAGTGGTTAAAAAAAAAAAAAAAAGGGAAGTTGCATGCTTTCCAGTGTAGCTGCTTCAGTAATTCCTAAATAGCTAATTTGTATTAGCATGAGAGATTATTCCATTAACAAGGTTTAAATTAATCTATTGCAAAAGTACTGCCTCAGAGAGTTGCCAACAATTTGACCAGCAACACATTCATTTTTTCCTCTCTCAACTCTCTGTTTACTTTCCAGCTACACCACACTCACTTAGCACTAATTATCTTCATTTACTTCTATTATTCTGTATTGTATTTTTTTCTGGGACTTCTTTTATCATCATAAATTTTGGCCTTTCAAAGCTGTACATCTTCTTTGCCTACATGCTAGCTTCTCGTTCACGTAACTGAGCACTAGATCATGTATATTGAATATATCTTTCCTAATGATCTTTTACTATGCTTTTATTTCTCTTCTACCTCAACTAATAGAGTGATACATGGTGCTCAATTTGGCATCAGCCAACAATTGATCACAGCTCTCTGCTCAAACATATATAGCAATTACTACTACAAACTCCCTATTTCAGAGATTTATATGGTGGTGACATGGCTGGATTCCACTCCTACCATGAGATTTCACAACAGCATCACATGTAATAAGTCAAATTTTTTCCAATATAAATTATATCTTATGGCATTATGGACAAAAACCACAATATAAAATTGCTCAAGCTGACACTGCAAAAATATGCTTCGGAATTCAAAGTCTTAAATTGCACTGTTCTTGGCAAAAATTGTGGAATTTTCTTTAAGCCTGGTTTTTGTTAAATTTACTGATTGATGTCTGAACACAAAAAGATAACATTATCCCCCAAAGTAGGTGGTGTTTCCTTAAGTGAGGAATAATACTAATTACTGTAAAGAATTACTGACAAATGCTATTTTGATCATTCAAATTTGAAAGACACTAACACCACATGTTTCAAGGGCTGTTTAAATTTTAGACCAATATTTTCTTTTCTTACTCAGACTAAATTGCAGCATGATGTATTCTCTTAACAATAGAAAGTTCAAGCCTAGCATTAAGTTGATTCATCAATCAGTATGAATGTGGTATATTTTCTTCTGTTGAAATTCTGTCAGGTCAAGAAAATAATTAGTATTTAACTGTATAATTTTTTTCCCATATATAAAAGCCAGGAGAAACATCCATAACTTTACTTTCATTTGGGTAACAACAGAAATTTCTCTACAGCTATTCATTTCTTCATTTGTTGAATTCTGCTCATGTCTGAATATGAAATGCTGTACTGTCTCCTTGAGCACAGCACTTGAGATCAGTCTCTTATATAATTATACAGCCTTGAACAAAGACATTAATGTTTTTTCTTTCCTCTCCCATCTGTAGAATGTGGCTATTCATACTTAAGTGCCTCTTGAATTAATTGTAGTTATTAATAGTTGTATTGATTAATAGTTAATGAATTCAAATTATTTTTATGGACAAAAATATTCTCAACCATGCAGAGAGGAGACTGGAATTTCGATTATATTGAAAAATGTGAATTGAAAATATACTAATTTTCCAAACTGCAATAAACCCAAAGAATTTTGAAATTGCCTGAAAACCACAGAAGTCACACTCAATTTTGTTTCAAGAAAATATTTTCGGTTATATTTTATAATGGAATAATGAAGTAAATTGCAAAACAAAAAGTTACTTCAAAGCAGGAAAAATATCCAATACCAGAATTTTTTCAATTGAGTATCTGCTTGCCAAAAATATTGATCAACTCTAGTATCACCTATTACAATTAGTGGATCATTTTAAAGATGACAAAAATGGGTTCACTGTTAATCTAGAGATAAGTAATGGTACAGTCCCAAAACTGCCCAGAGCAAAAAAAAAAATCTCAATGCCCTATTATACAGTTTTTTACTTATTCAGTGCGGCAGTTCCTGTGTCCCTTGCAAATCAATTAGTCTCCATCACAGTAATTACAACATTCTGAAGTACAAATTGACTTGTCAAGTTAGTTCCTCCATGACATTCTCAGAGTCTTCAGTGCCTTTTTTTTTTAACAGAGGATGAAGCAGCCAGCAAAATAAGCAAGCTTCTAGGGTCCAATCCCTCTTCATTACAGGGACTGCAACAAAGCCAGGATTCTATTTCTTCCTGTTTGAAATCATGTATGGAAAACATCAGATTGGGGAAAATAGCAAATAGCAATTCATGTTCTTCATCTCATCTTTGCACCACTGTTTCCCCTGGGCATCATTTCATCTGTGGCCATTTTTTAAGAATACTCTCACTAGGACTTCCAAAAAAAAAAAAAAAAAAATCCTGCAGCAGCCATGGCCATCTACTGAGTCCATTGCCATGGCTCCAAGGGAATTCCCTCTAGCAAAATTCAAGTGACACAGAGATAACAGTTCAGTTTGGTTATTTGCACGTTGAGCAGGGCAGCCTTGCATCTGACTTAATCCAGCTGCAAACTTATATGGTGTACAATCCTGGGCAAAAGAGAGGTAAATTTGAGCCAGCAAGAAATGAAGAGAGTTGACCCACAGGGGAATGCTCTACACAACAGAAAAGATAAAAGGCAAAGATTTTCTGCTTTCAAGATCCCTTGAATGTGGCTTCTATTTTTTTTTTCTTCTTCACTAAAAGGTTATCTTTCTCTCAACAGGCAGTTCTCGAAACAGTGATCAGCAGATACTGTCCCAAACCCCCTCCTGATATGCACTGTGTTATTCTGCTGGCATTGCTGGCAAAACCCCTCAGGTCCCATAAAGCAGCCTATGAGCCCTCAGTAGAAGCATGGCAATTTACACCAGTGGAAACTCTGCTCTAATGATCCTACAACAATTTATACCAGCCAAATGTCAGAAGCCACTATGGGAAATGCAGATGAACAGTCTTGAATGGACAGCATCAAGAAAAATCTTGGGTTTTTTTTTTTTTTCCCTTGGGCACAACAGTAGAATAACTAACACTGTTATACTGATTAAGGAGACTTTGAGGAGCCAGGGGAAAACTGAAGTACCAGTCAGCTTCTCATTCCTACAAGGCAACACTGAGATGGAGAACCTGCAGAAACACAAACCCACACAAGAATTTCTCTGCAGAATTGCTACCATGAGTCCAAAATCATCTGAGCTCAGTTTGAAGGCTGTCACAGCCACTGGTACAGACATTTTCCTCAGGGATGCTCTGTAGGTCACACCACCAGTCTAAAGTCAAAAAGCGTTCCTTCAGCAAAATCTTCACCAGGCTGCTTCTATCTGCCATAGGTGAGAAAAGTTTCCTTCCTGGTTTGTTGAGGTTTTTTTTGTCTCTTGCTTCGTTTATTTTTTACTTTTATTTATTATTTTTACTCTTTCTGTCTATATGTCAGAACCTGACATATGGCCATTCTTCCCATTACTCTATCAGTGTCACAGCAAAGTAATTTGTGAAAGCCCTGCAGAATAATCTGCAGTCTGGGTCTTTCATATGGCAAACAAATACTTAAGGACAGGTCTCACAAGGCTTTTTTGCTTGATCTAATTTGTGTTTTTTCAGTCGGTAGCTTGATATAAAATGAAAACATCTCTATGGAATTAAATATCAAATAACATCACATTTTTTTCCACTGCATTTAATAGTTTGCCTACCTTTCCTCAAGTTATTGAGAAAACCACTTTAAATTTTATAAAAAATAGTGTAATTTTTAAAAGGTAATAGGGTTTGGTTTTGCCTATATTTCACTTGGCATAGTTTTCTCTTGATAGATAGGCTGTTCTTTGTAAATGGGCATATTTTAAAGGAAGTCATAAAATTTAAATTTTACAGGCTCAAATTTAAATACAAAGCCCTGATGAGGTAGGAATGCAAATTCCTCTCCTTCTCTGGAAGTATTCAAACCCACCTGGATGTGATCCTGTGCAACCTGCCCTGGGTGGATCTGCTTTAGCAGCTGGGTTGGACTAGGTGATCTCCAAAGATCCCTTCCAAGCCCAGCGACCCTGTGATGATTCTGTGATTCTGCATCTTACAGCTTTAGCATGTGTCACAGATAAACTCAAAGACATAACTAGTTGATGATTTTATGATATGTAACCAGAAAGCAGACTTCTGGAATCCTCTTGAAGATTTTATTAAAAATTCATTAAGTGTCTGAACTATTTAGGCAGGAAACTTTAATGTATTTACCTTAGGAATATTTTCTTGGCAGATTGATCCAAAAAAACAAGCAGTTAAAAAATACAAGTTTTCTGGATTTAAGGGTGTAAATGTTAGTTCTTTTGCTAGATTGTGATCTACTCCCAGAGAAACGAAGAACTAAGGAAGAGTCTAGGTTTCCAGATTTCTCCCCACTCTTTCATTTAATTATGAAACCGCCAAACAAGCACCTTCAATTGCTTCACCTTCCTCTAAAAATGCTGTTGCCAAACAATGCTGCACAAATCACCAGGTATCCACACAGTGCTTTCTGGGGCTCTAAGAAGATTCAGTGAGTCACTGCCTGCCTCTTTGCCACCTGCCACAGTGTAGTAGAAGCAGCTGAGAAATGTGTAATTTACTTCCCAGATGTTCCCGTGTAGAACTGGAGTTAGCAGAACTGCCCTGATCGGTCATCAGTGAAAGCAAGCACAGTCTGCCCCAACAAACTGTCCTGACACACAGCTCAAACTATTCCTGCTAAGTCAGATGGAGCAGCTTTCCTCAGAGCTGTACAAATTATATCTTATGGCATTATGGACAAAAACCACAGTATAAAATTGTGGACAGCAGCACCTGTACAAAGGTGCTGCTGTCTGCCTCTACCTGTCCTGAACCCTGAGGGTGCAGAAAAAAGGAAAATAAACATGGATTTTTTAACACCAAAAACTACAGCAGAAATTAAAGAATGAGTTCTTCTGGCTAGGATTCATAAGCAAACTTCTGTGCATGCTGTGGGTGGCTACAGACAGACAGTAATTCAATAAATTTAAAAACATACATTTCTTCTGTCCTGCACCTCCCCCCCCCAACCATCAAGTCATAACAAATGGAAGTGGTGTACTGACCTCATCAACATTCTCAAATGCATTGATGACATCATATGGCAGGCAGGAGAGCAGGTCAATCACAAACCAGGTCTTCAGGTAATTCATGCGGATCAGCTTGGGGTCAGAGATCACCTCCCCTGCCGGCCCCACAAAGGTGGTGTGGAAATTGAGCACAATGTCAACCAGGAAAATGACATCTACAATGCTGTCCACTACCAGCCACGCCACGTTGTTCTGTTTGGTTTTAAAGGAGACATTGTAAGGGACCAAAATAGCAGTGTAGAAGGTTAAAATCAGGATGATCCAGTCCCAGGTAGTCTTGAATACACAATAGTGCAAAATTATATGCGGTGGAGTCTTTGGTGCCTCTTGTTTGTACTGTGGGAGGATTTCAGAACCCAGCTGCAAGACCTGTAGCCAAGAGAGATTTGAGAGGAAAAAGAAAACATGCTTAATTTTTTCACACTAGATTCTCAAGCTCAGTACAACAGTTCATAAAAATTCATGTCCATTAACTTCTTTTATCACCACCAAAGGGTAAGCAAGCCAAGAAAAGTATTCTGTTACACAAATCAGCATCAAACTAAGAACAGTTGTTTCTTTTGAAGCCATTAATTATTTTTTGACATTAAGTCTAATGTGTGGAGTATCCAAGACAAACAGAGAAGAGAGAACCCCTTCAGCTAGCTAGACAGACGAGCCAGAAAAATGATGGGCAAGAATAGGCAGGAAGGCCAGGGTGAATAGAAATTGATGGCAAAACCAGGAACAACACACAACTGAGCTCCAGTCCAGCAGCAGGACCACTGGACCACATCTCTATTCAACACTGGCTATTTAACTCTTCACTACACCCTGTCTGAAACAGTCTCATACTACAGTCCATCGTCAATGCACAGGCCTGTCTTCCTCTTTTCTGGGCTGTGCAGGTCCAAAGCCCACAGATATCTATCATTAACCTCAATAAAATCATTTTGGACTCACCTTTTCATTCAGAGAAGTTCAATATCTTAACTACCTGATGGTGTAGAATCAAAGAAAGATAGAATCACTAAGGCTGGAAAAGACCCCTAAGATTGTTGAGTTCAACAATTAGCCCAGTACCACCATGTTCTCCAACAAACAAGTTGGATAACTTCTTTCAAGTGCCACATCCACACACCTTTTGAACACTTCTAGGTACAGTAATGCCACCATTCCCTGGGAAATCTGTTCCAATGCTTGACAAACCTTTCAGTGAAGAAATTTTTTCCTAATATCTAATCTAAATCTCCCCTGGTGAAAGTTGAGGCCATTTCCCCTGATCCCGTACTTGTTGCCTGGAGGAAAAGAGATCTCCCCCTCGCTACAACCTCCCTTCAGGCATTTGTAGAGAGGGGCTGGCCCCCCTGAGCCTCTTTTTCTCCTGGCTAAACAATCCCAGCTCCCCAAGCTGCTCCTCATCAGACTTGTTCTCTGCACCCTTCACTGCCTTCTGTGCCCTTCCTCGGACATGATCCAAGGTCTCAATGTCCCTCTGGCTGTGGGGGCCTCTGGACTGACTGCAGGATTCAGGGGACCTGCCAAGGCACACTCTTGAGTTACACTGCAGTTAGGTCTGAATTCAGAAAAGCACTTCTGCAGAAGATCCTCTGCCAGCATGTGTTTTAAACCCTGGGCCTCACGCTGAGCACATGCTGACACCGAGCACTGTTTTGCATAACTGCAGTCTCAATCAATGCTGCCCATTTTATGTCTGTTCTCTCTCCAGTTCTGCCCACTGCTGCAAAAACAGTATTATCATGTGTGTAATTCTTGGGAACTCAAGTTTCTTTCACATACCTATGAATAAGAATGTGTTTGCTTATATGCGTGGATATACATGAGGGTGAAACCAACATCAAGAACCTGTGTCCAAATAAAGAGAAGTTAAATTTTAAAGCAGATTGTACCCTGGATGAATTATGAATGAAAATTGAAAGAAACATGAAGGCTTGCTTGATTGAAATGTGTTTGGTAATGCCAAACTCACAGAACCTGTGAGAAGTATTTAGGAGCATGGTTCCTTTTTCACATTTATTTACACACAGTTCAGAGCAATAGGAAGCAGGGAAGGAAATTAAATGTCTGTTTTTCTCTGGGAAAAGATAAGACAACACAGCTAGAATAGAATAGAAGTCTTCCTTTCATTCTCCTTATCTCAGCTTTTTTAATGTCTGTTATTTAGACGTGGATTTTATCTCCAGGCTTTTCTGAGTGCCTTTTTTTTCTTTCTTTTTTTTTTTTTTTTTTTTTGGTGAACTGGTAAGATTTTTTCCAACCGTTTCAGCCAAAGGGGACAAAAGAAAATGATCAGCTACACAAGATCTACTTGGACAAAACAGTCTCAGATGAAATTCCCTGCTGCTTTGAACCTCACATAATCACTTACTCGTGTACACAACAGGGGTCAGACACTGTCAGACCACAGCTCCTCACACACCTGTAAATGAGAATGGGAATTGCAAGCCTGCTGACTTTGAGCCCAGTATGTTCCTCTGAAGAGAATTAACATGACCTGCTCTGACAGACCTGCATGTTACCACAGAAGCATTAAGAATTTGAAAAAATATTTGATTTAAAGAAAATAAGAGGACTCTGTATTTTTGTTAGTGAGTGTCTAGAATGACAGCAAAGAGGAGAAATGAACATTTCTCCAGCAGACCCAACTAGGACTCATACATGTCCACTGCAGTATTACAGAGTCTATTGATCCTGTCCCTGATTCATCTATATTCTCCATACGACCAAAAATAAAAGGGAATTAAGCTGTCCTGTGTTGAGAGGAGCTGGAAGGAGCACAAGGCACATGCAGTCTCTCTTCCCTGCAGGAAGCACTGGCCAGCCCATGCAGTCCCCAAAAGTCACTGATGTGACTGGAAGAGGCAGAGGTTTTGTACTGAGCCCATGTGTGTACTCAGAGCATCATTCCCTTCAAGGCTTGTTTGCAGTGCTAGTGACAGATGTTGGGATGTCTCTGCCCAACAAAAGCTCTAGCCCAAATCAATATTGCAAATATCTCCTGCCCTCCCTTTTGCACATTGCATCTGTACCCAAATCACTTGGAAAGCAATGAGTTTCTACTGGCTTTCATGAGGCCCTGCATGAGCAGCAGCTCTAACGTAGGATCTTGAGCCTGGAATATGCTTCACTGGGCAAGGAGAGTCCTCTGCAATCCTCACTCACTGGAATAACTGATCAGCAAAACCAAGCACCTCCATCACATAGCAACATTTTTCATTAGCAGGATTTCAGTTCTAGGGCTGAGATTTTACTGGTGTGGGGAGACAGGATCGCCCTTCAAATGCAGCAGGAAAGCATAATTGCTTCTTCTGCAATCACAGGCCTACTACAGCTTTCTTTTTAGCCCCTGGTATTACATGAGTAAGTCCAATATTTTGGTAACTATTCTAATCAGCATAGGAACCTCAACCATGAAAAACTGGAAAAAATTGTTTGCTCTTGTCAGGTGGTTCTTATCTATATATACATAAATTATAGATTGAGAATTGCATAAGGCACTCTCTTTTGGTCACTGCTGCTCTCTTTGTACTCCAAGAATTTGTGGAAATTTTGCATCAACAGAACTAAATTTACTGGAAAATTTACTAATGTATACCTGCATAGCCAATTAGGGAAACCGCAAAAAAGAAGGGGCATTGTTTTGCTGTAAATAGAAAAAAAAGCCATTAAAATAAAGCCAGTGGAACCCTAAGGATGTAAAACTGAACTGAAAGCAGAAAAAACAGACTTCTAGTTCCAACTTGTTAAGACAATAAACTGCTGCTTCAGTGTTTTAAAATGTCATCACCAAATACAAAGCACTCTCTCCTTACTTGTTTGAGATTCAAGGGCTACAGCACTGGAAAATAAAAGGATTGATGACTGATTGATCTCCTTCCCTTCCTATTTAGAAAGTAAACATACTCTAAACTATCTGAATAACTAGGGACTTATAAATAAGTCTTTTGAACTTCTGATACCCCCCTGGAGTCTCTGGAGAAGCCCTAGCAATGGCTATTTAAAGAGACCAGGGGCCATGGCTTTAGTTGGTCTCCAGCAGAAGGATGTGCACCAGCACTGTGGGCATGAATCCTGAATGAAGGGGCAGGAGACAGGCATCAAGGAATGACACAGGGATTCCAATCACTCACCAGATGGGGAAAGCCACCTGCAGAAAGCCAGAGGTGCCTCCAGTCCTCTTCTTGGGTGGGATGGAGGTGACAAGTTCTAGCCTGGGCTCCCTCTCACTACATCACTAACAGACACCTTTGTAAAACCAGCCCATCTTGCTGGCTCTGCTAGAGATGATTTCACAGCCTGAGGTGAAAGGAGGGCACTGTCCCAGCTCACACTATCTCTCCCAGCAAAGGCAACTTGCTTTGCACACTGGCAAAAGTGCCTGGCAGTGCCAGCCAGGGGCTCTCAAAGGCACCAAATTCTTCATTTCACTGAAGGAAGAGAAACATGCCTACAACAAAGCTTAATCTCAGAGAACAAGCATGTGTCTTTATCATAAAGCACAAAAAAAGAGCTCAGTACTGCACAGAAACCATGGAAGGAGGTCCACAGAGCTTAGTGCTAAAGATCAAGGTTTTGTTAGGTCACTGCACTGGAAGTTACAAGAGCTCCTTGCTCCACTTTTCACACCAAGGGCCACACCAAGTCTATTTCCTCACCATCCTTCCCCACGCACACACCACCCCTGGGTCATCTGGAGATTCAGAGCCATAAACCCCACTCTCTCTGCACCACCCAGCCAACCCAGGTCGATGCAAAGTTCCTTCTGCCCTATTCCAATGGGCTCCTGCTGCACTTCAGCCCCTAGGGAGAGCAGTGCCAACCTGAGACAGGTTTGCTGAAGTAGCCAGGTGTAGCTACACATGAACTAACCACATTCAAACTGCTTGTAAAGCCACTTCTCCTGGAGAGGGAAAAAACCAAAGCCCAAGAGACTGATATAAAATTAATCATGAAGAAAATGTACACAACTATATAAACCAATATGATGAGCTTCCTTTCATGTGCACTGGACAATTTGATTACTACAATTTTCTGAATAATTGAAACAGCTCTGGTTTTGGAATACTTTTCACTATTATACAGTTTTATCATGGCAAAAGAAATATTTATTTCTGAAACTTATTAATGAAAGTATCATTTCTGAAACTTACTTAATGAAAGTATCATTTCAGTTACTTATTATTCATCAGAATAATGCAGCTGTATTATCTGCATTTATTATTTGTGGTAATGATGCATGATGCTTTAATAGCTCTCTAACGCTGGAGAATTTCATTCCAAGAGCAGAAACTCCAAATTTCATCACGGGTTTTACAAGACTGTGTTCTTTTTTAAACACAGCAAATTTTTTTTAAATCTTTTTTTTTTTTTTTTACAAAATGGTGAATATATCCCAAGTCAGGAGTCATAAATTGCATCAAATGTGGTTACAATGATTTATTTATTTTTATGACAGTATGACTGGGGGGCAAAAAAAAAGCTAACACAAACACTCATTTCCAGCTTAATCTCTCCTTTTCATGTTTTCAATTGCACCTGTTTGCTTTCTCTCACTCTCCCTTGCTTTTGTTTTCCCAGGCACCCACACAAATTGCTCCCAAACTAAGGCCTCGGTGCTAAGGCTCAATATTTTGATTGGCAGCTTTAAGTTCCTGGTAAATAATGTTAAAAAAAAAAAAAAACTGGCAGAAGTTCCATTCTTAAGCAGTGCTGCTACGCACCATTATAATTTCTCTGCTTTTATTTCTCATAACTTTTTTTTTTTTTAATTTTGACACAGTCTTGTTTGCCTGGCAAAGGTGCAGAACACATCAGTGAAGACCACAGATTTCAGATGACACACATACTCATTCAGCAGTGACCCGGAAGAACCATCCCTACAATCAGCTCCTTGGTGATTAAGCAACAGAAATGCATCAGTTACTTTTACAAACTCCTATTGCAAAATGCTGTCTCACAGTTACCTAACACCTTTGTGTTAATTGCATAATTAATTTGAGTAGTTTTCATATGACTGCTATTAGAGAAGTCAGGCTAAAAAAAAAAAAATCTGTGCCTACTGGCAAAAGTCAGAGACTGAAGCTTCACAGACAGTGCTTGTATTATCCATGGCCTGTTAGTCTGTCACTAACACCTTTCTTAAACTTGTTCCATAAACAATAAAAAACTGTAAGCTGTTGTGGCAGGTTCCAACACCTTGCTCTACTCAGGCTCCAGGATGCAACAGCCTCCCAAGACATTCAAATATACAAGTGATAAATAACTAAGAGCAACACAAATAACACTGCAATAAACGTGGAGCCTTCTCACACAAACAAGATTGATGTGAAATGTCATAGCGAGTAGCAAAAGAAAAAGAATGACTTTTAAAATTTCAGATAGGCTACTGCAGGGATTAAGAAAAAAAAAAGAAAAATATTTGAAAATACAACAGGGAACTGTTAGAGATCCCATATTCAATATTATCAAAAAACCTTTGCAGAATAAGAAGCCTGGCACCCATATATCTTCAAATAAAGAAAGGTGGTCTTGTCTGTATGATCATCTGCACTCTTTTCTCTGTAGTGTAGTTCTATTGGCTTAAATGGAATTACAGCAGGAAAAAAAGCTACCTAACATCACAGCTGGGGCTAATGTTCTTTGTAAAATTATGACTGCAATATTCAGTCAGCAATTAAAGAAACTCATTTCAGACATGTAAACTATACACTTGCCCTTTATTATTTGTAATGAATCAATTGGCTGTGCCAGTAAGAATACTTGCAAAGATTTGTTGGGCACATGGACTTACAGAAAGTTTCAGCAGCTTGTAGTCACTGACATCCAGACTGTTGCCAAACAGAATAACCTCAGACCCTTTGTCTTACATTTTGCTGCCTACATTTTAGCATTAACTAAAATTCAAGGGTGGAGATCTAAAGAGAAGAAAGGATTATTTGATATGAAGCCTTGAGTAGGATTAGGAGGAATACTGTTCCAAATCCCAGGACACCTCAGGGTGGGCATGTGTTAATTGCACGGTGTTGCTGCAGTACAGTGTCCGTGTGAATGTCTGTCCCTCCCCTGTGCTAGCATGATCCATGTTATTTCTCTGCTCCAACAGAAACTGGCTTCCCCTCCTGAGCTCTTCTGTATTAAATACTGACTAGGTAAGATCCTGTCTGCAGGAATTTTGCCATTAGACATGATAAGAAGCCAGGTGCCTTTTAGTTTGCATAGGAACTGAGACATATACAACAGAACCAGCAGAGCGTAGTACAGCCGACTATGTGGACACCCCACGGAACTCATCAACACCTTACACCCCCAGCTGCACAGGAAGATCAAGAATTATTGCCAAGTCATAGCTGCTGCCATGGCATTCACAGCAGGAAGTGACACAGGACTGCCATGTTATATTGGCTGTGCTGTCATTAGCACCATGTCAAACCTCTTCCCAGGCTGTTTTTACCCCAGGGTGACACTGCTACTGGCCCAGGAGACAGCCACAGGAAACTTGGGATGGTCTCTCCCCCTCGTGGTGAAAGCCCTCAAACCCTAAGTGCTTCAAGGGGCCTTCTCTGCCTGGAGCTTATCTCAAAATTTTGAGAGGCTACTTAAATCACAAGGTTTCGCTTTCCTAATCTCCCTGCAGTGCTGCTTGTGGCATCTTACAACTGTTCTGTCCATAAAAGCAGTAACTTAAACATAGGTTTTACCCAGTTGGTAATGCAGGGTTGGGATCCCACTGAAAAGTAACTAGACATAAATTAATTCAGAGAATAACCCTGCCATGGATTCTCCAGGACTCCCTTGTGTACTAGACTGGGTTTTTTTCACCTCAGTTTTACATGAGTAGAAAGTCCAAGATCCTACTCTTACTAAGATCCTCAGAAGAATGGAAACTAAGTGAGAAAGTATTATTTTAATAACACCTTTCTAAGACTTTGCTAAGATATAGAACGCAACACTGCAATTAGGTTACATGAAGTCTTTGGGACTCCTGCTTTCATTCTGCTGTCATAGGACACATTTCACAGCACATGGACCAGATTCCCAGGGCAGGGAGGACTGACAGTTCTTGGCTCACGCAGAGATGACATACCCACAAAGGCTAAAAACATTTCTTTACAGCTTCCTGGGGAAAGAAAAAATTACCTCAGCAAGTCTTGAGTGCTTGTGAACGTTCTCTCCTTTCTGCACGCTGGGAGCAAGCTGCTGCAGCACCCCTCTGCTGCTCGTGAGGGCACGCGTCAAGCGGGCAAACTTCCCCCAACCTTGAGAAAACATGCAAGATTAGACACACGTTACCAAAAAAAGCTGCAAGTGTACCTCATAAAACCTCTTCTGACTAAAGGGAGAAGAAGTTGTTAAAACAGAGCAATCTGCTTTAATACTGACCAGAAGGGAGTATAATTTAACCAAGTACCAGATAAAAGCAAGTCAGAGAATAGGTGTCAGCGTGGTACAGTAATAAAACCCATGACTGCTGTGACTTTGTATTCAGTGACTCCACAAAAGTACTGCCCACATGAACTGCGTATTTTGCAAGGATAAATGTCCACTATACAATAATCTCATATTAAATCTAATGATCAGATTTGGATCTCACAGCACTGCAGAAGACACTTCAGACTAATCAAGATGTAAGGCTAGAGTCATGCACAATGAAAATTACAGTTGTCTGTAACAGAAGTGAATCTAGCCTCAGATGCATCAAGCATAGATCTGGAAAAAGCAGAGAAATATACATAAGATAATAAAAAGCAGAACAGAAAAGCAAAACAAAATCATTAATTTTACTCTCTCTAAACAAAAGGGGGAATATACTGATAGATTTTCTCAAACACAAATTAAACATTTAGTAGCTTCTGGCAGAGAAGTCATATGCTGAATTTTAATTCAGAATATTTTTTACAGTGATTTCAAATATCCCTGAAAATAGAAGATGTTCAATGACAGTCACAAGAGCTAACTACAACTATAATCTTTATGAGCAGTACTTTGCCATAACAGAAAGGCAGAGTATACATCTGGATATTTTTGGTATACTGAAAGAAAAGTATCAGTGTGTTTAGTCCCAACCTTGAAAAATGCTAGCACCACCTGGGAGCTCTTGAGCTCCTACCCCTCATCTTCTACTCCAACTAAGGATGCTCAGCACTTTGAAGACTCAGTTTATAATGAGAACCTGGTTCTGGAAAACGTTGCCTACACAGCTTTCTTGTAGACCCCTTTTAGGTACTGGAAGGTGCTGTAAGGTGTCCTTGGAGTCTTCTCCTCTCCAGGCTGAGCACACACACCTCTCCCAGTCTGTCTGCACAGCAGAGGTGCTCCAGCCCTCTGAGCATCTTTGTGACCCTCCTCTAAACTCGCTCCACAGGTCCTTCTTTCGCTGGGGACTTGGAGCTGAGTGCAGCACTCCACGCTGGGTCACACAGGACTGGAGTAAGGCAGGAGAATCCTTTCCCTTGACTGCTGGCCACGCTGCTTTTGATGCATCCCAGGATACAGCTGCCTTTATGAGCTTCAAGTGCGCCTGGCCCAGTCACGGCCAGCCTCTCCCCGAGCCAGGCGCAGGGCCGGGCAGGCGGAGGGCCGAGCGGGACAGCGGCGGTCGGTCGCCCCGGCGCGGCCCGCAGGGAGCGGCGGCGGGCCGGGCGCTCGGCGCTGGCCGTGGTGCTGAAGCGGGACGAGCCGGGCTCGCTCGCAAAGGGCAGCCCCGGCGGGAAACGGACAGAGCACGGGGTTCCAGCTTCGCCCGGGAACTCGAAACCCTCCTCCCTTACCACGCGCAAAATGTTTCTAATGCCAGGTAACATAGACAGCTCCTTTTACTAACTCAAACCGGATTGATGGGGAGGGAATTATCCTGGAAGATGCGAAATTTGGTTCAAAACCGGAGCACAAACTTTCAGCGTGCATTTTCTTCCAAACATTGTTCTAAGATTTGGGCTATTTGGAGATACCCAGAGAGAGGATGAAAAGGAAGCACCTCACTTGAGCTTTCTTGCACAAAAGCACTGCCAGACAACTCTGTGCTATGATTTGTGGCTATGAATGCTGAGCACCTTCGGGTGTCCCCCCTTCTTCCCAGGAGTCATCTCCTTTTGAAAGGCACAGCTCAGCCCATTCCTCTCTCCTCAGCATCCTCTGCAAGCATCTCCTCTGCCCTCCGTGCTGAACATCTCACTTGTGCGTGCCTAAATGGCTCACAAAAGAACTGTTTCCACGAACATTAGATCTCCCCCTCTACTCCAAGCTCTGATCTGAAAGCAATGTAACTGTTCTAGGCAAGAGATTGTGTCTCTTTTCAGCTTGGCTTTTCAAAGCAGTGTGGACACAAATTGGAACTACATACTCTAATTCTCTCCACACACAGGGTACCACACTTGAGAGCCCAGCTAGGAGATGCTCCCACCACTGTGCCATGGTATGCCTAAAACCAGGCAGTGAATCCATGTGCAATGTGTAAGAATTTCATCTTTAGAACACAACACCCTCCTCCTTGTAGTGCCTTTTGGGGTTCTGGTATTTGTGAAAGAAAAAGATAAAAATGTGGCAACTCCTACATACAATTAGACCTGCAGATTGTGGCATAGGAAAAAGAAAACAGAAAAAATTAAATAGAATGCCAGTACTAAACCTTTTGAATCATAACATCTCCAGTAATGCCTGAAAAGACAACAGTACCTGTTGAGTTTATTGCTTTTTTTCCTCCAGAACCCTAAGGACAGACACAGTCAACAGCAGCTCAGTTATCTATCCAACAAAGACAGGTCAAGTAATGGACTTAAGCCATAGGACTGAACACAAACACTAAATGTTAAGGGTCATGGAGCTTTCCAAGATGAGGAACCAAACTTCAAAAGGGTATAAGAATATATTGGTGTCAGTCCTGCTAAAGCAGAGGGAGCAGATGATACGGATTAGGAGTTCTCTTTCAACACAAGTAGTTGGTATAGCCCTACATCCATTGTTTATATAAATTAAATTTTAAATCTAGTGATCCTAGATGGATCCTAAATTAAATTTAAAATCTAGTGATCCTAGATGGTTCTAATACAGGCATATATAACCCTCAGACAAGATAAGCTCACATAGAAGAGAAGACAGCTTGAAACTCAGGAACCAAACATAAAGATGGATAGCATCCCATGGCAGTGCTTGCCTGTGCTCCTGTCTTTGATTTTAACCCATTTTAATCACTGCTTGGTCTCTTTTTTCACTTCTGCAGAAAAAATCATGCACAGACAAAGCAATGCAATGACATTAAAACATTTCCAGCTTCAAAAGGATGGAATGCCTTCAAGATTAACAGCACTGATTTCAGCACTCCTGCATCCCACAGTTCTTTCAGTTTTCCACCATTTCTTCACAAAAAAGGTGAATAGAAATTGCTTCTGATAACACCCAAGACAAGATGATTACAAAAGCTGTCCCCTGAGATCTGTTTCATGTGGAAAGATGGCCTTGAAATATACTTTTGTGCTGTGGCATCAAAACTTTTCTTCTTTAAAGCATGAAGTTTCATTTAACAGTGGCCTTAAGTTGAATTTTCTGTATTTGATACTCAAGAACAAAGCACTTATTATTTATTTGTAGGTAGCTATTTGTTTCCTACCACTCTTCTCAATTCATTCCTGATAACTCAAGAATTCAAACACTGGGAACTGTGGCAGTTACAGAACCCTTGTTACCACGTTGCTGATCCATGACTTACACAATTCCTAGAGTCAGAACAAGAAGCCATTGTCTGCTAGAGAAAAAGTCTGTTTGTCCACAGCACTGTTGTTCATACAACTGTGTAAATGTGAATAAATCAAGATTCCAGCAGTTCTTGCCTCCTCTCAAGCCACCTTTGTATTCCCACACATGAAAGATCCTTGCTTACATCCATCCAGCTTCTCTGCAGTGCTCCTTCTCTTTGAAACCTCATGACTAAAACAGTATCATTTTTCCATCTGGACTGGGAAGGCATACTGAAGTTTTTAATATACTCACTACTTCCCCTTCATTTGTTTCCTCTTTTTTAAGAAAATATTTCATCCAGATGAAAGCAGAGTATATCTTAATCAAAATATTTCAAACACTGGCTCTGTTCATATAAATACATCTTTTAAAAACAGAACCAAAAATCCTCCAAAAAAACCTCCAGAAACAAAAAGGAAAAAAAAAAAAGAGGAAACGTGAATTTTCCCCTGAATTAAGATGAAGGAGACAAACAAAAATATTTTTTGTGTCTGTACTCCTGTTTGTTATGCAAAGGACAGCTTAGATGCAACATGAAATAAAGCATCTTCTGCAGAGGAGATGGCAACTGATGATTGCTACAAAGCGCAGAAGGCAGCATCATCTTGGAGGATAACAACTATTCACTACTTGATTCAGTGATGCTGAATTTGACCACCTCCTTGTATAAAAATGAAGCATCAAAAGCATAAATTAGGTTCCAAAGCTTAGTTTTCAAGCTCTTATGAGACAGCAAAGATGCTCCTGGATATGTTCACCTTGTATTCATACATTCAAAACCTGTTCAGGCAAACTTCTTACAAGCCACTCAGAGTGCAAGCACAGTTTCTATTTGTCTGCACAAATAATTGTTTTGCATAAAGTGATGCCTTCCACTTTATACACTATTCTCAAGCATCTCATACTTGGTGTGTTAGATCTCAAACCAGGAGATACATATACAGACAAAGTGCATTAATTCCAAATACAGTATAAACTTTAAAATTCAGCTAAGAAGGTGACCTAGCACTTGACAAACCAAACTTAGCTATGCTATAGCTTGATTTTGCCTTCCTCTATTCAAGTAAACCTCTTTTACGTTTCCCTGATTTTTTTCCAAGGGGCAAGCAAAGGGGAAAAAGTGTAAAGAGGTTTTTTAAAAAATTATCAACATCAATGACACTATTTTTTAAGCAATTTTATTTAGAATACACGGTTTTTAAAGCTGCTGCATTTAAAAGCAAGCTTACTTACCTTCCATGAAAATCATAAAATAAACATTTCTAAATTATCTTCATCAATTAAAAAAAGGCCACAATGAGAAGTCTACTTTTTTTGTGACTTTCTTGTTTCATCTATTCCAATGTCTGATATTATTAATCAATTAAAAAAAAATAAGCATGAAAAATGGTAATGGGACCTTCTGTTCCTCTGAGTCACCTTCAGGGGAAAGATGCCTATTCATCTTTGTATAGTCAAACACCTGCCATTACAGCTCTACACTTTTCACTCAAGGAGCTGCATCATTTGCAGCCAAACAATCAGGCTTGAAATTGCCAGCAGGTGACAGAAAACCAAGATACACCACAGCTAAGCAGGCTTAGCCTGACAGATCAGTTGCTCTTTATGCAGTACAAGAACATGATCGATTTCATGTTTTTCTTTACATAGACGTACAGGCATTGATTCTGAAAATCTGAAATGCTTTAAACTATAACGTCCTGCAACTGTGCAAATGGCACATTTTATTAACATGTCTGCATCTACAGGCAACCTGTTACATATCAAGTACTCATGAGCATAGGAAACTGATTACACACACAAACACAGTAAAAGGAAAGTACTTGCTAAGCTGACTGAAGGTGAAAGAAGGAAAAGGAATTGATTTAGCAATCAGTTTTCAGTTCACAGTTTTAGTTTTTCAGATTGAGAGTTCATTTGGGTTGAGAATATGAGAAACATTCCTAAGAAAATTGCCCTCTTTCAAAAGCATGCTACAGATTTCCTGTGTAACGTTGCACACAGCACCAAGAACATACCCTCTTCAATGCTCATGTGTGTTACTGGTTCTCAGAACAAGCTAGTACAATTTTATCTTTTTTTAGATCTTCCAAAAACATTTTTCCACTCTGTGAATCCCAGAGCCTACTACAGATGATTATCTAACACCTCATACCTGCCTTTTCTTCCCCCTCTCACAGCATACAATTGCACAATGAGATCCTACATAAAAGACATGGACACACATGTAAAATTCTGTTTGACAAATCAGCTCCTCCAAGAAATTGCTCATCTAGCCATCAAGTGATTAATACAATATCACACAACAAAATTCCTACAGCAAGTATATTATGGAAGAAAAAGGGATAAATTAAGGATGAAAACAGAAAGTGCAGTTCCATTTATATCAAGATTGATTTGTGCATTAAGTGACAGAGAACTCTTCTACCGGCATGAAACTTCTGCAACTTTATTAATTTTAGGAGATCCAGAAATAATATTTGGAAGACTCATTTAGTGCACAAGCCCTTCTGTACATAAAGACATAGCACTCAGGGAAAGAGTGAAGAGCTGTGAATCAGTGGCCTCTAAATAATACATTCAGTTCTCCTGTCTGCAACCTCTGTTAGTCATTTTGCCAGCTTCTGTGGGCCAGAGGGAAAAAATCTGCTTTTCATCCACTCCTCTGCAAGTCCATGCATTTATGTGTAGGTTTAGTGCCTATACTGCTGCAGATGTGCAACCACTGAGAATTACCATGCTCACTGCAAGAACAGCATAATTTCAAGATACAGAGGAGATTTAAAAAGAAAAACAAAATTATCAGTCCCTTTCTTCAACATATTTGTGTTGAAAAAAAGAAAGTTAAAGTGTTTCTTTGTGTTGAAAGTGAAGGACAAACTGACTATTTTGACTACATTGGGGAACCCCTGTGAAAGCAAAAGGACACAGCTAGCACTCCTGACTGAAAGTCCTGCTTATCAACTGACTAAATGAAGCAAGGGCCTTCACTAGCAGCAAATAAATGAGAGCCAGCTTTACTGCATCATGCTTATTTATCTGTGCTGTCACTCCTCATCAGTATACAGTGAGCACCATTAGGCAGGGGAAAAATAGACCCAAACTTTCTGACAAGCTAAGATTTTTAGTTTTATTAAAGCAGTAAGGAACCAAACAAATAGCATTAACAGGAGAAAAAAATTATCCACATAGCCTGGAAGAGGGTATGTTTGTCAAGGTTGTACTTCCTTTTTCATGGTAACAGGTGTTTCCACTTTGAGAAACTATGTTTTTAAAGAATAACATTTTGAGAACAAATGTAAATCAGTTCATCTTCACAGTAAGTTTCCTGTTTAATTTAATACTACAAATATTATTAAATACTACAAAAATGCAAACAACAGGAGAACTTACATCCTTTTTTACCCCAGAGGATGCAAGTCTCTGTAATCCTCCATAGGGTACAAAAGGTCTGTTTCTGACGGGATCTGAACCTGAGTGAAAGTTTCTGCTGCTGTCACAGCTGAGTTTGCTGCCAGGTTTCCAGGCTGGAGCTCAGCAAAGGGTTAAGAGCAGAACACTGCAGTGCTGCTTCACTCTCCAGGACAGCTTAAACCTGATTCCACTTAAGATAACTGGAATCTCTTCACATAGGCTAAAGGAAACTAGAACAGGACTTTAACATAAGAAATCCCATAATAATGACAAGTAACATCGAGTCAGGCAGAATTTAATTATTCTGATCTTTGCTAGACTCAGCCAGGGTTGATTCCTCAGTTTTTGAAGGCAGTTTCACACATTATTTGTACAGGGCTATTGAGCAACACTGTGAATCCTCAAGGGCTGTGCTGGAGAGTGGGTTAATAGTGTATTTTAAAGGAAGAACAGTACCTATTTACTATGTAAACTGGTCTTTCTGAAGCACTTGGGGCTTTCATTAGCAATGACCCTTTCCAGGGCAGGCCAGAACAATTTTTACTAAAGAAATCAGCAACCATTTCTTGCACAAATGCCATCCCCAGTGGCACAGCTACAAGCTATTTTAACGTTTAATTCTTTGGCTTGGGTATTTAAAGGACTTCAGCTCTTTCAAGACCAGGGCAAACAAACAAAAGCAGCATAAATATATAATTGTGAAAAAGACCAACCTTTACATGAATCATCCTCAATGGGCTGCTTGAAAGCCGTTATGTCGTTGAAAGTGCAAAGAAATAAAACCACTTTATCCTGCTCATTTCGAATTGGAGCAATTTTCACAAAGAACCAGACAGGTGTTCCTGGAAACAAACACATCAAAGAGTTGGTCAATGGCAGGCAAAACAGAAAATGTGCCAGTTCAGATGTTTACATCTCAAATCAGCCATCTGTAGAAGTTACTTTAATGTTGGCTTTTTTTTACAAACACCTATTTGGAAAAATAACAAAGCAGCTGATAAGTCTGTTATTTAAGTTCTCCGCTCTGTCTCTTCTTCGCTTTTTAATCTTCCAGGAATCACCCTGTTTCTGAACTTCACCTGCAAAGTTAACACTTGAACTTAAGAACTGCTTTGTGATCTCCTGAAAGAAGAGTCCCACGTATGTGCAAAGGCTGCACACAACAGTGTCTTGCTGGTTCTTGAAGGATTTGAGAATGGGCCAGCTGTGTCTAGGACACGAGCATAACACAGAGTCTCAACTCAGGAATATGACCAGTTTGGTCAACTTCATAATTTCCTGCCAACAGGGAATGCCCTAAAAAAGACCATGCCCTAAGTACTATAGTAGCCTATGACTAGCTTCAGAGCTGGGCTCCAGGAGCTCTGGCCCAGCCTACAAATCCCCCCATGCAAGGGAAACCCTTCACAAGCTGCTTTCCAGCTTGCCTTGGCCTGAGCCTGCTCCAAATCACTCTGGTGTGAAGCAAGACTCCACTGACTTCAGGAGAGAACAAGCCATTAGGACCAGATCACATGATGCTGTGGATGGGATCAAGTTGTACTGCATGGAACTGCACCTTCCTAATTACTGCAGCAGATGAACTGCTAATTAAAACTGCTTGAGAGATTAAAGTCTGCACATCACAGAAAAAGATGGTCCCACAATACGACCCTTCAGCTGCTGCTGCTGCCATTTCTCCTTGATCTCTCTCCACACAGATCACCTTGAGGAGAGAATCTGTCCATCAGCCCCACCTTTCCATATTTCTGGCAGTTCTCCTGAGACTGCTGAGAAGACCCTAGTGATACCAATGAAGTTCCATGTAACAAGGCAGAGTCTACCACTCTTTTCACAGGTCTCACCACTGAGTCCTGTGACTCACCACAGATTTTAGTGAGATTTCAGTATAAGCTGATTGGAGGGCTCAGAACAAAGGACTTAGCTCCTGTATGCAAGAACATGTCCTCCCTGAAGGCATCATTTTTAAGTCTGCAGTCTTAACTTTAGAGATAAAAAGATGACTTCTCCAACTCTGAAGTACATCACAGTAGGGACACTCCAGACCTCAGCCTTCAGGGAGTTTGCACATGGGTTTTCAGACTGTCCCTACACCCTCAGAGATTATGGAAACAACTCACCATTGCCTTTGCAAGCACAAGAAGTAAGAGAGGAGATTCAGGCTTTCTTGCTGTGAGCAACATTTTTTTTATGTGTCCCTTTTGAGATTAGTTTGGAGAGAAGGATCTACATACCAGGGGCCAAACTAAGATCAGCAGGAGTTTGACCCTCTGGGAAAGCCAGAATAAAGAGCACCATACAATCTTTTCGCTCATGTGGCAAAGCCTGTTTTAGAAACAGTGATCTTAGAAGACTATTCCTTTTCTTTCTCAGTCACAGGACCATTTTCTATGCTAGAGATCAGATTCTCTTTCACCTGAATTGCTCAGTATTTTAACATGAGCATGACATGGTATATTTAATGCAATAGTTTTTAGTAACAAGGGCAACTTGTGTTTCCTGGCTGTCAAAGGGTGACAAGAATCCCTCAGATATCTTACAAGTTACTGTAAAAAAAGGAAGCAAGGGCAGCTTTTTTCCCACCTATGTTAATATAAGAGAGATTGCTGTTACCAGTACCTCACCTGGCTGTTTCCCTCAGTGCTGAGCAATCTTTTCTGGCTACAGAAAGGTAGGGCATCTCCAAAACCCATGGACAACTTCCATAAACCAAGTTCAATTCCTAAGGCTCCCACTGTGCCTGCATAACACACAAGCAGTTTCAAGCTCTGGCTGAGATTCCATGCCATATGTACAGCCACTTCTATAAACAGCAGGGTCTGTGATGCATGGAGGCCTCTGCTCAAAAAGCAGAGAAATCCAGATGGAATCACTGGTGGCCACTTCTGAAATATGCCTGCATGGCAGAAAGTATTCAAGGGTCAATATATTATGCTTTTTTAAAGAGTTAACATTCCTGAACAACCCTTTCCAAAAAAGTATGAACAAACAAACATGCTAAGTGTGAAAGAAGATTAAGCAAAGTAACCGTGCCAGTAAAGTCATCACTAACTTGCTAATGAGCTTAGAAGACACTGCCACAAAGCAGCCAACAGCAATTTTCTAGACAGTAACACCCTTTACACTACTCTTTCTCAAGAGCTCCTAAAATTGCCTATCTCAATTTCTTCTTGCCTACTTGTTTTTCCCAGCTTCACATGTGAACTATTCTGAGGCTGATCAAATCCGTATCCTGCTTTTACAGAGACTCCTTGGTGACTAACTGCTCTTCATTTTACCCACTTCAACACCCTTCACTAACACTGCAACTTTTTAATCAGCCAGGATCTCCATCAACAGCCTTGCTTTTTGATCTTTATCTACATGCCCTTTTTTTGATTAGGGATTTTTTTCCCCTCCCCAAACCACTTTGTATTGTCTTACTACTTCAAGCTGCAGCTATTCTGTATGGGCTGCTCACAATATTAACCTCCATAGCACTGAGACTGAATTACACACTCAGTTTCTTCCCTGCCTCCCATAGCTATAAAAACTTAACTACTGTGCTTTTGAAGATGCTGTACTCAACACAGCAAGGATGCAATTCACCCTCCTATTCTGGCTAATTGTCAGATGAATGATGTCACCTTCCCTTTATGGTTGTGCTATAGTTTGTTGTTGCAAGCATTTCCTAACATGTTCTGAATGCAGCAAGAGGACTCTTCCCCAATAAACTGTCGAAGGCTGCTGCAGGGCAAGGAGCTTTTATCAGCAGGGTTTTTACTTTCTGGCTCCCTTGACTCCCACTCATGTGTTGCATTATTTATAGGAAAAAGGAAGACAAAACACTTTTTTACCTAGAACCAAGTGTATAACTTAGGGATACGCCCCACAGGCTAAAAGAAAGAGCCAGATGTTCTTGACAGCTAAAGGTAGGTGTGTTTGATGAATGCATCATTTGGGTATCCTTGTAATTTCCAGAGTGCCACCATCAGAGCAAAATGCAAAATTTTTACAGAAATCACCTTCCAGTTTGGGATCTACACAGTAACACTACAAAGGCAGAAATAAGTAGATGGAAAATTCTGTATCTGCCTCCCCAACATTGTATTTTCCCTGCAGTGCATTCTCTAACGTCCTGTTGGTGTCTCTTGTGAACAGGGGACAAGTGGATATAAAAATACAGTCATGAGGTGTGTGCTCACACTGCTGGGTTACATGGGCTTTCCACAGTGCTCTGCAGCCAGGAGCTCATTCACAGCAGAACTGGGATCTGAAACATGGGAACACACCAAATGGCTCAGCCAAGAAGTGGCCATGCTCAGCTTTTGTGCTGCATGCTGGTTTAATTATCAAAAGAATTTTACTTCTTAAACAGTTTATTTAACTATTAAACAGGAAAGCCTAACGTATAAACTACTAATAAATCAGGTCAGAAACCAGAATTTCAATGTCCTCCAGGCAGCCCTCATGCTCTTGGTGTCAAAGCCAACATCCCTGCTCAGCCAGACAACCATGACTAGAAAGAGGCACGAGAAAGGCCATTTTAATGAAAAATGTGATTTTCAGATTCAGCTAGTGGTTATTCAGGCAGTGAAACTGCAGCATGTTCCAGAGTTCTCACAGCAAAACAAGAGCAACTTCCCAGTCTGTACTGATGCACAGCCACACAGAAAGTGTTTACCAGTGTTTCCAACAATATATCTACTTCCATTTACATTTTGTCTTTAGTCCTGGCAACCTCTCTCCCTGGTAAAGTTCAGTGATAATACCAGCGCACAAACAAAAAAGTAAACACTCATGAGCTACATTGGCTTCTGTTAGATTTGGAATCAGCAGTGAGAGAATCCAGCCTTTGTCTAGTGGCATAGCACCACTCATGCTAGAAAAGGGAATGCCGCTCCAAAGCTGCAGGACAAGCAGTGGGGACAAGTGAGAAGAAATGAAAATCTACTATGAATGCCTGACAGCAGCCATAGGACCAGCCTGGCTCGTGGTACCAAAGTTACATAGCCAATCCAGAATTAACAGGTGCAGCTCTTGATAGGCTTTTATGGCCTAAGCACAGTTCTTATGGTGTTGCCTTAAAGCAAAGACCCATTCAAGTCCCAGGTCTTCTCCAGATTAACACACTCTAAATGCCTGCCTTCCTTTCAATTTCCTGTCTGAAAGACAAATACTATTGTCTTTTCCTATCCTTTTATCCAGTCCTGTGTCTTTCAACAATGATATGTTCAGCTTCTTGCTGGGCAGGAATACCAGCATTTCACATGCTATTTAACTTTGGCTGAAGTCTTTCAGAAACTCTTACATCATCAAAGTGAAAGAGATCTTAAAGGTCTATTCCAGCCTCTCCATTGAGCTCTCCTAAGTTTTCCCTCCTGCCAAACAAAAATAGGCTATATGAAAATAAAAACCACTGTTTAAATGTGCTCTTTGCCCATACCTTGAGCCATTTAACCAAAGAGGCCAACTGTTTTTCAAAACTACAAAAAGCATAGTTTAAATAAAACTGGAATACACAATTTTTCTTTCCACTGATTAATTAATTTTAAAATACAATGAAAAAAATGTTTTGACAATTTAGTTGACATCTACACTGCCATTAATGAATGAGGCAAGTTTCCTCTAAGCAGCACAGCCTCTGCATTACTTGATAATGTCTCAGTCAAACAGTCATCAGACACCTGTTGTCCTGAGGGAAACAGTCTGGCAGTATGGAAATAGAAATGTGCCCTTTCTCCACCAATTCCTACATGCAGCAATGCAGACAGCAGGAATTTAGTTATATTAACAGCATGGCTGACCATTACAGCCACCCCTTTTAGGGTTTCACTTCTTCCCAGGTACTCAGTATGAGACTGTTTCTCCCTATCCCACACTGACTGAACAGTTTGTCCAATGTCAGACTAGCCAAACAACAGACGAGGTGTGATCAGAGAGTTTGGTAAGCCATTGTACCCACACAGATTTTAGCCAGGTGTTCAGAGAAGCCCATGACATTTGACCATGCAAGACAAAGAACAAAAGTCTTCCTATAGAGTCTAGCTTGGAGCAGAGAGTGTGTACCAAATGAGAACAGACCAACTCAGCCTGCAGCTCACCACGCTTTTAAAGGGTAAACCTTTAAAATACACTCCCAGCACTTTTCAAGCTGTTATCTTGGTGTCTTCTCTATCTGGTGCTTGGATGCTGTGGCACCTAATGCTTCTAAAGGTCAGATCTTTACATGCTAAGATAAGGAAAATCAATTTTAGTCCCCAAAGGTGGAATTGCTGTTCACAGGGGTTATCCTGTGACACTGAAACAGCACAGTAGAAAACAAGGTTCAGCACAGAGTCTTGTACTGCAGTAGTGCTGGCACAGTTCACCTGATTCTGAGCTCTCTGAAGAACAAAACATGAGTATAAGGAAGACACAGTAAAGTTTTGAGATCTTCTTTCCATTTACTGCAGGAAAAATACTTAAGGATCACTACTGGGAATTCTGTGCATATTTGTGGAGATGACAGCAGGCCTTGCTTGCCAACACATTTGAAGACAATGATAAATGGGAATTACCAGTTTTATGAGTCCAAAATATTTAATTTGACCTTGCTGAAGGTAACTGAACTCACACAGATGGATTTCACAGGAGATGCAGGTGTGCATACTGCTTGACAAATAATGGAGCTACACTTCAGTGAGAGGCTGAGGAGGATACCTGTCACTTGACTCCAGCACCCTCAATCTCTCCTGCTTCTGTTCCTATGCAACAATATGGGTTAGCAAAGGCTTCCATCTGGAGACACTACAGGCACAGAACACACAACTATAAATGGGTTTAGATGGTTTGAACCAATAACAGTTATGAGAAACACTTTTCTCATAACTGGAGTAGTGGGCAATCACAGGTCTACCACCCTGAAGTGAATTTTGCTTCCTATAAAATAGGATGGGGTGTTTGCTTTTGAACCTCTGTAGAAAGCACTGGTCCCAAAGATAAATGCAAGTAGAATCTACCAAATCACTATTTTAGGCTGATTTGTCATTCTCTGACACCTGAAGGCTTTCTAAAACACTGGGGGAAGGGAGAAGGAAGGAGGGGAGAAGATTGTGCACACGTTAATATGAAAATTTTAAAGATTAAACAATCAAATAAAAAAACCCATACACACAAATTTAAGTTTGTTAAATGTTCAAGCACCCAGAAAACATGGAAGTGAAGCCCAGCACAACTTGAAAGTGCATCTCAGCCTTTGCAACTCTCACCACAGTAAGTCTACTCAGCAAAGAGCTACTGCTTTACCAAACTGCTTTGCAGTGTGCAAAGTAGTTACCTACAGCCAAGCCAGCATTCTGGCAAGCATTCTGCTGGTCCTATCAGTAGAGAACTTCTGAGACCAAAAAAAAGGTGTCTTAACACTCTCTCTGCAGCACAGCTGCAGCCCATGAGCAATGGGAATGCCTCTGCTCAGACAGGGGACACTTGAAGACTCTTTCTAACTCTTGATGCACTTCACCTTTGACGAGTTCACCTCACTTCAAATATTCTTCCACTAAAGTGGGTCAAGTACTGCATAGAAAAGGGGGTTAGATTTCAATTGGACACCACCTCTTCAGGAGCAGATAGAAGCAAGTGAATTTTGTATTCTTACAAAAATATACTTCATCAGTAATGAAAGCAAGTGCATATAGAACAAGCCTGCTTTTGCACTGCTTGTATGCCAGGCCTACATTGTAGAGGAAATACAAGACAAAGAAAATCTAAGTTTAATTTATTCAGGCATTTTTAACTCATGAGGCTGACCATAAAGTGTAAAAACTTAACAAATGGCTGTCAAAGTCTCATAAGAAGTTAAATGTTTAAAACACATCAATTCAGGTAAGGTAAGATATGACTAAGGGTAGATATAAAATATTTTCTAATACATAAGCTGTACCCTTCCTTGGAATAAGTTCATTTACCTCCACTGACTTCAGATTTAGTAATGCTTTCATTTTCCCATATAAAAATAAACAATACTTCCAGCATCACTGGGCGCTCACATCTAATTAAACAATGGAACTGAAGCTCTCATGTGAAATTACTGTCAGTCTGTCTGTTGTCATTTTGCAGTCCTGATTAAAGAAAGCTTTCACTTTGTCTCCTTCCAGGTATGACAGTGAATCCCCACTGAATGCAACTAGATGGCATCAAAGCAACAATGACAAAAATCTGGTGGCTATGCACCTGTTTGCTCTAATTGCTTCCAATTATCCTGAAGAAGCTCTGTATTCCTGGGAAGCAATTCTTTCAGAGAATAACAATGATTTTTACATATCTGCTAAGTTATCAAGGGCCTAGCCCAAAGAATCATCAAATCTCTATCACATCTTAATTTCAAGTTCTGAAAACAGGGAGTGTAGTCACTTTTGGATGTGGGGAGGACTGGACAAAGGAAGGGAAGGCCAGGGTAGAGGCAGCATGCATAAATGCAAACATGATGAAGGCAGGAAATTGTAGTTGTTTCTAGAGTTAATACCGTGAACTGCAATGAAGTTTGTGGATAAACTGTACCTATCAACAGCTGGATGGGGTATTCCTATCAGGCAACCAAGTAAATACTAACACTGGGTCACCACCATGGAGAGTGCCATGTAAAAAAAAAAATACCCCATCACTTTTAGTAGTATCATTAAATGTCTCAATCTGCTTTGACATGTAAGACCAGGGAATAATTGTTTCTCAGAGAAAGAAAAAAATAGCTGCTCTGAAAAGTACAAGATTGACTTGCACTACAGACATCATTATTAACTTAAAACTCCTGTTTTGTTTTCCTTTGTTCCTCCAAAAGGATAGAGACTGTACTGTAAAAACAGCCAGAATTACATTAAATGTGCAGGCTGTGGAAAATGTACCAATTATCCAACAACTCAAAACTGGGGGAAAAAAATTGCTATTTGTCATGTCTGTTAGTTTATAAAGAGGCAGTAGACAGGTGAAGAACAAGAAAAATCTATTTTCCTGGTTAATTTGAAAAAGAAAAATAGAATGAGGAAAGAACACAGAGACCAAACAAGAAACAAAGAGCAGGAAAAAAGATGTCTAACAAAATTCAGGGTCCTTTCCCAAGCTTTCAAACTGAGAGCAGGTTAGAACCAATCAGGTTCATTATCTGAATCATTGCCATACTTGCAGGCAGAGGTAAGATGACCACAAAGGAAAAGCCACTTAGCAGTCTGGGTGCTAAAATGAGTGATAAATAGGACAGTGTATTTCTGTGATGTGGCTTGTATTGAGAAAAAGTTCCAGGATGTCCCCTTTTTGATATTTTTCAATTAAAACTCTCCAGTGTTATTAGTCAGTCTGTGTAACAGTAGTTAATGTATCCCTAAAGCTGCAAATCTAACAAACATTAGGTGCTCTGCAGTTTGTTAAACTTGAAAGCAAGGTCTGTGCTTCCCTTTTTCCCACGCCTGTGACCCTCTGTGTACGGAGCAGAACCGTGGCAGCTCCGTCCTCTGGCACGTCACACAACACAGCTACTGCACAGCTGGGCTTCATTCCAGGCCACTCTCCTGGAGGAGTGCACAGCAGGGCAGGAAACACTCCTCACTCCACGGCTACCTTGGTCTAAATCTGCATAGAAGACAGAGAGGCCCCACTGCAGGCCATATGCTGCAGCGACAGAAGAGTGGCTGCATCGTCTCTCGGTGCCAAATCACTGATAACTAAGAGAGAATTCCAGACTCTCCCAGATCCCAGGACTGCAGCTCATTTACTTGGGTTTGGATGCATAGATGTGAGCTGCATATGGTCCCCATGGCCACAAACTGAGCAAGGAACAGAAATCAGCTTTTAGAAAATAGGTAAATATTGGAGGCAGGTAGCCCTAGGAGGAAAGCAGCACAAAGCAAGGCCATGCAGACTGTGCACACAGGCAGGACCAGCTTCATTATCAGAAGGCAAAATTGTTACAGACCAAAGTAAGCTACAGAATGCAATTTTTTTAGCTTAACGTCTGGCTAGGATGAAGACCTCAGTGTATTTACACTTCAGGTGACATAGATTAAGTAGATTAAGTATTTTCATCTTCATTAAGTAGATGAAAATAACTGAATGACATAGTCCACACTAGGTGAGACACCAAGTTTGGGGCAAGTCATCTGCTGATATGTGCAGTTAGAGACAGACTGAATTTCCTAGGAAAAAAATCGAGTTCCAGTTAAGGATTTTTTGTCCAAAACAAAAGACATTTCATCTGAAAACATCAGAAGTAGTTCATATTCTAAAACAAAAGATGGGTTCTTTTCATTCCAAAATTACTATACATTGGCTTTGCTATATCAAGTTGTCAAAAACTGAGAAAGTGTGTTCTCTGTAGTGGAAACTTGCCTAAACCTAGCTTGTGTACTACCATTGTTGATGGAACCTTCAGTGTTGTCTTAAAGCATCACACACAGATTACTCTAAATGTCAGAACAAATTAGAAAGCTCCCTCTGCCTCCCTGAGTGACTTTCATCTCTAATGTTCTCATTTCTCCCTTCCAGATCAAGTGGCAGAACTGGGGCTTATTTAGCCCCAGATAAATCACTGTCCTCCAGGGTGACAGAATTGCAGTTTACAGTACAATGAAGAGCAACTTTACACACCTACATTAATGAACAAACCAACTGACTACTTACTGTTCTTCTTGTACATCAAGATTTCAAAGGAGTTCATCTCATAGTTCTCAAATGTTTGCCGGACCTTGTCGATTGTATCTTTGTCTGTCAGCTCTCCATACATAAAACTGCAAATAAAGGGAGAAATTCAAGTCAGACACCAGACAAAGACATAAAGCCATTTGTTTAGTGTGTGAAAAGGACCCATTTAGAAATGGCTCTTCTTTGATTTTGTTTCACCTGGAAAGCATATTTGACAGATGTAGCCCCAGGAGACAAAAGACAAAACTGGAATAAACAGATTACTTTTCTCCTCAAGCAACAGGCACAACACTACAAGCTACTTAACAGAAAATAAATCTGTTCTCAAATACCTGCAGGTGCTGCTTTTTTGCATAACTTCTGCTCTGTGATATCCTGATAACTTGCAAAATCCATCATTGCTGTAGACAATGGGCCAATCCACGATCTGGGCATTACCCAGGACAAAATTAGTATCTGTTTGAAAAAACACATCAGTTAGACATTAGTCAAAGCTATGTGGTTGCATTAGAGGAAATACTCATTTCAGAACCCAATCCTAATTGCTTAAGTCACTGCACAATTTTCCCAGGTATCATTCCCACTGCAGTCAACAGGATTATTCCTGGTTTTGAGTAAATTTTTATTTTTAAAGAAGTGTTAATTACTCAGACGGAGCATAAATAAAACACATGATGGTTAAGCAGGTAAAATTCATCTCTTGACTGAGGACAGATCCACCAAACTGTTTCCCTCTGTGCCACATTCACTGATCCACATGACACTCAGTTTGAATGTGAAGCCTCTTACAGGTGGCCAAACCAACACATGAGCAATACTTCTCCTCCCTGAATGCAGACACAGGGGCTGCCTTCACTGCTGGCCACACAAGCTCCAACACCCATGCACAGCACTCCAAACTAAGGGCTAGCAATCACACCAGCAGAAGGAACTCCTTGTTTGCAAAGCAAGCCAGAAGTAGTTTCCATCAGTACAAAAAAAACCCAAAACAACAAAGCAGGATTCACGCCTCCATTCTTGCTGGGCTGTGCACGCCACATTTTTATGCTTGCCAACTCAAACCTACACCTGTGCCAAGACAGAGAGCAGTGCTGCTCCCTGGGCACTGGCAGGCAGCAGGAGATGGTGGCTCCTGTCACAGCTGCAAAGACCCTCTGGCTTTTGGAAGAAAGGCTGGGCAGTCTCATGAGATCAAGAAGCACTCATTTTTAAGGAGAGTCCTTACAGGAGTCCACCACACTGCCTACTTTTCAGTATCAACTTGCAGCTGCTCACACATCCATAGAGCTCATTAATGCTTCCTCCAAACAAATGACATTTTAACTGTTAATTGCAGAAAGTTTAGTTTGTTTCAATTTCCCCTTTCAAAATCTTTCACCCCAAACTTCAAGTGGATTTAAATAAAGCAGTCCTGTAGTTAGCGAAATCCACTGCCCAATTCCACAAGCATGATTAAGTGTATTTTTACACACTCTTTCAAATGAAATACACCAGTGATATAACTTCAGGATATTTTAGCTGCTTTGATTCTCACACCTTCTTTTAAATACCAGGGGGTTTGCTTAGTTGAAGCACTTTCTCCCCAAAACAATACAACCCTTTTACCCCTTCCTACAAATAAGTAAACCAAGTCATTTCTCACTGCTAAAGCAAGTGCTTTTGAGTGTCTGTTATAAACACTACATTAGGCTCTGTTAGGATATTTTAAAATTTCATCAGGAAGTATAGAAAATGACAAAAAAAGGCAAATACAAATGTTAGGTGAGGTCCTGCCCTGATCTGAATAGTGTTATTACATGCATTAATTGCTTAAGAATTCCTTCTGACTGCCTCCCCTTCTCAAAAGATAACTTTCCCTTCTCTCCACTTCCTGAAGAGTACCTGTTAAGGATTTGCCTCCCCTTCACACTTATTGTTTTCAGATAAATAATCTCTTGGGTTTTTATCATTGAAGGCTATAGAGGACACATTTCTGATAACCATCACTGTGATAATACTACTTTTATCTAGCCTTGCAAGGCCTCTGTGAGTTACAACAATGCTCTTATCTCCTATTTACAGGTGAAAACAAAGCCCTAAATCCACAAGGGATTTAATCTCCAAAAGTTGAGACTGCAAGAGTCTAGTCCCTAGATGCACAGCTCTCAAGGACTTGGGAGCTGGAAGCTCTGTGAGCAGTGTTGGAGAGGAGAACTGAAAAACTTTAGTACAGCAAATAGAAATCAGACCAAGTTAAGCCACAGAAAACAATGAAAAGGGGGGATATTTTAAGGCTGTTTTTTCCCCCTTTCCCATGTTTGTTACAATACCTAATATTTTAACATAAGCCTAGTTCTCACAGTTAACACTCGATTCTTTGCCATTACTGCAGGAGTTGAAGAATCATGTTCCCACTTATGTTTTGGCCCAGCAAAGCCCGATTTTTTTGGACGGGCAGTTTCCAAAGGATGCATAGAGAGCATGCACACATTTCTCTCCCCCAACATCAGTTTGGACTTTCTCCTAGAAGATAAGGCTATCTTAGGGCAGTGAAAGCTCAGACATTATTTCAGCTCTCGAATGACTGTTCTAATCATCAAGCTACCACAGCAAATAGATGTCAACACCCTCACCATGTGAGTTTTTAAGTCAGCATGACTTGACTGTTGTATTTTATGCACCCCATTAGTCAGCACTGGGTGAGCCTCTCTAGCATGTAGAGGTACAATGCTTCATGAGAGTCCAGGCTGGGCTTAGTTGTGAGTTAGAAGCAAGCTGAGAGATCATTATGCACCCATAAAGCTTTGAAAGAAAATTTTTGCACAACTATAAACCAAAGAACAAGTCAGAGATTTTGATGATCCCATTGTTTCTGAAGTGTCTCTCCCTTCTAGCTAATTCCAACTTCATGCATCTTGACCTTTCTTTGATCCTGGCTTTACACAGCTGACAAACACATCTCATTTTTTCAGAAGTGTCTCTGACAACACTGTTTTGCCTGTGTGAACGCTGGCAAGACACAGCATAAAATAAGGACTCCCACTTATAACTCCACTGCATAGCTTGTTCCAGCAGACAGCCCAGAAGTAGAAGGGCTGTCCTCGTTGCTATCATTTACATTCAACTGCAGTGACATCCCTGACAATGTGCTGCTTGAGGACAGCTCATAGCCTGGTAATTTTTCCTAACATAAGAAAATACTGAATAACATCCACTGAGGCAAATACTGCCATTGCATCTGCAGAGACACAGGGTCCCAGAGACCAGGAAACAGCTGTGGCTTTGTTACACAACAAGCTTGAAGGATGCTCTAGTGAACTCTGAGTATCAGAGAGCAGAGGCTCTTGGGGACTCACAAGTGGGTCAGCAAGGCCAGGAAAGGAGCTGGCCAGAAAAACACCATGAAGAAATCCACTGCTAAAGTCTCTTCAAAGGCAGGGATGAAATGGACATAATAGTAATAGCAGCAGTATCAAAACTATTTGGTGACTTGAAGCACCTCTTTGAAAGGACTCAGTGAACTCCCCTACTTGGAAATCAGTTTCTATCACAATGGCAACATTGTTAGCAGTATTGCCTGGCCCAAGAAGAAGCTGCAAGCATCACTGGCCCTTCTTACAAGCTAGAACTGGAGAGGGCAGGCTCATATAAGACCTGGGCTTCTGGCTTGTGCTGAATTGGGCACAGTCTGAACAAGACCATTGGGAGGCAAGGAAATATGCAGAGGTGCAGCACAGAGCACAATGTCCTGCAGAAACACAAGTAAGAGCTGTAGCATCACAAAGGTAGCACAATTACTTGCATCAGTAGGGCAGGCTTCTGCAGCATGGATTACTTTGTGAAGTGCATCACTTCACATTTTCTAGCCTGCATTTTCCCCAGGTTAGTTCTGCTCACTGCAGTATACCCACGTCAGCATCTACACACTCAAATGTCAGATCCAGTTTGGGTTATCACTTTAAAGTAGACATGGCCACTTAAAAGCAACAAGAAAAACATTTTAGCTCCTTCCAAAATGTAAGAATGGATTTCACTCAGTCACTGAAACCAGTACTTTCCTTCACTCAGAAAACAGACCATCACAGAAGAATCAGAAAATGTCTTTTTAAATAACCTTGGTCCTTTAAACACTAACAATCACAGGTGTCTAGAGCACCCATTTTACCAAAACTACTCTATCTCCTGAATCCTACTGTTACATTTAGTACTCTGTTTAACCAAAACTGTCCATCAGCTTCCAGAATTCCTGTAGATAAGTTGCACTCACAGACATTTATCTGGCCAGGACTAACTGACTAAGGAGTGGTCACCTCCTTGCACGAAGGTGGAGCAAGTCACTGAAATGCTTCCCCCCTACCATTCATTGCCCTGCTCAGCTACATATCTGCTCCCACTGCATCCCAGTTTCTCCTGTAACATGGATCTTGGCAAGCTGAGACCCCCCCCACCTCTTTCCAGAGGCCAGCACACCGGTTCTACCTTCCCAGTCCCACCAGTGATGCACAGGTCCTCTTCTGGGAAAGAGTGGCAGAAGGTCAGAGACCAACAGCCAAGTATCTTCCCACTGCCAGACACGTTGCCACACTGAAGGTGTTCCCTCATTGCACAGAGGAAGCCGAGGGGAAACCTCTGCCCAGGCAGTCCTAGTGCACACACCTCAGTAACAGGAGAGGCTGGTGCCCACGGCACTTTCCCATGTTTGGGTCAGTCAAATCCCCCAGGGTGCTTGGGCTTGTGTAGTGCACAAATGGGATTCAAATATATTAATATATTTCCCCACAGTCATCATACAAATGCAACACTCAAAAGGTTTGTTCCCAATTTATTCCCCCCTGAGTAAAAGGACAACCAGGCTCAGTATGGTGGGAAGACCTGCTCCTCACCAAAGTTTCTTGTTCTCCCATGAGAGAGAAGGAGAGAAGGAGAGAAGGAGAGAAGGAGAGAAGGAGAGAAGGAGAGAAGGAGAGAAGGAGAGAAGGAGAGAAGGAGAGAAGGAGAGAAGGAGAGAAGGAGAGAAGGAGAGAAGGAGAGAAGGAGAGAAGGAGACTGCCCTCCTCATTTGAGACCACAGCCTCTTACATGCTGGGTGATGACAGCCCTGGTCATTGAGATCAGCAGGTCTTTTTTTATCCTGTCTCAAACTCTTCCCATGGATCTCCAAGGGAGCAAACCTAGTTCTTTAGCATTAGCAAGCACAAACCACTTCTACAGCAGAACTCACAGAACTGCACATCACATGTGTCTCCTACCCTCCCCATGGAACAGGGGTGAAGGATGCAGCTACTGCTGCCTGAGCTGGGCCCAGAACAGCAGAGATGCTGTGTCACAGCCAGGGTAAGAAACGTGCAGCAGGCAAAAATCATGTGCTGCTGTCATAGCAGTAAAGATTGTATCATACAGCTTAAGGGCAAGGGACACGTGGTACTTACAAACTTGTGACTTTGCATAACAAACAGCATCATTTGGATACTGGGGGGAAAAGAGATTGCATAATTTCTGTCTAATTTCCTCCCAGAGCATAGAAATCAAACATTGTGTATAAGTAGGCCTGTCAAAATTGCTAACAAAGGATAGGTACGATAATCTTTGCTCATGTTTAGTCTTAGCTTTGAAAAAAACAGGAAAACCAGAAGCACTTAGTCACACTGATTAGTTACATTGTTCAGATGTAACTTCTGAGATCAAAACATGGCCCTAAGTCAGTTCAAATAAGTCACACTGAATTTCAAGTATTTATTCAATCCTTTGCACACATGTGATTCGAGACTTGCACTTCTGGGACCAACCACATTTTCATCCTAACAGAAGTGGTGTAACTCTAGTCAGAGCAAGGACAGACCTGCTGAAATGACAGAAAGACTATTTATATGGTAAAATAAAAATAATAAGGAATAATTCTGCTCTTTCACCCACATCCTCCTGTGGAAGCCAGTGCTGTTACTCACTCAGTATCTCCTTGTATTCATCCCTATAGTGGAAGTGCTTCAGTGCTTAAATATCCCATTGAATAACTTGATCATTCTATAGGATAATGATATAGTGGCCTCAAAATCATCCCTCCTTAATATTGAGGTCAAAATTTTTAAGCTCACTGTAATACAAAAAACATAAACCCCTACAGATAGGTTCATTTGGGCTGTTTTATAAAAGTTTTGTATAACTATTTATTTAATTTCCAAAACAAAATTGATTTAAAAGTTCCTTGGTTGCTACAGCATGAACACAATTCCCTAAATACAGATATTTCATGTTTACTCAAACATGACTTACACTGTCATGTGTACACCAGAGCAAAGTGCAGGTTGAAAAGAATTATTAAAAAATTTGTATCATCAGTCTTTCCACAAATATCAAGAGACTCCCACTAAAGCAACAACTTCATGTGAGTCACTTTAAATCATTACAGAAAATGAACACTAATTGCAGCCAGCAGAATAGACAAAAAATTATTTTCCATCTCAACATTCTTACTTTGCATTGTTATAGAAAATATTTCATGGTAGGCATCTACCATGAGAAAAATTTAAATTGAAAATTATGCATCATTCTAACACTTGTAGCTATAAAAGCTCCATAATTATCTATATTTTTAAAATAAAGCATATTACTGCAGAATAACAGAACCAGAATAGCTGAACTGGCACCAAAATTGTGCCAAAGGTATCATATGTATGTTATGGACAGCATGATTTGTCACATATCCTTGAATTACTGTACATATTGAGAAACTAAAAATCCAACACAACCCCCCCCCCAAAAAAAAACCCAAAATAAACACTAAAACCCAAATTCCACAACATTTATACACATGTGATGTTAGAATGAGATAATTAGATGATTTTCAGAAATGAGAAAGTTCATCAGTTGGTAAGAGGCAGACATTGCACCACTCTTATTAAAGGACAAAACCACTGTTGAGCAGTGAGAGCTCATCCTTCAGCTGGTCGGGGGGGGTTTATTTTTCCCATCCCATATGATCGGAACACTAATCCAGAAAAGGCGTGCTTTAATTGCATTGATTAGGAGTCTTTCTTTAGTTTAAAGAAGCCATTTGATTTAGTGATTATAGCCTTAAAAACATTTGAGACAAGACCTAACTCCCCACTCACTTTTATCTATGAGTTACAAAAATGCATTAACCAATTCTCCAAGAAGCAGGTTTCATTAAGATTTGTTTCATAATCTTGTTCTAGGATTTAATGTAAAACTGGATTGATACATTGAATTATCACAGGAGAAGTTCTTGAGCTTTCAGAACATTAATTTTTAAAGCACATTACCTGTCATCTCTGTGCTGTACATTTTTTCCCTTACTATCTATAAAAGTAATTTTAACGAAATCAGGTTGTATGTTCCTAAATGCATAGAGGTGCACATTCAAAACTAGATTTTTGGCCTAGTAAAAGCCATCAGGAAAAAAAAAAAAAACATTTTACATTCAATTCCAGTGATACTGAGAAAAAAAGATTGTCAGTAGTGAATAGGTATTTCAATGTATTGATCAACTGGGTGAAAAGCATGGATGAAAATATATATGAAAATATATGTGTCTCCACACATAAATGTGTCTCCACTCCAGTTGTAAACACGGGAAAGAAGGAAGATCAGGAAGCAATAAAACCCATTGTCTCACTCTCATCTGGGAAAATGCCCTTAACACAGAACCTACAAGCTGTCTTCTTGCAGTTTCTGAAGATCTGCTGTTTTCATTCCTCTTTCTCTGTTAAGTTTTCTTTGCATTTTTCTCTGGCTGAACACAAAAACAGTCTTTTCAGTTTCAGACGTGTTTACAATAAAGTTAATTTCTCTTCTAGGTCTCAGATGATCGTACAAGGTTAGCATGCCCAGGATGCAAAATGTTTATTGTACTGGGATTTTATAGCCTGTAATGAAAGCAACGCCATAAATCATGCAAATGTCTGTTATACTCAAGATCTGTGTCTGAAGGTGCTTTTTCTTTCCCTCTACAGGGAACTCTCTACATTCTCCATCAAAAGATGCAGGTTTGCTTTCATAACTGATGTCTCCTTAGTGTGTTCCCAGGGGATTTTGTGAAAGGAAAATTAAATTCACACAAGCCTTATGCCTTCTTACTAACCCTTCTTATTTTGTCCATAAATCAGAAAAGTACCTGTGACTTCCATTCAAATTCCAAAGCCATGTAAAGACAGGACTTACTTTTGCTATCCTTATACATGCACAATTATCACACACCTCAATGAGAATCTTGACCAAGGAAGGACTGAAAAATTTGGCTGACATTTACATAAATCAAAATAATTTTTTTCTCCAGATATTGATAAAGCATTGGAATATCACAAATAACCACTATCCTCTACAATAAGCTGCACCAGTTGACTTGGGTGCCCTGGCCATGATCCAGGTTTATAACTGTTATTATTACAGTGCTTGTATACTGTGGATGTATTACATTACCAAGAAAAATATTAATATCACATTAGCAGAAAGCATCAGGGGCTAGTGATTCTTTATACACTGCACTGCGTTACAGCATGGGCTCATTTTCTGTCCCACTGGGTGTTCTGGTCTTTAAATATTTCAATGCTTCAAAGAAATTTTTGTCAGCCAACCACTGCATGCAACATTTATTTTTCTAGCTCTGCATGGCTAGTACAGAAACACATATTTTGAACATTAAATACAAGAAGATCAGAATGATGGTGTCCCTCATCTCAAAGAAGGACAACCCTTAAGCTCACACTTCATGCAGAAGGTCTTTGTGTGAGAAGAAATCACAGAGGACCAGACAAGGTCCACAGGTCTAGATGATGACATGTTCTTTCCTCTGTGTGCTACCTAAGGCCATCCCATGCTCTCTTTACTCCTGTGTGTGGGAAGGCAGTGCTTTGCAGCTCTAACCCTAGCACAGCTCTTTTGGCTGGCATTCAGTGCATGAGAACTTGTCTCAGTTGATTTGCAGCCTGTGAAGAAGCTCTCATTCCCAATAACTCTGAAGCAGACAATTCAGACCAAAGGAGTTGGAGGTGAGTCTTGCTGCAGAAGGTGAGCTATAAACATGAGCCAAATTTTAACCCTAATGGCAAAACCCCTGAGCTTGCACATCTACACACACTGCTACTACCTTTAGCCACAGAATGTGCATCAGTTCACCAGTCACACATCTAACCTGACAGAAAGGCTGTCCAAAGAATTCCTTGTCAAAACTACTGGTAAAATAACAGTGTAATTAGTGCTGTCCTTAGAGCAATGCTTGCAAAAGAAGCTGCATGCCCATTCCTTTGTTACCACCATACAGCCCCTTCCACTGAGTTAACACCCCCTGCCCCAAAACACCCTTTCCTCAGTCCACCTGTGACTGATGATACCCATATCACGTACAAGTTCCTCCACATGAAGCACTTAGTACAACATTTCTGTTCAATGACAAAATTCCTCTCTTTTCAAAGGGAATCCTCTGCAAATTAGGAGCATTCCTATATCTCTATCACCCAATATCTGTTGGCACTACTCAACTTGCTTGCATGTGCCAGCAAATACAAGCTTGACAACAAGCCCAAGGTTTATTTGGCAAATCCCAAACGGCGTAGACAGCTTCATTGTGGGTCATATAACTGCCCAATTGAACAAAACCAAGAAAGGGGAGCCAAACCTCAATCTTTATGGGCCCATTTAAGCACTCATCCTGTGGGCATCCCAAATCATCTCAATGGCCAAGTAGGCAGGACAAGATGAGATGTGGCATGTTTCCATACTGCCCCCGTGCTGGCCAGCACAGCCCTGCCTCAGCACGAGAGAAAGGAGTCTATCCCTGTCTCTTCAAACAGACTAAGGTTACAAAAACTGATTCATCCAACACTGGTATGCGACAGCAGCACATTTACAGCAAAGCTGGATTGGGTCCAGCAAAAACTTGAAGGCACATCACAGAAAAAATAGGGTTCTAAACCTGAGTCAATTCCCTAAGCTTATCCTAGTCTTAGTAGAAATTGTGTCTGAACTGTGCATCACTTCCCACCCAGCTTAATCTAAAAACTTGTATTGATTACAGTCCTCAGGACTTGCTGAGCATTTGGAAATGGAGTGCTGTCATTCTACCTGTGCTGTCTAGCACCATACTCTGTTATGACACCTTCTTAATAATGGGGGAAGAGAGGAAGAAACAGAGCATAGCTTCTGCTGCACGATTCCCCCCATCTCCAAGCCTCAACTGATTTATTGCATCAAGGCTTTGGCACTGAAAGCCAAAAGAGGAAATTGGTTTTTAATGAAGAAAATAATCTACAAAGTCGAGACAGTTTTGAGAAAAACCTTCAATAACTGTTGTTGGAAGATTAGAGAAGCAGCCTGGATGTGATGACATGTAACATTAATTTTTAAAGACATTAAATAAAATAAAAAAAAGAGGGTAAGATTCACTGTAAGACTGGAAAGTAATTTTTTCAGGAATGCAGCCTCCAGCCCCCTTCCTTCTACAGGAAAGTTGCAGAGAGAAATAACCTATAAAAAGAGCCTCAACATCTTATGTGAAAATATGGTCTTATCAAAGGCTAGTTCTCAAATAATACTGCCTAGTTAAAAAATTTGAAAATCATTCTTGGGATCATTTGAGTTTTTAGCTGCTTATCAAGAGGGTTAATTGTCTTTGCCTTATCAGAACAAACTGACTATTTTTTTAATTAATTAACTCGTCTTGTCTTCAAAAGGAGCTTGATCCTCATATTCTCACCAATACTACAAGTTCCTAACCCCTGAAGTAGCCCCACTGAAGTCACTAGAACACTAAAAATGGCACAACTTAGGCTCGGGGCTTTAAAAGAAATGCACATGCCTAGGTTAAACAAATCCATGAACGCTTGTATGGTCGCCGGCTTACAGAGGGAGCAGCTTTTGCTAAGTCCTTAAGTGAAAGAATCTGGATAGCATTAATACATATTTGCATGCAATTGTGAAATTCGAGGCATTTTCCACTCCACAGTTTTCCAAGAGACAGACCTGGTTACAGTGCACTAGGGAAAAAAACCCAAAAACAACCAAAAAATAAAATTAAAAAAAAAAAAAAAAGCAATATCTGCCCTCAGCCCTTAAAATGGCAAACTCTCTCTTCACTTAAGACAAACCTTCCCTTTCAACTCGGGCAGGCAGCCCTGGCCGATGCCCCCGCACCCGGCTCTCCAAGCCCAGGGACCACCTTGAACCCCCGCACCTCCTCCCGGTCCGGAGCCGCTGCCACCCCCGCCGCCCACCGGACGCCCCGATACCCCGCCCGGGGCCGGGCGCTGCCCCCGCTCGCCCCGGGGCGCGGATCCCGGCCCGCCGCGGGCACGGCGCGGCCGCCGGGGCTCGCTGGGTGCCCGCCGTGCCGGTGCACCTGCAGCCCGAGCCCCGCCGCCCGGGCCGGGGGCTCTCGGCAGGACCTGGGCGGCGCAGCCGGCACCGGCTCCGGCACCTGGACGCGCCGCTTCGGCGGAGCCTCCCGGCGGCGGCCGGGGCTCGGCGCCCACCTCCCGGCACTGTCCCCGTCGAGGACGCGGCGGGCTCCTTGCGGCCGGCGAGAGCTGGCCCCCGGTGCCCCCTTACCGTTAGACCTTCGCACGATGTTCTCCAGGAACGTGTTCTGAGGCGCCACCAGCCCTCGCCTTCCCCCGGCCATAGTCGCTGAGCGGGAGCGCAGCGCGGCGCGGAGGCTCCGCTCAGGGCCGCGCCGACCCGCGCTCTGCCGCGCCGCCGCCCGCCCGCCCCGCGCTCCTCATGCCCCCGCCGGGACCGGCACCAGCGGCTGTGCGGCACCGCCGCCGCCTCCCGCGCACCGCAGCCCCGCGCCGCCGCCGCCGCCGGCCCGCCCCGCAGCGACCCCCGCCGGCCGCCGCCGCGCCACAACGCCGGGGCTGCAGCGCCATCGTCTGGGGCCGCGCCGCGCCGCGAGCTGCGAGCCCCGGGAGCGCTCGGCCCGTCCCCGGCGGACGGCGCCTTCCGCCGGCCTCTTCCCGCGCTCGGGGGTGGCTGCCGCCGTGCTCGACCCCTCGCCGGTGACAAACGCGGAGTGCTTAAAGACCGCTCAGAACTCCCGGCAGCCGCTCTCTTGGCGGCGGGAGGCACCGCTACATCCCACCCCGGGTGGGTCCCCGCGAAGCTCGCCACCCTCATCCCGGGTCGCGCTTCATGCTTGCCTACGATGATTTCTGTTAGAAGGCTACTTGGTAGGAAGTGGTCAAACTGATTAACAGCTCCGTGGAATCAGAGAGACAAACCGTTTAAGTATAACCTTTGACAGGTCTTGAACTCTTTGAGATATCTAACTGACACCAAGTTTTCATTCAGAGATTAATCGACTTTGTTATTCCCCCATACCAATTTATCAGTAAATGGAAAATTACTCAGATCTTTTAAATTTAAAAGGCATATTTTCTCTTGCTGGCACTGGCATTTGCTTGCTGTAATGCCTCATTAAGTGTAACACCTTCAGGCTCGGCAGCTCAAGGCGTATTGGAGACGTGGAGAGTATGTTTCTGCATGTTCATCTGCTAGAGGAAAAGCTATTTCTCACTGTGTGAGCAAATAAAGCATGGCAAAAACGATGGCCTGTGTCAGCCGGGATTTTTAACCACTACCACTGTTCCCACAGAATGCTGGCACTGCCCAGCTTTCTCTCTCCTGGGTAAGGCTTGGGCCGGGACAACAGCACAGCCAGGAACCACAGTCAGCTCCAGCACAACCACGCACATGATCCGATTCAGCCACACAGCTGTGACCAAACTCTGACTGTGACACAGACCTGCCTGAGAAGTCTGATCTCCCTGCCACCAGCCTCCTACAGCATTTTTAAGCAAAGAGTGTGAGACTCGAGGGGTGAAGGCAGGTGACAATTTCATTGCCGCAGCAGCTACAGATCGAGTCCCTGAGCATCCTGGTGCCAGCAGCCCCTCACACAGCTGGGCACCTGGGAACTTCTAGAGCCCCCGTGGGACAGCCCAGCTGCCAGGCAGGAATTAGCTGTGCCACAGAAGCCTCTTTTAAACTGGTGATTATCTGTACACTGGACACCTGCATTTGCTGCCAAACAGAGGCAGGCTAGGGGGAAAAAAAAAACCATAAGTGCCTGAAGCTGCAAAAAGGCCACTAACTGTCCCTGAAATATTGGGGTTTAAAAGAGCCCATAGAAGCATTTATTTGCATCTTTACACATCTAAGTACCCCTAGCAACCATCCATGTGAGAAATGGATTTATAAAGAATTTTTAAAACTTGACAGAAAGTTCATATAGTTTTGTATGTTTGTATATAAACACTGAAATAAGGTGTGTTGATTTAGGAAGGTCATGGAATAGAGATAACATTGTTGAGAGAGAGATTGAACTAGAAATAGGTTTTAATAAGTTTTAAAATAAGATTTTGTAAAATATGGTTTTGTAAAAAGACTAGATATTTTAGAGAATTAGAACTGTGGAAGATATATTGTAATAATATACACTACACTACACAGGGTAAAAATCTAGGTGATTAGTGTTAGAAGTAATAGCAGCATTGTGTGGTAAAAGCTAATAGACTAAAAAACATTTATAAAGTATTGTAACCAGAAAATAAGTTAGCTTCTGATGGAATAGCATTGAGTTTTACATTTCTTATGTCTCACCCTTCATCGAGAATAACAGAATAAAATCTTTTAAAACATCTCTCAGTTGCCCCATCTCTATAAAAGCTAAGAAAACCAACAAACCCATATAAAGACCCCAGTTTATTTAGTTTCTGCTAGCTTCAGCACCGCAGGCCAAACCTGAAGAGATTCTAAGCTCTCTGACAAAATTGTACATGTAGCCTTTGACACTGAATTTACACAACTGCTAACAACCAAGAGTGAGATTTGGAAAACTGGGATGCAGAGTAGTGTTTCATTATTCCTCAAAACCACTGTGCCAAAGGAATAAGTGCACACTTAGCTTCTTAGTATCTTAGCTTCTGCTGGAATATCTGCAGGAATATCTGTGACATAGGAGACACCTGGCAGCTGACATACATTACAGGAATTTTGAGACCTTTACAGGAAAAAGGGTTCAAACTGAATCAGCAAGTACAGAATCAGAAGTGGGAACGAGGTGACCTAAGAGTAAGAAACTGAAGACTTTTTTCCTAGAACTCCATGAAGTGTGGGCTGGCTGCAGTTTATGTTGCATTGCGTGGTCCAGTCTCTGATTACCTAATTTTTCAGCATCATGCTTAATCCAAAGTTTCATGTCAAAGGTGCAATTTTATCTCCATTGGTTTTACATCTACCCTGTAACACTGCAAATGACTAAAACGCTGTATCGAATTGTGGTGGATTGACCTTGGCTGGGTGCCACATGCCCATCAAGCTGCTCTATCACTCCCTTTCCCAGCAAAATAAGATTGAAAAAAACTCTTGTAGGTCAAGAAAAAACAGGTTACTACAGCAAAAGGAAAAAAAAAAAAAAAAGTGTGCACACAAGCAAAGGAAATAAACCCAAAGATTTTATTATCTACTTCCCATCAGTGAGTGATGTCTTGCCACTTCCCAGGAGGCAGGGCTTCAGCACACAGTGGTTGCTCCGGAGGAAAAACACTGTAAATAACAAATGTCCCCCCTCCCTACTCCTTTTCCCTAGCTTCTGTATCTGAGCAGGCATCACATGGTATGGAATATCCCTTTGGTCAGTGAGTCTGCTGTCCTGGTGATGTTCCATCCCAAGATTTTGCCCAGCCCCATCCTCCCGGTGAGGGGAAGATGCTGGAGTGACAGCACTGATGCAGTGCCAGCGCTGCTCAGCAACAGCCAAAACACTGCTGTCTTATGGGCACCTTCACAGCTGCCAGTGCACAGCACAGCTCTGGGAGCTGCTGGGGGGAAAATGAACTCCATCTCTGCCAGGCCCAATAACAAATGGAAGATTTCTCCTGTATCTTCTACCTCCTTTGGACTTTCTCCCCCCTGCAAAATATGATTCTTTTGGAATCTGGAAGTATGAATTTTTCACCACTAGAGCAGAGGGACACTGTGACGTCTTACTGTGATTTTTTTGAATTCTATACTGATTTTCTCACCATCACTGGTAAATTTTGGAAATGATGCAGAGCTGGTGGTAAAGCTCCGCTTGTAGCAGGACATGTACTCTGTCCGACTTCATTATTAGTGGGTTACCTCTCTCCAGCTAGCATTTTTTTTTAAATTTGAAAACTGGAGTTGCTTAATTTGCAGGTTTGCTTAAGCCTACTGGGAGAGAACTAAATACCTAACACTTCCACTTAAGGCTAATATAAAAAGTGATAGTTTGCTATAGAAGACATTCAGCTGTCTTGCATTATGCTGCTCTTTCAGCCTGTTCTTTCCTGAATATGGCTCTAGGTCGAGACATAGTAGGATCAATCACTCCAGAAAGTGACCATCCTTTGGCTGCAGAGCCTTAAGCTCCTGTTCCATGGTCACACTGAGCAGATGCTGCTGCAAAAGGGACAGATTTGCCTTCATCTAAGCTGTGCATATTTGTCACCCCACTGAATTGAAAACCAGCCTGAAAAGGGCAGCTAAGACATGTCCCTCTTTGGCAGCAGCCTGTGTTTATATCAACCCATTTACTAACATGACTGTCAACTTCCAGTGTTCATACACACGAACACCTTGAAAACATCAATTCCAATAATTAATTTATGGGAAGGTCATTTAACCCCACAATATTTATGAAATAAAAACACTGGAACTGGAAAGAGCTCACTTCTCTCACTGTATCACATGGTTCACCCTTGAGAGACACTAAAGTAACTTTAAAAACTTTCCCTTTGTCAGCCACTAGAGTCTCTTGGCAATCTGTTCCAACCTCTAACAAATCTTGTGAGAAAGCTTTTCCTAAAATGCCACTAAGTCATCTGGTCTTTGAAGCCAGTAAAAACTCTTCCTTCTGCAGTCACAAAAATCACCAACCCTTTTGCAAGTTTTCAAATGCATGAAAAGTTGCTGTAATGCTCATCTGTCAGCTCTTGCTGCCTCGCAGTCTGGACAAACCCAGTTCTTCCAAAGCTGGACAAGGCTTCTGCTGTTAGATTCTGCCAGTACTTTGGGACTTCTCATTTCACTGTCACAGCATCAAATGGGTAATAAAACATGGTAGTTAGGGACATCTCATAGGCTAAGAATTTAGCTGGTTTATATTGGAAAGAACTGGTTTATTTAAGGTCTTTTTGATTTCTTCTCTGTTTTGCACGCTTCCTTTTGCTATTTTAAAAAATAAACTGTCAAAACCAAGAATCATACCACAGCTATAACAAACTACCACCAACCCTAAAAGCAAAAAGAGCATTCGATCTTCGAGTTCAAGTTGTATACTACCATATGGCTTTTGATAAACTGTCAAAATAAAATACATTAATTGATAGAATAACAAATTACAGAAGGTAATACACAAGTTACACTGCCATACACATACTGAACAAAAACAAAAAAAAAAAAATCTGAATCCCAACTAAGATGGAGAAACAATTATAGCTTTATTTATTTATTTTTACATTCGATCAATAAAGCAGTCATTTTTGTACACATTCTTATCCCCAGAGGAATGCAGGCAAAGGCCTCCTGTTAAGTAATAACATCCATGAATACTTAGTTGCTTGTAATTAACCTTATTTGCTATCTTTTGGGAAGAGAAATGAGAAACAAAAGTCCTTAAAACTAAGGCAAGTCAGTAGTTTAACAAGCACATGTGTCCACGAAAAGGAAAGAATTTGAGAAGATATCTGTGCATCTTACTGAAACTGTTACATTTATTTCTACACTATCTTGAGATACTCATCAAGTTCAGCCTGAGGTTCCTAAAGGTCCAATTATTTCTGGGCTCTGAAATAAACTCAAAAAAATATCCAGTTGCACAGCAGACTGTAGACCTAGGAACTGAGATATGTTAATATTTTTAAGCAGCCACAACATTTGCCAAACAACATATATTAACACTTTTCTGGTTTTGGCATTACTGAATTTCCTCCAGAGTTTTTATGGGTAAAAATTATGGAAAAATAACTAAAAAAATCCAATGTTCTGAAAAGTAAGAAAAAAAAATCTCAAAATAAAACTGATGAGGAGTACACAGCCAGTTTTTATTTATACATCTAACATTTGGAGTGTGGGCTAACAGGGAGGAACTGTTCCTTCTTAAAGAACACCTCAAAAGGGCATAAAATTTTTTCCCCCATTTGGACAGTATGTCCATCTCCATTTATTTCAATAGGAGAAAGCATCTTGGATTTCCAGAGTAAGGGAGGGGAAAAAAATGAAACTCCTAGAACCCAACATAAAGTCATCACACATCTTGTTTGGGACAACAGCCACCATCACCTTTCCCCTCACTGCAGCTGTGTCTACTCAATCCTCTTGGCTCCAAGCTGTCCTGGCATGGACACAGTCTCTCCCTGCCCCAGAGCAGAGGCAGTGACCTGCTGGTGTTGTTACTCAGAGAAGGGATAGAAAATACCCATAGTTTCTTTGGTTCCAGGTTTGGTGGGGTTTTTTGAATTACCACATCTATTGTGTATTTCACTGGCCTCATTTTTCCTGTGTCTCTCAATCAATATAAAACAAAGCAAAATTAAGCAGTTTGGATGCAGTTTGCTTGAATTCTAACAGAATGCAGGGCCCTGCTAAGTAATTGTAACAAATAATTTTATCTGCATGCTCTCTCCACAATAAACCTAAGAACCCATAGTTCTGGGTGATTGTTTTTTGTAAAGTAGCAAGGAGCTCTGAAGGCTGAATTACCATATTGTTACTAATTGCATCTTTATCTCTCAACTGTTGTCTAGTAGTCTCTAATATAACAATATTTTTTAGAGCCACTTTTAATCCTATGTTTTCATTACATACTGTCCAAGGAATAAAACTGAAAATTAGATGGTTTAGGCCCAGATTCAGAAAAAATCACTCCTAGTTAGGAATATGCTTGTGCTAGCTTGCAGGATCTTTTTTTTTTTTCTTTTCTTTGTAATCTACTATGTAGCACTTTCCAAGAATGTAATAATACCAAGAATTCCCAAATAATACTGAGTCAGACTCCCCAGATTATACTCTCTGGTAAATTTAAAAAGCCCAACAGTCTTAAAAGCCTCATTGTTTGTTTTCTGGACAGAAACATCCCACCTGTGAGGCTGACAGTGGTAAAAGCACTGCTAGTGCTTCTTTCCAAGCAGCCTCTCCAAAAAACACACCTTAAAGAGTACCCAGCATAAAACTATCCTCAGCACAGTGCATAAATTTCTTGCACAGAGCTTACATTTTATAGGTTTTGCCTTACATGTACTCAGAATTCCTGCTTTGAAGCCACATATTTTATAAAGTTTACCTTAAGACTTTACCATACCAGTTCCTCATACTTTTCAGTTATGGAAGGTTTATCAACAGCCAGAAATCAACCTCTCCTCCAAAAAAAAAAAACCAAAAAAACCCTAGAATAGAGAAGGGAAAAAAAAGCAGACTAAACTCATGTCACTTTATTTCATATTTTTTCTGAGTTTAGCATTTCATCACATATTTCCCACTTACTAATGTCAACAGACAGCATTACTCACATTACTCACATGCATTACTGCTTTCTGTGTAGACAAAACTTTGTTGCATTCTTTGACAGTGGGAGGGAAAAGCAGAAGCAGCCAAAGAACTGAGGAGCATAAATCTGGCAGGGAAGGAGGGAAGGGTTTTGTAACTAGCATAGTACTGCCATTTTTTTCATTTAAAATGTAAATGAAGTGATAACAAACTTTCTCATTCTAACTAGTGTCTTATTGTTATCTCCAGCAATTGCACTGAGAAAAAAATTACTAATTTTCTAAATTTGATCATATCTTAAAAGCAGTTTTTTCCATGGTCTTTATCAGAACTGGACTCATATTCATACCTAGTAACTAGTAACACATGAGCTGTTGATTTTCATAAACACTTGCACACTTGCTGGGGGGGAGGTTTGTCTTTTGTAATTTTGGTTAATTTTTTTACAAGTAGAAGCAGATTCTTTTTTTTTGCTTCCATCTATGATTGTGAAGCCAAGACTGCTACCAGTTAATTAATACAAAAGCTTCTTTGTAAAGTCACACAGTGCAGAGAGGTATCAGGACATTCTTTTAGAATATCCAGACCTATCTGCAGCTATGAAACTAAAATACAGCATGTGGCACATGGGAAGGAGAAATTAGGGAACGAGTGGATGTGGTGGGAATGCACTTGTTAGAAGTGTAGGTTTACACAACAAACCAGCAGAACAACACATATCAAAAATGCCCTTGCCAGTTCTGCAGTATCCATAGGGAGGGATCTCTGGCAGTGGGCTCAGAGTGTAACTCTGAAACCTGGCTCATCTCTTCAGTTTTGTAGAACAATATGGGTCTAACACAAACGGATCTCTTAGAACAAGTTCCCAGACTGTAACATATTTCAATTTTAATTAGTTTAATTTAACTGAGGACAAAAGCCACCTTCACTAAAAGGGATGTCATTTAGATGGAAGATAGTGAACTATACAAGAGCAAGTAAAAACATCATCTCCAGCAATGAGAGAATTTAAAGCACTGGCTGAGAGTGAAGTTGAGTGGGTGTTTTACTAAAAACTGTGTGGAAACCAACAATAGCAAGGTCCTAGTGGTATCCAACATTTCCACCCTGAAGTTGTGTAAGCATGAGCTTTTGTTTTTCCTCTCAGTTTAACAAACACTTCAGCAGAAATTTTGTGAACAGTTCATTCTTTCCAAGGACAATTTTGCTACTGTAGATTGACCCTTTGTGTACTGATCCATACCCTCAAACGCAAAATTGCAGATTTCAGTTTTATATTTATGTAATCATTATCTGCCTCAGGCAGGACAAGAGAGAACATAATTCCTGGAAACACTGTACAATACAACTTGAAGAGCCAGATACAGCCATATTGATTTGTTTGTTGTTTAGCTGCTGGGTTTTTTAACAGGATACTTTAAAGAGAACCATTTGTACTCCTAGAAAATTCCAGTGAAATGGTATTATAATAACGATTTCCACGTGCAAAAATAAATTTTACTTGTATGAGAAAAAAAATCATTAATTACTATATTTTTGTTGCTTGCAACTCCATCTTAGAGATATCTGTGAGTCAAACAGTAGTTACAGCAGGAAAATATGACTCTTAAATAGCAGTAATGTTTTGGTATCTACACAGTCCAGCAACACTGACCTTTCAAATCCAGCACAGTTCCATAACACAAGGACTTCTAAGAAACAGTGTAGACTTTTCTATAGAAACAGCAAGATAGGAAGCAGAAATACAGACTCTTGTAATACATCAGGGACTTTCTTTTGGCCCTAGACAGTGTTACTTTACACTTCCCTCCTTCCCCCACCCTTAAAGCACAAGAAGCCAGGTAGGGTAACCAATGGAGGACAAAATTTAGCAGAAGGCGCCAGTCTGCTACAGCATAAAATGTTCTGACAGTCCAAGACCTAAGACATACAGCAAAAAATGTTGCCACTTCAGGTTACTACACCACTCCTTACACCTTTTTTCCATGTACATCATGTGGAAAAAAAATACATCATCTTCCTCAAGTGAAGTTCTTATCATTTGGTTCTTTCAGAACCCCCAAGATGACTCCTGCAATAACACTGGATCTTAAATGGATGGGCAGTAGAGGGTTACAGTAATTTTACATAATTTGTCCAACCTATTACTGATGTTTCCATTATTCTCCCTTCATTTTCCTTTCCTGACTGGAAATTCAATTTCCAATTACATACACTGGCTGGATCCCAAACAAACTTTAAGGTGTTTGGGGCAAAGTTCTCTCTTTCAGGATTAGGCACGCAGCAATGGTAACAGAGCAGAGCATTTTCTTTTCTTATTCTAGAATGTTTTAAAGAACATTTTTCTCATCAAAATAAGCACTTGGTACTATTAACTGCAAGGAGAAAATCTTGCACAGTGTATTCCTTTTGTGATGTTGCTTCATGGAAGGAAAAGGAGGAGAAATTCATAGGAGAGAGCATAAACATCATTACCTCACAGCAAATGGTCACCTCTTCAAGTTAGCACAGTGACAGGCAACCTGACAAGAGTAAAGCCTAAGTTTAGCACAGTTTCCCCAGCCGCATGGAATCAAAGCATTTGCTTTGCATTTAGAAAAACAAACAAAACCCCTCCCAAACCACAACAAACACACAAAAATGTAAAAATCCTGCAGGAGAAACAAACTACATTTCTTACAGAAGTTCAACAACTTTAAGTATCAACTAGGTGACCTCTGCTTTCTGCTGAACAGTCCTGTGAAAAGTGGTTTAGGTAACTATGCAAAAGTGAAAGAGGACAAAGCAAAAGCACACTAGCTTACCAAAACAATTACAGTATCTTTTTTCCCTTTTGTGGGAAACAACTGGCCCTAAACCCGAATTATTTGTAAAGAGGTGCTACCATTTCAGCCATGTACACAAGATCTTCATACACAGTCTGAGAATCTTCACTGACAATACTGAATGTCAATGCTCTGATTCAAAGACATACTGCCAGCTCTTACCAAAATTTCCTTTAAAAAGGGAATGCAAAATTATAAGTGGTTAAATGGTATCTGTAGACTGACTTTCTGAAATGACCTGTTGTCCTGAGTTGCCTATGTAGCACAAGATGAAGTCAGCTACATTCATCTTTTCCCACAGTGTTTTATCATATTCAAATGGCCACAGAACCTCTTTACTCTTTGCAAGCAGTACAGCTCACCAGATATTTAGATCAACTGAAGAGAAATGAAACAATGATACTGAAAGGGCTGAGCAGGAACAGCTGTCCCTCCTGTCAAGAAAAAGAGAAAATAATTTATTTTAAGGAAAAAAATGTAATCATACAGTGTCAATAACATTCACAAGTAGGAAGTCACTGAAGCAAGTCTACAAATACGTAAAGGTGGAACAGAAGTTTTTGTAACACGTCCATAGGAATAAGAATTTTTTTTTTAAAGATACCAAGCTTTACACTTCAGAGTTAAAATCTTTAGAAGACCAAGAATAGGCTTCTTGCCAACACAGAATGGAGACTATGGCACCCACTCCAAAATGAGTTCCTCCGTAGAAGTGTCGGGATCAAAGTACTGGGCAAGAGGGATGTTAGCACTAACCCATTATGCTCGTTCCTGAACAAGCCTTCCGACAGTGCAACAAATAACTTATCTCAAAATACTATTTTTAACAGAGTGCCAAGTCCTAACACTCCCCACTCCATTCAGTGTATCTACCACTAACACTGTACAACACAGTCTGAGTCTCAAATTTTGATATGATACCTGGTGACAGGCATTTAAATAGGAAAAAGTGTCTACAGCTGCTGAAGTCCTTAAACTTCTCAAAGAACTGCAACATGACTTTCTTCCTCTCCCAAGAATAAGTTACCAACTGTTCTGATGCAGAAGAATTCCATTCAGATCTCAAAAGCAGGTAACTCTTGACATCTTCAACTAGAAAAAAGCACTACAAAATGAAAGAAAACAAAGAAAAAAATTCTTAGTTGGGAGATACTAACAGTAGAAAGGCAGGAAATGCTTTGCTGTTTCATTTTAATGACCAGTTATAGAACAAATTTTTACTGATTTCTGCCTTAAAACATTAAGACTAGAATTCAAAAATACTAATAAATGCTAGCTTGAGACTGAAGGCCTGATTTTCTAGAGCTGTAGAAAACCCACCATCTTCCACTGGTTCCACTAAAATGTGAAGTCCTTGAAAAATTCAAGAATGTTGAATGAAACACAGCAACAACCATCAGTGTAAAAGAACTAAAAAATCTCACCCTGTCCACTCTAAGCCTCCCACTTACCACCCAGCAGGTCTAGTTGTGTTTAATATAAAAGAAACACAGCACTTGATGGACGACACCTATGTATTTTCCAGCAGAGGCGTGAACAGACTCCAAGCAGTGTAATTTATCTGAAATTACCTTGATCCCAGGCATGCTTTTCTTAATGTGCTTATGACGACAAAGAACTTGCTTTTCTTTATGGAACAATTATAAACCTTCACATTAAAGCACAAGTTTCCAGGCTGGATATTGCCAAAAGGTTTCCATAGTCATCCTATTTTCTTTGGGTTTCACACAACACACATCAGCTATCTATAATTTTTCTAGTGAGGCATCACAAATCTGTTGACCTCTTTCTAAAAATATTTAAAGACACAGATTTTAAATGGTGTAAGGCAACATTCCCAAGACAGGAAACTGTCAAAATGCTCTTTCCAAAAAAACTGAAAGCATGAAACTGTCACCATAAGATAAAAAGGAGAGACATGTGATCTGCAATACTTTCCCTGACCTAGAATTTAAAGAGTTAGAAATTTATAGTTGAGATGGGCATAACATACAAGAGGTGCTGAAGAGCACCCAAAGAGAAATGAAGCTGGTGAAAGGTCTGGAGCACGAATTTTATGAGGAGCAGCTGAGTGGGCTGGGGTTGTTAACCCTGGAAAGAAGGAGGCTGAGGGGAATATTCATGGCTGTCAAAACTGCCTGAATGGAGGCTATAGCCAGGTGGGGATTGGTCTCTTCTCACAGGTAATAACAGGAGGAGAGGAAACAGCCTCCAGTTGTACCAGGAGAGGTTTAGATTGGATATTTGGAAAACTTTCTTCACGGAGAGAGCTGTCAAGCATTGCAACAGGCTGCTCAAGGAAGTAGTGGAGTCACCATCCCAGGCACTATTTAAAGGAAGCATGGATGTGGCACTTAGGGATGTGGTTTAGTGAAGGACTTGGCAGTGCTGGGTTAGTGGTTGGACTCAATTTTAGAGGTCATTTCCATCCCAAATTATTTTATAGTAATATAGACATGTTAAAACCTCGTTTTAAGAATTTAGCTTCTTTTGACTAAACAGTCTTTACTTTCCCCTAGCTCACCACTCAACAGTTAATACCCTCATTAACCCTCACTGTAAGGTAATAATATACAGGAGTCCACACTCCAATCAGAGTCTGGTTTGCAATGAACTCCAAGAACCCACACCAACAAAAATTGCAAGAGGCTTCAGGAGCATCCTCAGAAGCCGTGTAGGTTTTAAGCTGAGTTAGTTAATGGAGGATAGGGAAAGCTGTTTCCTTTTAAGCTTCTGTTTCTACTTTTTAGTAATTTCACTAAAAGGGAGGAAGCAACTGCTTCACCTTCCTAGTCTTCAACTTGTCCATTCCCTAATTCCCTTCCTCTGTTGCAATCCACTTTGTACCCCAAGGATCCCTGCCCAAACACAAACCTTCCCCCTGAAACTATGACTTGGAATACACGTTTTAAGAAGAAAGGCATAATGTCCAAGAATGAAAACCTGACAGGCTCATAAAGAGAATCTTCAGACTGGCCCAATTTGCACCTTCTGAACGCTTTGGTTGCTTTGCTGCCCTCTAGGGCTTATGTCCAGAAACAAAAATTACAAATAGGGATACAGAGAAGGAAGGATATCCAGAATAAAGGAGACAACAAAAAGCAAGAAGAGATTGTAGATACCCCATCCCTTCAAGTGTCCCAGGCCAGGCTGGATGGGGCTCTGAGAAACCTGATCTAGTGAGTGGCATCCTTGCCCTTGGCAAGGGTTTGGAACTAGGTATCTTTAAGGTCCCTTCCAGCCCAACCTATGCTGTGATTCTATATGCTAACATAAATCTAACTCCTTATGCATAGTTTCTATAAAAAAAGCAGCATCAATCTCACAAACAACTATTTGATTATCATGTCACATCTAATCCAGAAGCACCCATATACTGAATGTGACAGAGGAACTGTGGAGAGAGGGATAAAAAACAACCAAACAAAAAAACGCAACCAAATAAAAAAAATTAAAACAAGACAAGAGAAGGAAAAGAAAAGAATCCAAGAGAAGAAATAGCCCAAAGCAAGCCAACTTCCAGACTGCATGGGGGAAAAAAATCATTATATGGATCTGCTAATATCTAAGTGCCGGACTAAGCGAACCTAAGCCCTTTTATTGTAACCTCCAAACTGCAGTTTCATCAGCAGCAGACAGATAAAAGGTCAAGTTCTTCTGACAATTCTCCTCCAAACCATACCACATGGAATCTTTCTTCCTTTCAGGTGGTTACTTTCATTGCACCTGTAAGAATTTAACATTCCTGAAAGCTGTAACAGCTTACCAGAACTTCCAGCAGCTTTTATCCGTAGTAAAGAACTGTCAGACAAATACAGTCATAGGGCCACATGCATGCCCAAATTTCACATCCATAGAAAATAGATAAAAAAATCTCAAATAGATGGCCTTAGGAGAACTAAAACAACAAATCCCAATTTCCTGCAAGTTTTTGTAATGATTTCCTGCTTTTTGTAAATTTTGTGTCTTAAAAGTACAAACTTTGGTTCAAGATTTTCCTGTGGCTCTGGCATTTCAGTGTTTTCTTATTGTGAGCTCTGTTGTGTACATTAAACTGTGAGACTGCAAATCCTCAATTGTTGAGGCACCTGCAGGCAACCACTGCTGCTCTTACCTTGTCCTTGCTAATCTTTCTCTCCAGCTCATGAAAAACAGCAAGCATAAAGGAGTTACAGCTTGCTTACTTGCATTTCTGATAGCCATCTGCCAAAAGTTGTCACAAAACCAGTTCTTCAAAGACCACAAAACTCCCAAAGCAGGAAAAGTCTTGACAAATATCTTCCTGACATATTCTAGGAAGCACACATACACCAAAGGTTTTTCAAAAGTATATAATTTTAGCATAATGTGCTGCCATCGAGGCAAGTATCAAGGAACAGCAAACACAACTACATCATGTTACAATCCAACTATAAGCCACTATGAACATGTAGTAGCCATAAGCATGGACATGAGTAGTCATCTCCCCTTTATCTCACCCTAAGAAAGCAGCTGCACTGTTCCTGCTAGCACTCCTCAATCAATCAATCAATCAGCTCGGGGCAGACAGCCGCCAGGGCAAAGTTTGGGAAAAATTGTTGGGATGTGAGAAAGGGTAATGGATCGTGTCAGACACTCTTAGCTGGAACATGAGACTTTAATTTGATATACAGCAATTAAAATGTATGCTTTTTTCCCTACATCTGGAAATCAGACAAACTATCGCTGCATCATTAAAAATACCTATAACACATATTAAACCATAGCCACAAGAACATTTAATGTATTTGAACAGAACAAACCAGACTAATACATCTCCAGATTAAGCAGCAAGACTGTTGTCACACTGTAACTCAGAGTCGGTCTGGAGCCCGTCTCAGCCCTTTTTTACCTCATAAAACGTGAATATTGGAGATAAACTGGATGGTAACACCGCAGCACTTGGTAACGCACCGGAATTCACTAAACAGGTAAATAAACAGATCACTTTTTGAATTTAGCAAGAAAGCCAGCACGGGTTCACACACCGTGTGATTTCAGCGATGTGACAGCACTGGCTTTCCCCGCTCCGCGGCCCCGGGCCGGGCCCCCTCCCGCGCCTCCCGTCCCCGCTCGGCCCCTGCGCGGCCGCGGCTCCTCCCGCCCTCGCCGCGGCACCACCGGGCCCGCCGCTCCCGCCCGCCGGGATCCCTGCGCCGCCGCCGCCGGGAAATAGTCCCCTCTCTGCTCTGGGCCCGCTGGCCGAGGGAGCTCCACGGCGCGGCAGCGCGGCCGCGGTCCGGGAGCAGCGCTTCCTTCCTTCGGCCGCGCCGCCAGCGCTCCAGCGGCATCCCCGCCCCTCGGCGAGATCCGGCCGGGCCGGCGCGGAGGGATTCCCGGCGCCGGGGGAGGGGGACGCGGCGGGCGGGGGGAGGAGGTGCCCGAGGGGGGGGCGGGGAGGGGGCAACATGGCGGCTCCGTATTAACTTCCCCCCCCTCGGCAGCCAGCGCTGCCGCCGCTCTCCCCCGCTCCCAGCCCTGGCATGCCGGGCACGATGGAGAAGGGCGCGGAGCTCTTGGGGGGTAAGAACCGGGCAGCCCCCAACGGCGCCAAGAGCAGCAGCCCCTCCAACGGGCACTACTCGGAGCCGGAGAGCGGCGGCGGCGACAGTGGCGACGAGCACGGTGCGAGCCTGGGGCCGCCCCGCCGGCGGCGGCAGGGGGGTGGCGGAGGCGGCGGGAGGGGCGGCGAACCGAGTCGAGCCGCCTCCCCCTTCCCGGTGCCGGGGCTCCGCCGCTCCGTCCGTGCTGCGGCCGAGCCGCGGCCCCGCGCGTGTGCGGGGCGGGGGGGCGGGAGCGCGCGGCGCGGCCCCGCGGCTGCCCCCGCGGTACTTAACGATGGGGAGGGAGTGTCTCCCGGGAGCCGCCGCCGTCCCCATTGTTCCGCTGGAATAAACTCCCCCTTCCGCCTCCTCCTGCCCCCTCCTCGGCGGTCGTCGGGGCTTAATCCGCGGCGGCGGCGGTGGGCGGGGGGTGGCGGGGGGAGGAGGTGGCTTATTCCGCACGGCCGCGGCGGGGGCTCCGCCAGCCCGCCGCACGGCGGGAGCCTGGGACGGCGCCTGGGGACGCTCCAGCCCTTAATTTCTCTTCCCCCCTTTGCCTTGCAGATGTAGGAATGAGGGTCGGAGCGGAATACCAGGCGCGCATTCCTGACTTCGAGCCCGGTAAATGGCTTTTCGGCTGTAACCTGACATCTCCCGAGGCGGGAGGGGTGGGCTCGCCGCCGGGGCGGGCTCGCCCGGCGCTCTCCGGCGGCGGGAGGCGGCCGCGGGGCTGTATTTACGGTGCTTTTGAGCCTTTGTGTCGGCGACCCGGTGCCGGCGGCGGGAGGTTTGGCCGGGGCGGCATCTGCGCTCCGGGGGCGGGGGGCTTCGCGGCGGGGGATTCTCACTTCATTATCGGCCGCATTATGTATATCCGGCGGGAGGCGGTGAAGCAGAAAAAGCTTGATTTTTTTTTTTTTCTCCCCCCTCCCTGTCTTTAAACCTACAACCATAAAAAATATTTGACGAGGGGTGATGGATGTTGTCGGGCAAGGGTGGGAAGTGATGCGCCCTGCCGGAAGCGGAGCAGACCTGGCTGCTGGGTGGAAGATGCGCTCGGTGGGAAACTCCTGCTCCTGGTTTTGTGTGCTGTAGTAGCCTCGCTGGCCCCGCCGTGGCAGGCTGAGCTGCTCTCCTCCGCCTTCCTCGCCCCCCCAGCCCCGCCCCGAGGAATATGGGTACGCTCGCCTAGCCTGGTACTCAGCTTTAGCAAGTTAATTGCGAGAATGCTGCCGTGCCTTACTACGCTGAGCAGGGAGAGCACAGGAGCGTTCAGCAGTTTTGCTGTAGCGGTCAGATGAAGCCTCTACTTTCCTGCTTTCCAGGCAGGCTCCATGGGTGTCGGATGGTTTCTCACCGGAAGAGGATTGCTCCCAGGGTGCCTCCCAGGGCTGGAGCGAGCCCCTCTGGATAGGCGCAAGTCCCCACCGGCCAAAGAAAAGGCCGGGGGAAGGAAAGCTCCAGGGTGGGATTAAATGAATGCGTGATCTTGGCTTAAGGGAATGCCTTTCCCCTAGGAAGGAGCACGCAGTCTATGTCTCTTTGTTAATAAGGCTAATTGTTTGCACCCTTTATTTTTACATTGCCTACATAAAAATATACACGGATAAAAATGATGGTTTCTAACCTCCAGCCTGGATTTGCTATTCCTATAGGCCTCTTAAATTAGAAAAACACCTAGTGTTTGTTTTTCTTTTGATTAAAAGAACTCTTCAGCCCTTGTAGAGCAGTTGAGGTTCTGTGGTTTCAATTTTGTAAACTGTATATGCAATAGGACCATTACATTAGTGACTACAGAACTAATTTTATGCTCTCCTATAAGCAGACTTTTTAGAGCTCCTAAGTGTTTCTGGGGGATGGTATTCAATTAATGCCTCTTTCTCCAATAACTGGGGTTAATATATATTCACCCTATCAGTTTCCTTAATAATGGAAATGTTTCTTTAATAACTCCTGAGTTAGAAGCATAATGTTTTATTTTGAGGTATTATCCTTCTTGGTGTGTATATTTTGCTTATTAGGGCAAGAAGGTAGTGATTTGTTTTGGAACACCTGAGTCTTACAAAATAAATTTTAAAGTCCATCAAGTTTAAAAGTGCAGTACTTACCTAGTTAACAGATTGTTTATCTGAGGAGATATCAGTGAGATCTCATTCTTTCATCTCTTTGTTTTTTTGGTTGAATTTTTTTTCTGATGAGTTTTGAGGCATAATTTCTTAGGGACAGAATTAATGAGAGATAAAAATCTGTGCTCTTACAGGTACATTTAGGTTACTTTTTTTGTAGCAAGTGAGGTAATAAACTCCCCTTTAGTTCTCGGTTTGCATATATGGACATGACAGTGCATTTAATTATCTTTAATTATTTTTCGTCTTGGAATTGTTCTAATGCTCTTTTTTGGGGGTTTATCAGATACTTCAGAGTATGTGTTTATTTGCAGTACTCTTGAGTGCTGTTTTTTAAGCTCCTTGAAATAGGTGGGAGAAGGTAATCAATGATGGATAAAAGTAGACATAACTAAGACACAAAAGTTAGCCCTGATAAACCTACAAAATCCTAAACTGAGTGGAATAATACTAATCCTTTCACTTAGCCTGTCCTGAAAAATAGCCATAAGCAATGCTCTACAACAGTAGGAACACAATATTCATGATTAATGTTATGATGGCAGTAAACTTTTTTTTTTAATTTAGATTATGTATAAAACAATATAATTTTTTTAAAGGAAAAATTCCACTGTTTCTCATTGTCTCATGGAAGTGGATTGTGGTTGGAAGCAGCAGTTAGGCAAAGTTCACTTAAATTTACTCTCTTACCCCCTCCACACCATCTTACTTTTACAAGCAGACTTTCAGATACAGCTTAAGAGAAGTAGAGTTTTTAATTGTCACCGACTATTACAGCAATGAGAGAGATTTTGTTACTGCAACAAACAATTTTAATGAGTAAACTTGGGTTTTTTTACTTTGTCTAATTTGCTGAGTTAACATACCATCTCTTGCACTCAGATTTCTGTCTCCTCCTCCTGGTTTTCCTATAGTATTTTATATTCTTGGTGAAAATTTTTCTGCTTGTGCTTTCTGACCCACCTATAGATCCAACGGGATGTTACAAAGCTGGGATCCTTATATTGTGGGTTGTTTGCATTCTTTTGGAAATCACAGTAGAGAATGCACCACCCTGTTGTGTCACCCACAGAGAACTGCTAGAAAAGTTTTGTCCTACTCAGATTTAAACTTCACAATGGTTTTAGTATGAATTTTTGCCTACTTAATGCTGAAATACTTAATTTCCCATTTACCCTCTTTTCAGGGCTGGAGTTGGGGCTGTCAAGAAGAATGTTTTGTACCATTTAAGGTCACTTAGGAAAACATTTGTCTGGATGTCTTTAACTTTTCTCTCTCTAGTCTTCTAGTAGGAAAACAGGCTTTTTTAAATTGAAATATTAAATGGTGTGGGAAAGGCTTAGTCTTAAGCAGAGGAAGGTAAATTTTCTGCTGGAAACTAGCATACTCTTAAATTGCCATGCTGCCCTACAGTGCCCTCACTGTGTCCTGTATGCTTTTGGATGATTACATTATTCTCAGTACCTGGAATCCTATATAGAGCTGCACCAGCTGTGCATACCCAACTTCTAATGTGCAGCTGCAATTTAGAGAGGGTCAGTTTGCTGCTATGATTTCCCTGTTCTGGAAGCGGTGCAGAGTGCCTGTTGGTCATCTTCAGCTGGCTGCATTTCCTAGCTGGTACTGGCAGTGGGGCGCAGCAGCTGAAGTGCAGAAGCCTCTTCCTCAGTGGCTTGGAGGTTTGTTTTGGGGAAAGGGAGACTTGATATTCTTCAGATGTAACTCACAGTCCTTCTCTTCCTTACTGGCTTACAAGTCTTCTAACACACTTTGGTTAACATGTTGCAGGGTATTTCCAGCACCCCTCCCTTGTAAAAAAGATCATGTTGCCCTCCAGGTGTAGCACAGCCTCTTTGGGGGTTAGGGCTGCTTCCTTGAGTTCTTGGGGCACAAAGGACAGGCAGGAAGTTCCCGGGAAGGTAGGTCATGGTCTTGCATATGGAGATGACGCCTTAAGTTATAGTTTTCATATTTTTCAGATTCTGTGCTGCCTTGGTGTGTAGCTCTGAGCTTCATATTAAGTGTTAGTAAGCTGTCTTCACTGGGTAGTTAGACAAAACAATCCTTTTCCAGCTTGGGAACCAAGGATACAAGGAACCAAGGTTACAACCTTCAGGCCCAAAAAGCATAAACAGTGAATTGAAGAGAGCAAACAAGGAGGATGGGACTTCATAACCTGAAGCTGTAATTGGACAACTAACCCCAATATGCAAATGGACCAAAACTTATAAAAGTGTGAAACCTTGTGACTGGTTGTCCATCTTGTGACCATTTTGGGTCCATCTTGGGTGTAGTCCTGGCCAGGCTCTTGTACTGCCCAAGGTGTATCCTTTTAAGGCCTTTTAAAAAAAACCTACTTTATTCTTTTAGCTCTGTCTAGTGTCTGTTTCAGATCAGCCTCTCAAGGCATCAGAGATGGAGGGATCCCTGTCCTACAGCTAGGAACATCCCATGCTGAGGTCAGGGTGCCTTCCTTCAAGCTACCTGTATGCATCTCATTATTCCTTTGTCATCCTGGCTTTTCTTTTGGCAGTGTGAAGGTGCCACCTGAAGGAAGCAGATGTCTGATTCCTGCTGGGGACACAGCACAGCCCTGCTTTGAAAAGGGATGTTCTGGTGGTTTTTGCTTGTCATGTGGCGGTTGCACCTCATTAGGGGAGTGTCACCACATACATGATCTCCTGCAGGCACAAGAGCTCTGAAACTATATATATATATATATATATATATATATATATATATTTTTTTTTTTTTTTTTTTTTTTTTTTTTTTTTTTTTTTGCTTTAGTACTTGAGTATTCAGTATCTGGTAATGTCCATGATATTCCAGCTGTCTGCAGGTATCTTAAGTTTAGACTTTTTTTCCTCATGACCTGAGACTCTAATACATTCTCTGGTCATCCTGCTTTTTCCTCATCTTTAGTTAGAATGAAGAGTAGGATAGTGGTCATTTACTTGTGACCAGAGAAGTGTTGTGCCTGTAACAGCTTGCCCTACTCTTCGTGAAGTCTTGCATTCCTAATGACTAAAAAATGTCATGCTTTTTTATTCTGAAGTGGAATGTTATATTAAGGAGTTTATTCTTGTATACCAAAAACCTTTCAGAGTTTAGTAGTGCTTGTGCCTTAAACCTGGTGCTTTGTGAGTGTATGTACATTCTTAACCTGTTACAGAGTTTATGCTGCACTGAAGTTATCTGCCTTACACATCTCATTTTGGAAAGGCACAGAAGTTCTTTAATTAACTGTTTTCAAGTTCACAGTTGTGATGGATCAAGATTGCAGAGATGATAGCAAATACAAAACACTGCCAAACTGAAGAGGGAAGAGCAACAAAACATAGTACACTGTTCTTTTTTCCAAAGCACTGGGTTTGGTGTTTTGTTTGCCTCAAACAAGATGTAGAGCCTAAATATAAAGTGCGTAAGCTTAAAATGGAGTGTAAAGTTAGTTGTTTCACTGAGCAAAAAAAGCTATTTTTCTCCAAGAAGGATGCAAGGATTTTTCCTCTGTGGGTGATTACTCAAGGAATTCATACTGACATCAGATATAAATCCAATTGTTGAGCAATTTCTTAGTGAGATAAACTGTTGTAAGCAAATAGATTGTAAGGGCCTTTATGTTTTAGAATACATTTGTGAAATAGTAATGGAAAGTGACTCTGAATGAATGCTTTTACAGTATCAGGGAGTTTTCTTTTACAGCATGTTTTCAAAAATCATATGCTCTGATTTAGTGCTTCAGTGTTTGCATCAGTATTGCTCTGTCCTGATGGGTTGGGTAATTTATACTGCTTCCCTTGCTACGTTGAGGTGGGGATAAACAAACCAAAACCAAAAATTACTTTTACGTCTGACTGCTTTCTCCAGCTGTGCAATTTGGTTGGCTATGAATATTAAAATTATAAAATTAGAAAAATCAAAACTAGAGAGAGATGAACAGAATTGTTTCTGGCATAGTCATTAGTATAGTTTCTTCTTGAAAGGGATCAGGGATGGTGACTGAATTCTAGCTCTTATCTACTTTTGGTTGTTTTAAGGAAGTCTAACTAACCACAGTAGGTCCAAGTACTCCTATGATAGTGATAAATGTTAGAGCCCTAACGGACAATCAAACTTCAGGAGAACAAAGTTGCATCTTTGCCAACTTCACAGGGGGTAGATTGGGATATGAGGAAGAAATTCCTCATTATGGGGTGGTGAGGCACTGGCACAGGCTGCCTAGAGAAGCTGTGGATGCCCTCTCCCTGGAAGTGTTCAAGGCCAGGCTGGATGGGGCTTTGAGCAGCCTGGTCTAGTGGTAGGTGTCCCTGCCCATGGCAAGAGGTTTGGAACTAGATAAGATTCCTTCCAACTGAAGCAATGCACTTCACTGGTTTAATTGTGGTAACCAGGATACTGTCTAATATTTAGTTGTACTTGAACATCCTAAGAGTAGTGTTCAGATTCAGCCATTTGATATCTTAAGGAATTAATTGTGAATTAATTATTCCCCCCTCCTTAGTAGCTGGACTTCTTACTGTGGTTAGCTTTTGCTTACTGTCACATAGTTGTTCTCCAGATCATAGTTATTAAATAAATACTGAGAGTTACTTGTTTTCTTACAGGTGCCACAAAATACACTGATAAAGATAATGGAGGGATGCTTGTATGGTCTCCATATCATAATATTCCTGATGCCAAGTGTAAGTCCTTGCCTGCTTAGGAATTTCAGTGCTTAAGTAAACTAAATAATTGTTTCTGGTGTGCCTGTTTGCTCTCTATTTTACACACAGTGAAACTACAAATAAACACAAATCTTCTTTTTCTTTATTTAGAGAACTCCAGGTAAAGCAAAGATGATCTTCTCTTATGTTAGTAAAGCCTTTGTTTCAAATCATACTGCCTATTTTGTATTATCATCATCATTGTCTGTGAAACCTTTTGTTATTAATTAAAGAACAAAATATCTGAACATGAGGAACTTGCTGCTTTAAATTCCTAGGAGAAGGAGTTGCAGTGGATGAATTTAGAAAAGATTTGTTGAGGCCCACTTCAAGGGGAAATTATTACTGCTGTCACAGAAGGAAAAAGCAAACATTTTTTCCGTTTAGGATTGACCTGAAATACAGGAGTCATCTGACTAAATGTGATCAGTTATCTGTTTAATCTAGTTTAAACTTGTTTCCTGTGCTAGAATTTCCCATATGTAATATAGGGGAGTAAACTTTGAGGATGCAACCGTGAGAACCTCATCCTCAGGACAGTTTTTGTCTAATACCAGTAGTTAAGAGATTTGTGTCCCTCTGTGTTTGAGGGAATGCATCTTCAACTACTGCAGAGCAGTTAGAAGTAAAATACAGCTGTGATAATTAAACTTTTTTCATTCCTTCAAAGTATAATTAACTCTTTGCAGCAATAGTGCATGGCAAGAATATTCCTTGTCCATTTGAAGAAGGAGGATTTGATTATTTCCTTTTCTGGATTGTACTTCTTTCCACCTATTTAGTTGCCACTTAATTTTGAGCTCTAGAAGGTGAATAGGAAAAGGTTTTGTTTAAAAAGTGGGACTTAATTTCAAAATGATGAAAAGTGTTCAACTCAAAGCTGGCTCTAATATTGCTAAATATGATTTTTTTTAATTTTATTCCTTGGTTTCATTATCTAATTATTGAATTTTCATACTTTCTATTGAAAACTGACTTTGTGTCATAGTTAAAATCCATATTGGTTTGTGAAAGCTATAGTAATCTTGAGGATATGCATAATCATTGATATAGGATCTCCTTGCTATAATTTTCAATGTGTTTGGGAATGCAAGCAGTAGAAGTAGTTAAATTTAAAGCTAACCCAGGAGGGGGTTCCAAAAAGGCATAGCCTTTCAATAACCAGCTAGTCTCTGCTTTAAAGAAATAAATAAATTATGAGCCTCTGTGGATTTGTTGTAGTAAAAATGTGAAAGAAAGCAGAATTGGTTTGTGTAAAAAGTTTATAAAATTAAATGTTCAATAATGATCAGTGGCTTTATTTATTATTAATAAAGCTGTGAGTATATTTAACATTTTGGGGGACCTGGGCCTATGCAGTGTGCTAAAGCATGTGGAGACTCTTCTCCCATGTTAGACGGCTAATTCTGTCATAGAGCAGAGCTAAAAGTATTAAAGAGTAATTCTGACATTGCTTTGTTGCAGTGGATGAATACATAGCAATAGCAAAGGAAAAACATGGATACAATGTGGAACAGGTAAGTGCTGTGAAATGAGTGCTCATTTAAAGGATTTTTTAAATATAAAACTATAACACAACTCTTATCTTTCCCCTTGGTTACCATTAATTAACGCTGTTTCTCTTCAGGCACGGCAGCAAATACTGCAGTTAAATGGATCTGCATACAGTTGTGGTCTGGATTCTCTGCAAAAGATTGAGCTCTTTGTTTTCATGACATGCTCAGCTTGTAATGTGCACTTTTGAAAGGTTTGGTATGTTTCTTGATACACTGGGCATGTCATGCAATTGTGTGTGTATATTTAGCTAAAGAGTTTCTTAGGGAAGCAGCTTACAAATTTAAAATTTAACATTAGAATGCAAATATGGTTCAATTTTGAACCATTAATTGATAGGGATGGCACTGAAAAGGTTTTTTTCATGTTGAAAAAAAACTGGAAACCAATCTCAATTGAGTGGGTTTTTTCAGAGGCAGGAGAACAGACTCAAGTTTTAGCGCTAAAACAAACAAGTTCGCTTTTTAACAGCCTTTGGCCACCATTCCTTAAAAAGTAAGGATAAAACTTTGCTGGTATGCATGTAGTTCTATCACAAAACTCTTCATAAATTAACCAATCTATGTAAAAGTGAGATTACTTGTTGCAAAAAAATATTTGCTGTACAATTGAAAAGAAATTGTATGATCAAGTTTTGGAGGATGGAAGCTTGCTCGTTAACTGCTGTCTGACAAAGAGGCTGCCAGTGTTACAATGTCCAGAATATATCTGTGGTGTGGTGTTACTTCTTTATGCCTTGACTTCTGTTAGGAAAGAGGAGGAACTGGTGGATCTCAAGTCTCCAAGAGATGGATTTCCAAAGTAACTTCTGGTACAAAACATTTGTAGACTCCTCACAATGGAATAGAAATTCTCTTTGCAAGAGGTGTTTGTCACTTGCCCTTTTAATAAGAGCAGAGGTCAGAGGTTTGCTGTGTCCAGGTTGTTAGAAGATGTGAAATCAGAGGGTTGGAGAGACACCTGGTGATCATGTCTGTGCTGTGTGACTGAAACTGAGGGGATTACATTGCCCAATTCCCATGTCTGAATCTTGGCATCAAATCTGCCTGTGATTCTCTGGCAGAAAGTCCAATGAACATAAAATCCTTTTAGACTATCGAGAAATTAAATTGTATAAGAAAGTATATTTGAATTTCCATTCCTTATTAGGTGCACATGACAAAGCGGCCATGCTGTTATTTGTGGATTGGAGAGTTGTAGAAAGACCACTCTCACTTTGAACTTTCAGACTTGCATTTTGGATGATCCTTCGGCTACTGAAAAGTATTTTTATTTAAAAGTATTAATACTTAAAAATACTTTTATTTTCTTTCTTGAATGGGCTGGTAATAAAGGCCTGTAAGGAGCTGTGTAGGTGATACATGCCTGTAAAGTAAGAAAGCAGGTCAGATTTGAGCCCATCAGCCTAGTTCAAGCTGCTCTAGAATTACTGCTGCCATGCCAACCTTAAATTGTCTGGCTTTCATACCATTAATAAAGTATAGTTGTGCCCACTGAGTCCAAAGAGAATTTTGTAACCTATAGTAAGTAGCCAATAAAATTGTGAATACATTTTGAGAAGGGATTCTGCTAGTCAAATTTTATTTCAAACAAATGAATTGCCTGTTTTTATTTAACTTGTCTCAACGCTTTAGAAAATTGACTAAATCCAAAGAGGGACTATTTCTTTTCAAAGGCTCTCGGCATGTTGTTCTGGCATAAACACAATATTGAGAAGTCCCTTGCGGATCTCCCTAACTTCACTCCTTTCCCTGATGAATGGACAGTTGAAGATAAAGTCCTATTTGAACAAGCATTTAGCTTCCATGGAAAGAGCTTTCACAGGATCCAGCAAATGGTAAAGTAATGTTTTAATCAGAAGCAATAAACAGCTCAGATGCACTAAGAACAAGGCCTCCTGTTGGGCTAAAATTTCATGTTGATTTCTGTGTAAAAGCTTCAGGAAGAACCTTGAATATAAGATTTATTTAATTTCATCATGTTTCTTGGACATACAGCTTTTTCAATCTAATGAAAAGAAGCCTTCTCCCCTTTTAAAAATGTGTATGAAATACATCCCTCCTTTCAGTCTTACCAATGCTTTTAAAATATTGTGTAAGGATGGTTATAAACAGAGCAGAATTATAATTCTGGGTGGAATTTTAAATTTTAAGTGTTAATCTGTTGATGAATTCTTTTAGCTTCCAGACAAGACCATTGCAAGCCTTGTAAAATATTACTATTCTTGGAAAAAAACTCGCTCTAGAACAAGTTTGATGGATCGTCAGGCTCGTAAACTAGCTAATAGAAATAATCAAGGTGACAGGTGAGTTTTTTGTTCCTAAGTAGCTAACCGAGACTGAAATCTAAGTAGAGATGTGGACTAATTTCTAGCCATTGTTTCACTGTGAACCATGTGTGTCAGGTTTGAACCCCTGTTGTGCTATCTCTGATTTTAGCAAGGGGTTTGGTACCTGTGCTTTAAGAACTTTATCACTCCAGTCTGTGTTAGTTACAATAGGAGAAGGGAGTGTTTTAATGGATTCTGTGAAAACAAGGATTTAAACCCTAAAGTCTATTACTGTCTGTGCAAGAGAGTGTTTTTTTTTGGGGGGAGGGGGGTGGAATTGTTTCTTTGTTTGTATTTTTGAGCTAATATGGAACTACAACTGAAAGTGCAACCACTATAAAGAGCTGACACAGTTTGAACGCCTCTGCATTGTTTTATAACAAAAATTTATATGAAGTTGTTTTTTAGGAGACTTACAACTGCTATCAGAGAGAATTAGAGCTCAGAGTAGTTTTGTTGTCTTGCATGGAAGGGAATAATATTTCTCACAGTTATTATAAAATCAAAATTTTATTGTGCTCAGTATATGTAATAATTAACTTGCACTTTTTAAAAGGTGATATACGTTGCATGTATATGTAACATAATCTATGTTTGTATGGGAAGCTGTAATTTTATATCTATAGAAAATTGCTTAACTGGAGCAAAAGGGGTCATTTTAATTTTATGTTCTTTTCAATAACTTCTGAAATCTAAAGTTCATATGCTTATTTAGTGATCCTATTTCTGAAAAATTGCAAGCTAAAATTAGTTTGCTTTTAAAAAAGCAGTTTGGAAGGGTTTGGTAATAACTAGAAATTTTAGTTTGTTTTTGCATTAATTTATTCAGAAACTATATTGTCAGAATGACCGGATTGGGCTCCAAATTGACTGTTCTCTTTTTAACCTTTTCTTTGATTTAATTCAGTAAATTTCATTTCCCTCCCCTAAATTGCTAGATTTTAAGCACGTTGGTGAAAAAGCAGTCCTGTACTTTCCCATCATATGCCCTATGCTCCCCATAGACTTCAGCAAGGGTTTATTCACCTGGTGCAGTGGTTTGAAAATCGGTCCATTAAAACTAATGGCGCAAATGAAAGGTTATTTCTGCCCTTGGTATATAGTTGACCACATAAGTGTTCACGCTGGCACAAGTGGTTGAATTGAAGAAAGGTGACACCAAAATTCTTGGCAGCAGTATCAGCACTGCTTAAAGTAACTTTGAAACTGTGGTTTAGGATTGCTTGTTTATCATAATAATTACTGGAATTTAATGAAGAAAATCATGCTTGTAACAGCTGTCTTTTGAAAACTACAAATAATTTTGAGATGCCATATACTCAGAATAGACAAATTCAAGTAGATAACTCTTACCCTGGTGCATACTAATATTTAAAAATTAATAAAGTTTAAGAAGTAATAAAGTGACCAGCTTTTTTATAATCTGTCTTTAGTGATGATGACGTAGAAGAATCTCATCCAATGGATGGAAATGATAGTGATTATGATCCCAAAAAAGAAGCCAAAAAGGAGGTAACAGATAACTTAATGGTGAATGTCAGTTTGTTTGTTTTCAGTGAATGTGTTACTGTGAAGAGTGCGTTGTAGTACAGAGGTTTAGGTTTCAGCCTACCTAAATCCCGGGGTCTTTAAGTAGTCAATATCTTGAGGATTTCTCATTGAAACAAAATTTTATCGTATATTTTTGCCATTTTGTGGCTGTAAATGCATATCTCATTACCTCCACTGTGTCCTGAGAGATCTTCAAGTTTTGTAAGAGATGTATCCTCTCACAACCTAGTAAAACAGGTTGTATTTGCCCTCCTTCAGTCTTGTTAATATGTTTACAGTTCTACTGGTTGTGAATTATTTGAACCGAAATGTTTTCTTTGAATTTTAAAATTAAATTACATTTTTCAAAGAACAACTTTTGTTGTTTGTTCAAAGCCACAATGAGGTGAGGCATTTCAACTAATATGTGGTTTTACTAAGATGCTTTCTACTAATAGATGTAGAGGAAAAACATTTTTGCCCTAATGAGCACTTACTGTTGGCTTTACAGATGACTTCTGTGTTCAGGGTATGTTCAGGTTTTAGGAGTTTTTTGAGTTGTTGTTCTAAACGTTATCTATGAACAAGACTAGAAAAACACATTTAAGTGTGTTTAGTTGTTTCTTTGATCAACTTAAGCTTCTGTCATCTTCCTAAGTCAGCCAGTTCATGCCTCTCAAGAGTGAGAGGAGAGGTTATACAAAACTTAATTAAGCACTCCCATGAAGTGGTATCTAGGATTATGAATTAAACTTTGCACTTTTCATGAAAATAATATTGAGTAAGAGACTGATAAGTTTAGCTTCTGTTCTGAGCTTTGCAGTGACCTTCAATGTATCTCTTTATCTACTGGCCTTGGGGGAAAAAAAGGACAATTATCCCTTTCAGTGAAAGAGTTTGAGATTACTTTTTTAACATGGGGATGTTTTATAGTACTTGCTATGTCACATGGTCTGATAATGTACCTTTTTACTTTTTGCTGTTCTAACAATGTCCCTGCAATCTAATGATTAGAGTTGCTGCCTTAGCCATGTCTAAATAAGGGCTATTTTGCTCAATTTACTTGGTTATAGTTTGAATCATGACATGCAGTCCAGAATGCAAGTGATGTGTTGATAGACTTCTAGGAAAAGGACAAAGAGGTTTGTAGTTTCTGATGAGCTGTTTGGATCTGCACAAGATAATTTTGTGATCTAATAGTTCTGGCAGGATTTGCATGCTTTCACTTCCTAAGCAGAATATAAACTGAGTAGGTTGCTTGAGCACACAGAGCAATGGAAACTTTCTGTTACCAGACAAAACAAATATAACCTAAGCTCTCTGTCATGGCAAGACAAAATTATGAGAGAATATTTTCACTTTAAATCCGGATTGAACACATGGGAACTGCAATTTCATACTGAAAGAGCAATGCAGAACCAAAACCCAAATATGTATAAACAGGGCAGAAGTAAACTTAACCTTGATTTTTTTTTTTTTTGCATGTCAAAGATGCAATGCTCTACATCAATTTTCTGGGGAAGAGCACATATCTTAAGTGCTCCTAAGGTGGCCTCCATGAAGTCTGTGGGCTGGATTAAGATGTTATATTAGCTGGGGAAGAGAATGTGGCACAAGGTCAAGTGTAGTAAAACAAGACTCTGTTTGCTGCTCTGCACTACTACTACAGAAAATAATAATGATTATAATAATGGCTGCTGCACTTGGTTTTGCAGTCACTGTGATCAGATGACCACCTCCTCTTAACATGCATGGATGCCAGCAGGGAGGAGCAGTAGGGAGCTACTTGAAGTAGGGAAAAGCCTGAATTCTCTTTCTGTTCTGGTACTAAGCATTCCTTTGAATTACAATATCCTTGCAGAGAAAGTAATTTTTGTGTCTCTGTTCCTGGGCTGCATGGAAACTACTCAGTTGCTCTGAGGGAGTCACATACATGCAGAGAATGTTTAGGTGCCCATACATACGAAAACAAAGACTTAATTTCCTCTTTGCCATTCCTTTCCTTTCCAAAGAAGCAAATAATTAAGGCCTATCTAAATTACATAGATTTTTATAAGGACTGCAGGGGTATGTCCATACTTTCTCTTCCAAATCTCAAATCAGCTCCTCCCCATCCCCCCAAACCAAACAGTACAGTCTCTTTGTGGAGAGTGCTTACAGCAGGGAGAAATGTAGTTTTGCATTCTTGCCTGGCCTAGTTGACTTTGTCATTCTTCTCCTTTAGTATTTGCCCAAATTCTTCATATTTGATCAGAAATAAATGTATAAAGCCACTAATTATTTGTTTTAAAAGCAAGATACATACATGTTTATTACTTATCTTCTGTATATGTAAAAGGTCCATAATGTGTGCCCTCTGTCACAGTACTCAGATTTCCATACCATTTACTGTATTTGTGGCCATATAACAAAAAAGTTTTGAAAGCTGACCTTTCTTAGAGTAATGCAGGCTTATCCAGCAGATGACTGGTATGCTCCATCAACTCATCTGCAAGACATAGTTGGATACTTGTCCTGGTTTGAAAAAGAAGTGAAGTTTTTAGGAGTTTAGTAGTCAAACTAATAAGTGCTGAGGTTTGAATATCGGCACTTAGTGTGGCTATTGAAGCTATAGATATGCTTCTGAGAACACAAGGGGTTAAAAGGAGAGAACTTTCAGAGGGAAGTAAGAGATAATAGAGTAGCTTTTTAACTAGACTTGTATAGCTATAGACAGAACTATTTTTTTGTGACACAGAGACTGCATTTAAAGAGAAGCAATGGCTTAGAGCTAAGAAAGTGCAATGATGTTATGTGAACAGATAACGAGTGAGGAGGGTGGTAGTGCAAAGGAGGACGTTAGCTTAAGTTTTATTTGTCATAAATATGACATTACAATGCTCTCTGATACTTCATTCTTTTTAGTAAAGTTGTATACAAGATACTGTTATTCTTTAATGATTTATTTCTTGTAAATTAAAGGGCAATAATGAGCAGCCTGTTCAGACCAGCAAAATAGGTCTGGGTAGAAGAGAGTATCAGAGCTTGCAGCATCGCCACCATTCCCAGCGTTCCAAATGCCGGCCACCCAAAGGCATGTACCTGACCCAGGAAGATGTGATAGCTGTTTCCTGTAGCCCCAATGCAGCCAACACAATTCTTAGACAGCTGGATATGGAACTAATCTCATTAAAGCGACAGGTACCATGGGTTATTGGTCTTGGTTTGTTTTGTTTTTTTTTTTTCATCTCAGATTGTTCTGATTGTAATGGTTTTGAAGATTATCTGTGAAGATTCTGAAACTACTTTAATGTGAGTTTTCCTCATTTTGTTCCACAGTTATCACCACAAATGCTGGATAGTAGCTGCTCTTCAGTTGTGTTTTTTACGTTCATCTGCTCTTTTGGATAAAATGAAGCAAGATTACTTTTTACTTTTTTCAAAAAAAGGGTAGCATTCAAAGAGTGCTACAGATTTGGGGACAGGAAAAATCAAAAGTCACATTTGATTTGAATTCTTTTTTTTTTTACTTTGTTAGAAGTATTTGTTTGAAAAGCAAAAATGAGACCAATGGAGCAGAGGAAGTTACATTTGTTATGCTTTAAATTGTAGCTTTTTTTATGGATGTCCTTTCCCACATATTATGAAAGTATGAGAGGTGTGTGGAACCTAGATGTGTGGACCTAGTTATTTCTCTGTTTGAATTGATAAGTTTTCTACTTCTTATTAAATTTAGAAAAGCTTTTTAGGCTTCACCTTTAAGAGGAAAATTGCCTGCATCCTTTGCATGAAGAAATTAAATTTTGGCATTTAAAGTTGAAACATGTAATTATTCAGCTTCTAAGGGTGCAGTAGTTATGTGCATGCTTGCTTTCTAGGAGCAATGGGGCTACAGAGTCAAGGCTTATCTTCTGGAATTTTTGCCTCCTTATAGAACTGCCATGTTGCAAAATCATGGAGTGAATAAAGGGGTTTTTTCACGGGGTTTTTGCTCCCTTATGTTCTTTTACAGGAGAAATAAGCTTCTTTCTGTCACAGCAGGACTCTGGGGCTAAATAGCATAGGTGGGTTTCACTCTTTAGCCTTAAGTGTAGGTGAGTTTCATCCTTGAGGTTGTGTTTCTCTTTTTTTTTTTTTTTTCTTTCTTTTTTTTTTTTTTTTTTCTTTTCTTGCAGTGATCTCAGAGATGCAACCTTTGGAATCTCCCACTGAGTTGTCTGCTTTTGTGTCCATACTTAAGAACCCTTGTAATAGCTGTGCACCGTAGTATGCAAGACTATTTTCTTACCTATATTATGTGCATCAATGTCAGATTTAAGTGGTTCATAGATGTGTCTATGTACAATTTGGAAGGTCTGTCCTTTTTATAAGCTAAGAAATATTTAAAATAATTTCAAGAATCCCCCCTAATTAAATTAGAATGATCTCAGGTCAATGAAAAGCATCTGTCAGAAGGAACTAACTGAAAACATTTCATGAATTTTTTTTTTTTAAGAGGGAAGTTAATAGATGCAGTAAATCTCACATGTCTAAGAATGAAGTTTTGTGTCTAGAGTATTCTTAAATCTTTACGAACTTATACATCCTTATCAAAAATTACTTGTTGTGAACAACTTTTAATATTCTTGCAAACAAACTGTTCTCTTGAAAGACTGGCTTAATTTTTTTCTCCATAGTAAACTGATGTGTTTTGTTTTGGTTTTTTAAAGTTTTTTTTTTAAACAGTTAAAAGTAGTGAAGCCTTAAACCATAATATTTCTCTTTTTAACTTAGGAGGTACACTTGTGGCAATCCTAGTGAAGATAAATGTGTAAAGTGACCAACTTTCTTTGTGGAGCTGATTAACTTTGTTGTTTTTGACCAAGGTTCAAAATGCTAAGCAAGTAAACAGTGCACTTAAACAGAAAATGGAAGGCGGGATTGAAGAATTCAAACCTCCTGAGGTAAATCAGAACGAACACTTAAACTTGTGACCTTGCACTTACATTAGTGGGAAGCTGCAGAAATGTGTTTTGCTGCAGCCTAGTGTTTGCACTCCAGCAGCAGCTTAAACAGGATTCATTAAATTACATGCAGGGGGGAGTCTGGCTTCTTTACAAGAAATCGGTGTTAGGCGCTTTTTTATGGCAACTGGTTGAAAAAAGAAGCAGAAAAAACTGAAATATCATGTGTGTTCACAGTAATAGGGAGCTGAAATTGAGCCCTGATACATGGGGGCTTTTTGGATTAAAAATAGGTAATGTAGATTGCCACTAATAAATGGTGTTCTGTGTGAAAACAAGACTATATATACATTTTGGCATCCCTAAATGAATGATCTATTACTACTGAAGTTCTGGCTTTGCCTGTTTTAAAGGCTTGGATATGAAACATAACATGAATGCAAAATGCTCTAAACACCTAGTCCAAATAGTTTAGATAAATGTTACAATAAATTCAAATTCTGTCTGCATAAAGATCATTAGCTTGTGCATAAGTTATTATATAGCTGATACTAAGATTTGCAATAAAACAGAAGAAAAACTGCTGGCATAGTTTTAAGCTCAAATCGGATTGCATGAAAGCCATCTTAAACTATAATTTTTTGGCTTATAAGCAAGAGGTTTTTACCTATTTTGCAAACTGTAGTGCAAGTAAAATACATTGATGCTCAGATACCTTGCAGCTGTTGAAACAATTTAATGATCTTTGTGCCATTTTTCTAATTTTAATAGTCTAATCAGAAAATCAATGCCCGTTGGACCACAGAAGAGCAGCTTCTTGCAGTACAAGGTATGTTAATAGTAGCAGCAAGCTGAAATCTGATGCAAAGGATTTGAAGAGGTGCTTAGGCTTATATTTGTATTTCCCTCTAATGCAAAGCTAAACTTTATCTGGTCACCAGGAAAACTGCAAAACTATTGAGAATATTTAGGAGATTTATTCAAGCAACATGACACTAGGCTTTCTGTTACCTATGTTAAATTTCAAAGAGAAAAACTATGCAGGATTCAACAACTGTATTAGTACCAGAAAGTCCCTTCAGTCATCTTCTAAATCACTTTACATGAATTTCTTAAATGTGGAAGACTAAAGCAACTGTTAAAGTAATAAAATTTGAAGCATTTAAAGACATCTTCAGTATCCTAAAGTAGGAAAAGGCAGAAGTAAATCTGCTTTACTGTTGCTTTTCTCTGTTCATGAGGGAGTAATGGGCAGGTATCTACTCATTAGGCCTTTTAAGAGTCTAAAGGTGGATATGGATGCTTGACTAACAGTCTTACTGGGCCAAAACCCCAGCATTTTCTGATAAGTTATTCATACAGTTTATTTACATTTATTTCATTTATGTGAAGGTAAACTGACTCTTGTATGAGCATGCACTGCCAGATCAAGGAACATGTAAGGGAAATATCTGGAGATGCTGTCTTGAAGGCATCTATTGACTCACTTATGGGGATCATCTTTTATAAAGATAATAGCTCAGTTATATTATGTGCTTTATTCCTCTGTATTCTTCACCTTGAAAATGAGAGACCAAGTTTTAATATTAAAATATTCAGTGGATCAGGATATCAGTGTAAAGTTGTCAGGTATGCCATACCTGGTACTTACTTATTAGTCAGATGACTGAACCTATAGTTAGTTTTTTTGAAGTGTGAATGGAAATGCAGAAAGACCTGGTGAGTCTTAAATCATGCCTTTCAACTTACATACTTCATGCTTGGATTTGCATCTCCAAACTGTCCTCTGTCCTGAGTTCATTCTCTCACTATTGCTAAATACTTCAGTATTTTGTTCCCAGATGTAACTGAAGGAGATGTCTCTAGTATGATAGACTTGCTGGAAGAGTGGGGAAAATCCAGGGTCATTGTGCCTGCCTTAGAATGAAAGGATTCAAACCATCTTGCCTTTCCATAGTTTAGTTATTGGAGTTCTTTCTAAGCAACAGTTTGGGAAGTGATAAGAATACAGTCAGTTTTTGTTAAGCTATGACACTCTGTGACCAACAAGACAAATAAACTAGAGCCTGAGCAAAAGAGAGTGAGGGTTGGTGGTGACTCCTTGGCAGGAGACCCAGCCTTCTGGTCTCTGGGGATGGTTCTGTTTTTTCTAAAGGTAGTCAGCCCTAAGGATGGGGTGAGAAATCTGGCTTGCTGGAAGAAATCTGTTTTCATTGACATGTGGTTCTTGTATGTATTGTTTTCTCTGTGGACCCTTTCCCTTGTCACTATATAAAATGGAGATGAGAGAGAATCTTAATGACAAGAACAAAGTGTTCTAATTATCCCTCCCTTACTTTACTGCTTGCTCTCTCTCCTGGAGTGAGAGTGCTGTCTCCCATCCCTCAGGCTAAGGACCCTGATTTCTTGCTTCAAAGCAGTTGCTTGACTCTAGGCATGAGGGAGCCATGCTGTGTTTTTCCCTGGCTTGTTTTTAGAAGGTAGCCACAGTAGCTCTACTAAAAGCTTCCATAATGTGCATTAGGCTTGGATTTGAACATTGACTTGAACATGGGGACATTTAGTTCATACACTTTAAAACAGATTAATTTCATGAAATGTATTGGTATATTTTGGCATATGCTTTTACTAATTTTACAGAAATCACAAGCATTAAGCAGGTAGGTGGCACTTCCATGATTTGTTCACTTGAATTTGGACAATAAGTCTAACCAAGGAAATTGTAAATATAATCTGCAGTAATATAATTTTGGTACTGTTTTTTGGTAAACATGAAAAAACTCATTATCTGCAGGCTAATCTCAAGGGATTGCCAGTAACTAAGGAAGAGGTAATGACAACCTATCTTAAAATAGAGCTGTGTGTAATCTTAAAAGCAGTGTGGGTGCCTGCAGTGGGGCTGTGGGCTCGGATTTATGATCTCTGAGCCAATATATTCACAGTATAATTTATGAGCTAACAGTTCAGCTTTGAATAGTTGTTGAATGTAATGCGCTAGTTCATCAGTTAGTATTCTTAAATTACAAACTTTTATGTACAGAGTTGTATAAGAACGATCACATTTTCAAGCTAAGATCTTGGCCATAAAAATGCAATTGCAAAAATGTTTTAACACTTGTTCAAGACAACAAATTTGCATTGAAAAGCTGTGCATGACTTTCATGACATTGCAGGGAAAAACAGTTGGGACAATCAGGATCTAACTCTACATAAGATAGTTGCCAGGAGCACTGTAATCCCATCACAGTGGAACTGCAGCTCCCATTAACTATTTCTGCCTTCTTGTGGTGCTGTATCATATTGCTTTGCACCCTGATTAATAATTGTGTTTGCTGTGCTGTACAACATGAAGCAGTGTAAACAGAATCAAACTTGGATTTATGAGTTTCTCCAAGAGAGACATTCAAGATAAAATACTGTAATCAAGAGCATGCATGTGTTCCAGTGTACCTTTGCAGCTGGATGAAGTTCTGAAGAGCTTGAAGGATTCCCTCTGAGCTGGGCTGCTTTCAAATGAGCTGGGAGAAAACCATTCATACATGGGAAGTGAGGCTATGCAGTTGTCCTTTTTCAGCTTCACTTTCATCAGCCTAATAAAATTATTGAATAACAGTTGGAACACGTGAGAAATAATTTAGGGGTGTTTAGCACTGAATTTGTATAAGGATGCATAAGAAACGTGCACCAGTTTGACAGGGATGGTGACTTGGCAACAACTCTTAGAGATATGCCATCACCTTATACATTAAAGTTTCACAAACACACAGTGAATTTTCTCTATTTCTTACGTGGCTTGAAAGGCTTTTAATACGTCATTCTGATAGAGCAGTGGTAATAACATTGAAAAGAATCCAAAATGAGCAGTGCTGTGTGTAGCTAAACTAAGGAAATTTTAGTTTATTTAGATTTTCTTTTTAGGAGTTGGGTTCTCAGTGAAGGCAAGAACACCTGGTTTTCAAGCTGCTTGCTTGGAAATAGGCTTTAAGACCTTATTTTTTGACAACTTGAGTTGAAGATAGCCAACAGGCTCAGTTGTTTTGCAGATTAAGGGAGGAAAGAAGTGTAGCCACCATAGTAACAGAAAAGGCTGAAATCACTAGAAGTCTATATTAGTTTTCTAACAGAAATGTGCTTTGTTCTGCTGGGCACCTTGTTCACTTGATTAATTGTACAGGACGTTAGATATATTGCAGCGGACAGTTCGTGTTCATTATAAATCAGTAAGGGTGGTAATGGTAGGGCAGACAAAGAATATTAAAATACTGGAGGCAGTGTTCTGTGGGCACACACAGCTTTTAAGGAGTACAGCTGATACCTTGTACAGCTGATAAAACACAGAGCCAAATCCCTGTCTTTGCTTTGCCTGGATCCACGCCCTCCCACGTGGCTCTGAAATCTTTCCAAGGTTCCTGCAATCAGGAGGGTTTGTATGCCCCAGAAAAAGATACTAAATAATGTAGCTGGGCTTCTGACAGCTGAAACATCAGCTTCAGCTACAGAATTTGTTACTATCCTGGAGGTGAACTTTTCTTTTAAATTGCAGAGTGTACATTACCACATCAGAAGTGCCTAATAACAAGGAAAGTAGAAAGGAGCAGAACAAACTGAAGGTCACACTCTTCACAATTAAGTTGAAAAGGAACATAGCTTTCAGATTTGAAACAACTCTCACTTTCTGAACACTTTTCTTCATTTTCTGAAGTGAGGCATGAAATCAGACATAAATTTCTTTTCCTGTAATGAGAAAGAATGCCTGTCCTCTAAGAGTTGTAGTACGTTCCAAATGAGTTTAACTATCGCAAGCTTCACAGGAGAAGTCAAATTGTAATCCTCTCATGCATAACTGACAGCAAAAAGAGTCTTCTGTTTACTCACTCTGGAACAAAATTGGTTTATTTCTTCAAGTCTCCAAACTTTTTGACACTTTTAATTAAAAATACACTTTGTGCAGCTAAAAGCTGTGTTCTGGGAGGTGGAAGAGGTTGAGGATTTCTTTTTCTTAAGCAGGAGAGGGGAAGAACTAGACACATAGCCTGAATATATATAATATTTATTATAATTCAAATTTTAAGTTAAAAACTATGGCATGTTGCACTCATTCTTTTTGTATTATATGCAAATATAGTTTTAGAAGTATTTAAAATATATGTTGGGATTTTCTTTTGAAGTGCCCATAAGCAGAAGTGACTACTGATGTCAGTACAGAAATTAATGAAAAGAACAACGCAAAGCTCACCTGTCATGCTGCTTATCAGTAGGGGATTTAATCTTGTAGGCTTTTGCTGGGCCATCTTATAAGCAGACACTAGTAGCTTAAACATATTTACATTCTCCAAGGTGGAGAATGTAAATGTAAACCCCCAGATTTTTCTACCCAGTTTGAATGGTGAATGAAAGCTTGAAACAGGCTTTGTGAGGTTAGCACTTGCCAGTTGCTCTGTGTAGCCTGAGTAGAGCATGTCACAAATGCAGGAATGAGCAGTATATTGTGATTATACAGCTGTGCCCCCCTGTTCTGCCCTCTGCCACTCCTGCCCCACTGGCCGTGAGAAAGAGCCCTCTGCATTCAGCTGGTGTGGAGGGAACCTGTAGGAGCTGTCAGTGTTTGTCACTTGGTATTTCTAGCATTTTATTCTGTTTACAGCCAGTCACACGTGCTCAGTCACCCCTCCTCCCCTCTTTAGCTGGTCTTAGGCTTCTGCCCTTACTGTGAGCACCCTGAAAGATTCACTCTGTTTGTCAGAGGCCAGGTCTCTGTGGTTTTAGGTTGAGAGGTTTGGTGAGTAAGCCAGGATCTTTTAAGAAGAATGGGTAATGACTTTTTAATGAAGTTCTTGATTTGTATGTTGATAGCTGTGCTATTAAAAATTACTTTGTTTTAATGGAAATCGAGGCCTTCTCCTAATTGAGAAGTTCTCCTAATTAGCGAGTCCTCGGTTTGCGGGTCCCATAGGTTCTCTCTGTAAATACATCACACGTAGCTGTGTCTGACTGATTCTTCACAGCTATGTTATTTACTTTGCCTTCCAGGTGTCCGAAAATATGGTAAAGATTTTCAAGCTATTGCAGATGTAATTGGCAACAAGACTGTTGGCCAAGTGAAGAACTTCTTTGTAAACTACAGGCGTCGGTTTAACTTAGAGGAGGTATTGCAGGAATGGGAAGCGGAACAAGGAACCCTGGCTTCTAATGGTGATGCTTCTGCTTTAGGGGAGGACACAAAAAATACTTCTAATGTGCCATCAGGAAAGAGCACTGATGAAGAAGATGAGGTGTGTTTTGTGTACCAGAAATAAGTAAGCATGGGTTGAGGAACAGCATTTTATGTAGTGATAAAATATAAGGTTAACTGGTGTGGAGTGGCAAACCGCATTCTAAAGAATGATGATGAGCTTGCATAGAACTTCAGCCAATGTCGTTAACCAGCCGGGAGCAGGACTGCACCTTTGATAGTGACGATCACGTTACTGTTTTACTGTTAAAATACACTTCTCGTTCTAGAAGAAGACTTGCTTTGTAAATATTTTCAGTTCTGCTGTCTCTAATGTTTTGGTTGGTGATTTCTTTTCGGTAACTTCTCGGTTCTTTGGTTTTATTTTTTTAAATGCTGTTTCCTGTGTGGTGGCCAGTGGCAGCCCAACTGCGTGACGTCCCGGCCGGGCCGGCCGTTCACACAGTCTTGTCTTTGTCCTTTGTGCAGGCACAAAGCACTCCGGCCACTCAGTGTTTAGGCCCTTCACCTCCAGCACACGCATCTGCTCCGGCACCTGCCGCTCCCATGGCAACTCTAAACCAGCCGCCCCCGTTACTCCGGCCGGCGCTTCCCGCCGCTCCTGCTCTGCACCGCCAGCCGCCGCCGCTCCAGCAGCAGGCGCGCTTCATCCAGCCGCGGCCCACCCTGAACCAGCCTCCCCCCCCGCTCATCCGCCCCGCTAATTCCATGCCTCCCCGCCTCAACCCCCGGCCCGTGCTGACCGCCGGCAGCGGCCAGCAGCCACCCTCGCTCATCGGAATTCAGACAGAATCTCAGTCCACTCTGCACTGAAGAAATACGAGCAGAATTATGCTAACTCCCACATTTGAAAAATTGTATCAATGTACTTTTTTTTTCCAAATAATGAAGGGGAGAAAAGAGCAAGCCTTCACAGGTATCAGACCAGTTTTCCAGAGGAGCAAGCTAAGAACTAGAAACGGAACGACGTCAATGACCACCTGTATAAAAATATTTTTATGCCGAAGACTTGTACAGCAGAACAATGCCTACACTGCAGCCCTCCTCTGTATGAATAACTGTTGAAGGAAGCTAACTTCTTAAATGAATAAATGTTCAACACACCAAGATTTTGTTTAACTGATTTTTACTCTATTTATTTTATTACAGTTCTTTATAGTCAAGCATCTAACTACAGGAAGGTAGTCTGGCGAATGTGGAAATAGATAATATTATAGGAGACTTAAATGTAGTGTTGGGGTTTTTTGTGTGTGTGAATTTTTTAATTTTTTTTTTTTTTTACCTTTTAGTGAAAGAAAATAATGGCTTTAGGTTCAGAAGGTTTGACCCTGTTTAGATAACAGTAGAAGCATTTCACACACTTGTAAAATGTAGGTCTTCTCTCTATGTTTTTCCCAGCACATCTTAGGTTGTTTTAAAAGGTACTGGCTTATTAAATACTCCTGTTTCAGAGTATTCTGAAGACTCAGTGAGCTATTGTACCAAATTTATTAAATCTCATGCATGGTCTACTCATAGAATTTAACTGGAAGCAGGAGTCCAGTTTCTTGCTGCACTCTTGTCTTGTGGGCTGGGCAGAATAGAGTGGCAGCAGCTTCCACCACCCAGGGGAATGACAGGACAGGAACCATCTAGCAAGGAGTATTAATTTAATTTGTTATTCCACTAATTCTTCTAATGTAAGTACAGTAGAATTCCATTCCTCTGAGAATGACTGTCTGCAGTTCGTGTATGTTAGATCACTGATAACTTGCGTGAGCATTAATGAGGGAAGTGTAGAGGCTGGTGGTGCTGGTAGAGTATCATGAGAGTAGCTACCTGCTGCCAACCCAGTCTTTTAAGTGATTATCTCTTGACTCCTGGTATATTTCTGGCAAAGTTGATTACATGAGCTGAGGGTATTGGGGGAAGGACGAGTGTGTTTGTTTATTTCATTAACTCAGTAAAACCTGCATCTAGATATTAGTATTGCTTCCAAATTATAGGAGTTTGAAAGAAACTCATTTCACTGCATTCTCATCTGAAACCTTGATTGATGCCTAGTAGTCTTTCAGGGCATGGGGGGTTTTTTGTGTTTTTTTTTTTTTTTTTTTTAAAGCAGGTGGCCTCTAAACTTCAAGTAAACCAGGCTCCAAATATGAGTAGCACTGTTTGAAACTGTGTGATCTGAATTAAGCTATTGAAAAATAATGCATTCTTGATTATGTAACAATATACATGTTGACTGTCGTACTATTTCAAAAGGTTTTTTTGCTTATAGCTGAAATGGTGTCTAAAAGTCATTTTAACTCCTTTTTGTTTTTAACTAGATTTGCCCTTGACTAAAATGAGACTTTTTATGCAAATGGGATGTGCTTTCCCTAGGTTTTTTTCACAGATAAATTAGGTGATCTAATGATCAGTTTAGCAGCTAAATAAGGTCTTTTTTTAATGTGCAAAGGGAAGTTCCTGTACTATCAGATTCTATTTCATTTGAAAATCTGGTATTAAAGTTTGATAGTTGTAACCTGAATTGCAGTTGAAGTGTTGACCTTTATGTTTTAGTTCTTCATTTTAAAATACTCTCAGATCAAACTTGAGACATTTTTCTTTCTGAAGAGCTTTCACTGGTGTGCTGAGGTGTCGTACAAAAGGTCTTTCTTACAAATTTTCTTTTGCATCAGAGTAGGTGCTTAGCCACTATGTGAGCATCAGATGATCCCATGTCTAAGTAAAGCAGAATTTTAAAACAAGCACCAAGGAGTTAGTGGTCATGGAAACTTGTGTTCTTGGAGTCATGAGTCTTTAGTGTGCCCTCATCATCAGCTGCACACAAATCTGGCTGCTCTCTGGTCTTTAAAACCAATAAAAAACCAAGATGGTACGTTTTTACAGTTTAATTGTTAACAGTGGTAAGTCATCTTTGGAATTTTTTTCTTTCTTTTTTTTTTTTCCTTTTTTTTTTTTATTTTTGACTTTAAGCATTGAGTCTCCCAGGTGTGTGTATTGTACATCTGCTAATTTTTGTCTTGTCTCTTGTCGATAGACTTCAGTATGCAGAATGTTGGGTGTTACAGTACAGTTGGCCACCACCAACTGCTATGAAACTGTTCAGTACATTGTAATTCCGTTTAATCTTGTTTAAATATTCTATAACTGGGCAAAGGTGCTGTATTTGAAGGGGGGAGGGAGGGTCAGAGATAGGTAGGGTAGTATTTCTTAATTTACCTACACTGTAGCACACAGTAGGGAACTCCTAGCATTTGTAGTACTAAATAAGTATGTACATAGCAAAATGTCTTTATTGTGTGCTTTGCAGAATATGTGCATACAGTTTGCACGTCCTGTTTTGGGGGGTAGGGTTTGTTTTAAGCAGTGTTTGCCTGGAGAGTGATTTGCTTGCTGCTTAATCAAAGGATTAAAGTTTCAAAGAAATCTGTGTCTTCTATTTTTATGTACCTTGTAATGGTCTAATATGTTAGGGCCCTTATACTGTGATTCTCTTCTAAATTCATTTATATTTTTTTAAGAATTAGAAATAAAATTATACAATGGTGTTGATTTCAGTGGGAAATTTCTTTTGCCATATCTAGTCTCCTGTTTTGTAATGTAGTTATGAACTCTGACTTCAAGGTTGGCTTAATTTTGTCACTTTAAAAAAATGTACAATGTTTGCACACTAACGTTTGGCAGAGAACGTGTATCCTACATTGTTCAAAGCTAATGTAACTCTACAGCTTTTTGTACAGTTTATTTTAGTTAATAAAGGAAAACGGTACTAAAAAATTACATTTTACAAATGCAAGGCATAATTGGAACAACATGTATTCAAGAAACAACACTTGCAAAATATGGATGTACAAGAACTATCAGATTTAATTGTTGCACTTTAAATCAGAATGGGTACAAAGTTGAGCAGGTATTTCTGCATTTAATAAAACAATCACTAAACATTGCACATCATAGTAAAGCAGTTTAATTTGTTGCTCCTGAGCAAAAGGAAATAGGTACTTTTGTCCTTAGGGTTTTTTCATCCTTACAGTGTTGGGATTTTTCTCCACTTTGGAAACCTCACAATACATCAAGAACAGAACACAAACCAGTAGCTTATAGATATGGGAGTTTGTGTATGGACAGAGACAAATTGCAGAGTTTAGGGAATAGGTTGGGATGAAGGTTACCAGGACTGTGTTGTGCCTCTTCAGAGCAAAAGAAAGGAATAGACTGAACTGACAGCTGAGGCCAGGCAGAAATGTGGTTGTCAGGCAAAAAAGTAAAGCCAAACATCATGAAATAGTGTGCTTGGAGATGTGTTTCATATTGCAAGGGAAGCTGTAGAGAAGTCAGCAATGTTGCACTGTAAACAGCACTGAATACAGCTCAGTCATCCTGCTAAACGTGATGAACCTCCAGCTTTTCCTGAGGCTGAGGTAGAGTTTGCCTTTCTTAGAGTGAGTTAAAGCCAGGCATTGATGGGATAGACATCTGCTTTAAGATCCTAGGCAGTTGTATATGAGCTATAAAGGCAAACATGAACTCTTTACTCAGTCCATTGCCCATTAATTAGGAGTCAAAAATGTACAGTCAGGTAGAGAGGAGAAACAGAATATACAGGCAACAGTATCTGGACTATTTAATTAGTAGGTGCCCCCTTTTATAGAACAGACATCCTCAAAATTAATTCTGAAATACAACTTTGGAAAATAATGACTTCATTTTCTCCACTAGTGAAGGCTGCTACTTTTTAGTTCTAATTCTTTAATCTTAAAGCTCTTTTTCGGTGAAGTTTTGTACACTGAAAGAATTCTAGCAGCACAATAAATCCTCGTTGCTGTTACTGACTTGGCAGTTTTCCCTTGGATTGGCTCAAAAGGAAGCACTGAAATTCAGGGATTGTGATCTCTACTGCAGCTTCAAGGATGCAACTTTGTCTTAATGCAGACCAGGCATCCTGTTATGCTCGCTGAGCCCTAAATGAAGAGGGATTTTTAAACTAATGCCTGCACCCTGATATCTGATGGTTTTATTCATCCCCACAAAGCAGTGTTTTGGGGAATTATGTTCTGCACTGGGAGGATAGTGCAGCCAGTGACCAACTTGGGAACCTAATCCCATCTCCAAGCTATTCATTTAAACTTTTATAAATATTTAATTACAGAAACATAATGCCCGTTGTTCTGACGGATCTTCCTGTGAACTTCCGTCACGTCGTACCCAGACTAATCAGGATACTCCTCAAAGTTAATAAAAAAATAAAACTAACCTAATTTTTGCAAGGAGTGTTTTTTTAAAAGTGTCTGTCGTTGTAATGCCTTTGCTGGGCTCCCAGACTCAATGCACTATGGACTGACTCCCTCGGCAGTGGCAATTCTGAGTCATTTTAGCAAAAAAAGAATCTTTCTGAAACCATTTCATTAGTATTGGTTTTAGAGCTCTTTTGAAGATAAAGTGACCCAATTGTTTCTTTTTTTGTTAGCCTTAGTGCTTTTGTGCGTGTGCTAGGATGGAATGTTCCTTAGAGACTGGTTTTCCTAGAAATGGTATAATGTGAAAGACAGAACAAAGTGGAGCAGCAGGTGATGTGGAACAGGCAGCAAAGCCCTCGCATCAGTACTGTTGGCTGGAGGAGGGCGGCGTTGCCTGCCTTTGTAAGGAACCCTTCGGCACGTCTCGGGCCATTAGCCAGTAGTCCTGGCACGTAACAGTAATATAATAATAGCAAATAATAACAGGCATGTGGCACGTCCGCCTCCTTTGCCTATTTAGCAGGGCTTTGTTTCGCTCCTTCAGTGCCGCAGGTGTAAATAATGAAAGAGCAATACCTGCCCTCCATGGAGGCAGCGACTGCCGCGTCCGAGCCCCGCCGCTGCTCCTCGTTACCCGCTCCTGGAAAACTCCCTGGCCGGTGGGGCACGGCTCTGCCGCCGTGACCGCGCCTCACCGGGCGTTCGGGAGGCTGCGGGCCGGTGTGCTGAGCCGGGGGCCGGCGGCGGGTGAGGATGGGCTGCCGGGGAGCCTTCCCCAGCCGCGGGTCCCGGCGCTGCCGTCCCTAAAGAGGCGGGGGGACGCCGCCGCTCCCTCCCCCAGCCCGGGAGCGCCGCCGGGGTCTCCCCGCTTGGGGGTTGCCATGAAACCGAAAGCGGCTCCCGGCCGCGGGGGTGGCGGCGGCGGCGGCAGCCGGGGGCGGCGGCAGCAGCGCGTCCTCGCCGCGCCCCCCCGCCCGCCGGAGCCGCGCACGGAGCCGCGCCCGCGCAGCCGGGCCGGCCCCGCACCGGCCCCGCACCGCCGGCAGCGGCGGCCCCGGGCCCGGCTCGGAGCGCGGCGAGCGCCGGCACAGGTGCGGCGGGGCGGGCGGGCCGCGGGCAGGACCCGCCGGGGCCGGGACAGGGCAGGGACGGGGGACGGGGCGCGTCGGGGTGCGGGGCCGGGCCCGCGGGCGGCAGCGGGGAGCGCCGGCCGGGCGGGCGGGGGGCGACGGCTCCTGAAGTGCCTCTGCCAGCCCCGCGGGGCAGAGCAAGTCTGCGCTCGGCTGCTCCTCTCCGCTCAGAGAGGAGGCCCGGGTCGCAGAGCCGAAGTTGGCGCCCCGGGAGTTGTGCGAGGTGCGGCGGAGCCCTCGGCCCCGGCGCGGGGTTCCCCCGTGGAGCCGGGCTCAGCCCAGCCCTGCCCGGGATGCGCCACGGCCGCCGCCCCCCGGGGATGCCGGAGGGAAAGATAGGCCCGGTGCCCGCCCCAGAGGTTGACGCAGGGCCGAAATTTTGGGGTCTGGGAAGGAGACAAAGCCGGGACTGCTCGGATGAATGAAGAATGTCTTTGCAGCTCTGATCTCTTCAGGCTGCAGGGACCTGTAACAAGCATCCCTGCTGATGTCAGCTGAGTGCTGCTGGAGGGAGGGAATCTCCCCTCTGTGCTTGTGCAGGGGGTCTTCTGATTTTCCTTGATTACCAGCACTCTGGGAGCATCTTGAAGCAGCAGGCTTTAACCAAACGTCCTCAACACTCTTCATATGTAGAAGGAAAAATGAAGAACTCCTATTGTTGGCACTTCTTGAATTGCTTTGCCTATTGTTAGCTTGGCTGTGCCTTCCCGGTGCCAGCCAAGAACAACTTTCCTCATAACTTCCGTTTTATAAATACGGGATGGCTGAAAGGAGTGCAGTGATGTGCTAAAAATAGCTGGGTGTATTCAGGTCAGGCACATCTCCAGGCTGGCAGCAGAAACAGTTGTATTTTTAAACTCCCCTGCTGATTGCACACAGAGCATGCGGGTTTCGTGCTGAAGGTAAAATTGGGGTGGTCTGGAATGCCATTGTGCATGAGCCTGGGCCTGGCTGGTTTTTCACATCATCTTCTTTTCTCTGAGGACTGTGTTGTATTATTGCTTCAGAGCTAAGCGTGAGGTTTGGTGGTGATGTGTTGCGCTCAGCCTAAAACCACCCATGACAACTTCCTTTGCTGTTAGCTTTGATTATTTTATTTCTGTTTGTTTATTTTGTTTCTGTTACTTCTGCAGAGAAGTGTTTGCTGTGGTTGAGGAACCCTCTGTGTGAGCAGAGGGCCGAACTGCACCCCTTGGCTGAAGGGAGTTCATAGCTTCAACTCAGGAGGGAGGGACCTGCCTGTGTGCAGAAGCAACAGGAGACAGTGGGACCCTCTGGATCACCTTGATAGTCAGAAGCCAGTTGTTCCCAGCTGTTTGGCAAAGGAGATCTTGGAGAAGAGATTTGAAGTAGAACAGCCTGCTAATATCTCTCAAAAAAAAAAAAAATCTGCCCTCCCAGCACACACTTGCTCAAATACATGACAAGGAGGCAGTGGAGCCTGTTATTTCTTGAACAGAGAGGAAGCCTTTATATCTTTGGAGGTGATGCAGAGGCAAGTGGAGGGAGACCAGAACAGGCTTTGAAAGTGAAGAGGTTTTGGTGCTGTGGGAAAATGGAGGGATGGTGAGAAGTGATGTGGTTGTAGCTGTGGCTTAGGAAAATTATCCCTGTGATAGCACACAGGGTGGATAAATGAGTGAAATATTACATTTCAAGAGAAACAGGTGCTTGAAAATGAGTGTTTTCTTCATCCCTGGAAGTGTTCAAGGCCAGGCTGGATGGGGCTTTGAACAACCTTGTTTAGTGGAAGGTGTCCCTGCCCATGGCCAGGTGGTTGGAACGATTGATCTTTAAGGTCCTTTCCAACCCAAACCCTTGATTCGATGAAAACCAGAGGATGAAGGTGATGGACGGCAGTGTTAGCAGACGAGAAATACTGTGTCACACAGAGACACGAAGCAGGAGGAGTTGGTGAGGTATTGTGAAGATCTAACACTTAAAGCCTGAGAGGGAGATGAAGGTTACGGAGCTGAGTGGAACAGGGTCTGGTTGTGCCAGGCTGGGACACGGGCTGTGCAGGAGAAGGGCTGCAGGGGAAGCTTGGGGTCATCGTGCTGCCTCTGGGCTGGCCATCATCCACAGCCCAGATATCAGAGGAAAGGCTGAGAGTTCAGCCTGTGCAGGAAGATGGTCTGCAGCGATAGGGCACATCTGTGAGTACCTCCCAGGAAACTTTAGGGTTAGAAACTGAAGAGTTGTAAGCTGCTGAAAGATAAGATTCAGAGTAACACCATGAAGGAAGAAAGAAAAGCTTGTGGTGCTCACAGGGTATTTAATGGAGTTTTGAGAGGGTAAGGAATCACAGCCAGGAGGGGACAAGATTTTGAAGCTAGAAAGCTGCTCTTGTAGATGTGGACAAAAGGAATTCAGGTAAGTGCAGAGGGTAGAAACCAGACAGTTCTTTATTTCACCACACAGGCTCCGTAAGTGAAGAGAGGTTCTTACACAGCTGTCAAAGCTGTGGGACAGGTGAGAATCTCTTCATGCTGTGCCTTGTATTGCTCGGGTCACTTTGCAAAATCCCTTCAGTGGGCAGGTACAGACTTGTAGGGTGCTTCATCTCCTGGACTTTATTGTGCACACCTTTAAGTTACCCTATAGTCCTCTATCTTCTTCAGCTCTTTGTCTGACCCTTTGATTTTGCATAAATAGACATAATTCATCATCAGGAATTATCTGGCTGGAGAGAAATGTTCCTTTCTCTGGTTTTTCAGGGAGCCTGTGTGAGTTGTAGTTTTCTTGGTCTCCTGGAGAGAGGCAGTTGCTGGTGGCTCAGGGATTCGGGTGGTTTCTGTTGTCTCACAGACATTCTGTTCTTGGGACCATTCCCTGCCAGAGCAGCTCTTGGGAGCATTCCCGGCCAGAGCAGCATGGCAGCCTCAGGGTGCTGCTGCAGGACCCAGCCAGCTGGCTGGGACACCCTACAGCCACCATGCCTTTGGCTCTGCACCCCAAGGTGAGGATTTCAGAACCTCTTCTTTTGCTTTCTGGGGCTTTTCTGTCCAGGTTTCTCGGCAATAACTGTGAAGGGTTAATGATCCCACTGTTAGTCATCAGTCCCTTATCAGTAAGCAGTTGGGGCTGCAAGTGTGTAGTTGTTCCACTGTCTTCCCTCAGCCCAGGAAAGAAGCTCACCTCTTTACCCTGCTGTGTGGCTGGGCTCGGGAAAGTGAGGAAACTTGAGTCATGCTGTATTGTTAATAAAAATGTTGCAAAAATTTCCAGTTTCCCCTGCTCGATACTGCAACAAATACACAAGTGTGTGAGAAACTGTTTGCACCTAAACCACAGTGATTTTGAGATGGGATTGGCCAGAGTGCTCAGTAGCTAAGCATGTTTGTCTCTGGGAGTGGGACTGTAAAGCAAGTTTTTGTGTGTAATATACTGATGTTTGCATACAGGGATTCTGTATGGCTAATTATGTTGCTGTGAACTTACTTTGCAGAAGGTTATATCAAAATATAAAAGTTACTTACTATTATTATGCAAATCACCTAGTGATTAAGCAAACCTCAAGGTTAGGAACCATCTGCAAAGCCGTTTTTCCCAAAGTAGATGCTGTGGGATATGAAATGGTCTGACCTGTGCTAAGATCATATGGTTCACAGTCTTGTCTGCTATATCCATGTGCTTGAAACTGGATTGTGGCCCTATGAAACAAAAAAAAAAAAAAAAAAAAAAAAGCTGTGGCTGCCTGGCTGTGGCAGCACGCTCAGGCAGAGCAGCACAGCTTTCCACTGCCCATTGCATTTGGAGAAGGGGCCATGGGAGAGCACCACTCCTGGTTCTTACCTCTGTACATCTCCAGCCTGTCCTCGTGGGAAGGACTTTTTAAGAACACATCCTTTTTCCTGTTGAAATTTTTTTTCTTTTGAAGAAAAGAAAATGGTGGCAATCTTTGCTGTCACCACTTTCCCAACAGCAAGTTCATGGGGTCCCTGAGATCACTGCATTTTACATTAGCAGTTGCATTTTCAGTGACAGCTGTGGCTGGAAACATATGTGTCTACATGTCATCAGACACATGTATGTGTTTAAAAAAAAATTTTGAGCTCATCCTAGTAATTCAGATGAATAACCATTGAGTTGATTCATAGATTTCTGTAGAGATGATGGTAAAGTTCTCTATAAAGACTGAGTCAAAGGGTCTGGGTGTGGAAGATTAAACCAAGGATCTCTTGTGCCTTAAACAGCTATTCATGGCCAAACCAACAGAGTGGTCAAATCAGCTGAAGTCCTGAATAGTGTGTCCCTATAGGGCAGAGGAAGAGATGGGAATTTGGAAGCCTCAGAGACCTAGTTCTGCAAAATTTGTAATGGCCAATTACTTGTTAGGAAAAGTGATGACTCACTTTGCCTTCAGTACACTAAAAGATAAAAAAATTAAAGCCTGTTAGTTGTCTTGCTTTCTGTCCCTTACTGTTACTTTTTTCAGTAACTTTTGTTCCTTTATTTAGTTTTTCTGTCTCTCCTTCATTCTAATTCCTAAATGCTGTTGCTGTCTTTTCACTTGAGTTCGTCCCCTTGAGTTTGCTCGAAACTTGGTCAGGGTTTCAGCACTGTGCTTGCTGCTGGAGGAGGTCAAGGGCTGCTCACGAGCAGTAACACTGGCCTGCTGCTCTCTACTCATCTGCAGAGTCAAACTGTTTAAAATTAAGATCCTTCTCCCACTCAACTTCTCCATTTGGGGTTTTCCCCAAAGCTTCCCAGAAGCAGATGGTGCTTCCTGGAGCTGTGCTTGCAGAGCACTACAATTTCTGCAGCGCTGCCTCCTCCCAAGGAATCCAGCTGGATGTGCCCTTCCCTCAGAGCTGGCAGGCTCAAGGGAAGTCTGTGTACAAGCTGTTGGGCTGTCTGGTGTCAGCCTGTCTGCAGTCTACAGCCTGACCAGGAAGCAACCTGAGGACAGGAGCTGATGGCAGGGATGAAAGGACACCTTCTGGGTTAAAAAGATTGACTGTAGAAGGGAGCTTAGGCTGTGCTGAGAAATGCAACTCAAATCAATTTAATTGATCCCATAAAGAAGCAGCATGCCTGCAAATTGGTGTCTTTCCCTTGGCCACTGACTTCATGATGCAATGGTTTGTCTGTTCCAGAGCTTCATGGAAGGTTCAGGAAAATGTGCCATAGGCTGAGATACCTCCTGGAGGGGAGATGGAAATTGAAATAGGTTAGAAATGCTTTGGGAAAAGGCAAAAGAGGCTATATGTTGCATTAAGTACAAAAGAGAATAGACACTTTCTTTGGGAAATTAGTATTTTAAATAACAGGAGACTTAAAAATTACTGCTTTCAGAGAAAATATAATAGGTTACTTTAGGAAAGGAATGGGGGAAAAATGAAAATAGGAGACCAGAAAGCAAAGGAAGAGGGCGGAGGAGGATAAAGAAAGAGTCGGGGTAGAGATAGAGCCTAAGGCATTGCCTCGAGGGCAGCACATTTTGGACTGGGGAGGGAGGCTGATGCAGAAAGAGGGAGACGGAGGCTGCCAAGAATCCTGCGTGCACAATTAAGTTGAGACTACAAAACCATTAGGGTTTATGGCCACTTGAGTTATTACAAAACCAAATAAAATGTTTATTTTCTTAAAATGGATTTTATTTCCCTTTGAGAGTTCTGTTTGAATGTCTCATGCCTGTGCAGCCTGTGGCATGATCTGATGTGACCGAGCCAGTGCTGCTTCCTCTGTGAGCTGCCACTTCACTTCCTGCAATGGGTGGGTTCACCCGGCTCTGCCGAGGCTACTCTGGAGGGCTTCGCAGGATTGGACCTGGCTGTTTCTTATGTCCTTCTGTGCTTCCTGCTGCCCTTGTACTTCTTCTTTGATCACATCACTCACCAGTTTTGTGGAAGGTGAAATCTACTCTGTATCTTGGATTCCAGCTGTGAGAAACGTCCTTGGTAACCTTGTGTTGCTCCAGGTGGTAAATTTGCAGTCCCTACATCATTGCAGTGAGGCAAAATACTTTTCAGTGGCTTGCCTTGTATCCTAACACTTCTAAAACATTTTTATGCATGATCTTTTCAAAGCTACTCTGGGGGATTTCCACTCCCTTGCTGTTTTAAAATGCTTGTACTGCTATGTTAACCACAAAGCTCACGCTGGTAGACTCTGTCTCTCTGACTCTGTCTCTCTCTCATTTTCTCCCCATTGAGGACCAGCTTCAGCTTCCAGGTATGGCTTTACCAAACTGTGTCTTGTTAATGCTGACGGGAGCTTGACTTTGCCAGAATTATTTCTCATTTCTGAAGGGCTATTCAGGGGCTTGGCACACAGGGGTTGGGGGAAGGCTGCAGACCCAGAAACCTCTCAGGGAACAAGTTCAACCCCTGAACCGGCAAAGTGGTGTCAGGATGTTGTAAGGGTGAGAGGCAGAGCCTTCTTACTGAGATTTCTGTTGGTGCTTGGGAAGGTGATAAAGCATTCAGGGATTGCCACAGAAGTGATGGCAAGTTTATTTTCCAGCTGTGAATGATGTTATTTTAAGGCATAACAATATTGTGTTGATCAGAAACAGATTTCTTGATAATGCAAAATTAATTAATTAATTATTTTTAGAACATCCAGGGAAAACAGTAGATGTAGCAAATAAGTAAACTGGCTGTAAAATCAAAGCTGCTTTAGCACCAGACACACTTCATTAATTGTAAGAGTGTATTTTTAAAATTTTTTTTTAATGCAGTGTTGTAACCTGTGTCTTAAAACCCTGATGCAGTCTAGTCTTATGGGAATTTACTGTAATGCTTGACTGTACCTCTATGCAAAGGAAACCCTACTGCTTACTCTGCTCAGTGAAAATTTGCCTATGGAAATGAGCAAACTGAGGCTTGCTTAGTAAGGTTTTACTGTGCCTTGAGGATGAGGTAATATTGCAGTTGGAACTTCAATGGCATAGTGGTGCCTGTATACAAAAGAAAATGTTTATTCTGCTGTCCTCTGCAGCAACATCCCCTTGGGGTACTCAGATATCCAATAGGAAACTGTTGCTGTTAGAAATACTCTCTCCTGGGTACCAGCTGGTCACTGCCCTGCAGCTTTTAAGTGATTAGGAGAACAGCAGAGCAGTTCTTGATGTTCCCTCGCTGCCAGGTGAAGTGGGAGTGAGCCCTGAGTGCTAGCAGTGGGTCTGTGTTGGTGACACAGGGGATCCTTTCCTCTGTGCTGCAGGGACACACATGATGCAGCCAGGGTGCTTCTCCCATATGGGGGCTCTGCAAGTGTGTTTTGTTGTCAGCAGTCAAAATGTTCTAACTCTTCGTGGGCTGGAAGGGACAAGGATGATCCCCCAGTGATGTCAGATGTCATCATCTCCTGCTTCCACATGACTCCCTATAACTTGCTATATCTTAAATATGGATCTCAAACAGTAGAGGTACTTTTAGTCATCCTTTAGGAAACTGTTAGCTCTTCCACTCTGTGTGTTGAGTTGAGGCATATATGTTTTGTCCCCAAAATAGTGGAGTTTTGGAGGACCTTAGAGTAGTAAATCATACAACTTTGTTGTTTTAATTCAAAAGTACTGGAGGCAGCTGATCTGTTCATAAATTTAATAGTTTATAAGGCACCTTGGAGAGGGTTGTTTTACTGCAAGATGTGTTCCCCTCCATTCTGTTTCTGTCTGTTACCTCCCAATGAAGTGACTTGATCTTAGACCTCCAGATTTGACAAAACTTTTCCCACTGTGCCTAAGACAGTTCTGATCTACCATAAAAGGTAGATAATTTTAGAGGGAGGGACAGGGCATCTTCTCAGCCTTGTCCCCACCAAGTGTCTTAGTGCAAAGCAACAGAGCTGGACTAGAGCTACACAAAGGTAGGTGCTTAACATTTTTTCTTTACCCTGTTGTATGTGTGGCATGGAAGCTGGTGAGGAAGGTGCTTTTTACTGGGAATACCCCACTCCTGGAGGGTGGCTGAGTCTCACCCTCCCCTCCTGCAGTGAACCTGGCAGAAGCAGGGCTCTCAGCCCCATTTTCTGGGCAGCAGGACCAGGGATCCTGTCTTCTTGGCCATGTGTGGTGATCAAATCTGTGATAACAACCTGGATATTTTCCCTTCTCAGTCTGAAACATGGTAGCACCCAGTGCCTCTGCCTGGTTCTGCTGTCCTGGAAGTTTTGGCTGTAATGGTGCACTCACAGCTCACAGGGTAATGATTGGCTTGATATGAGAGAAAATAGGACAATATGTTCTCTTTAAAAAAAGCATCCAGATGGTAAGGAATGGTTTTTCCTGTGTGCAGAATGTATGTCTTTGTGGCTAGAAGAAGTTCGTCTGTCCACAGTAGTTCAGTGTGATTGAGGTTCCACACAGCCTCTGTCATTCTGACTGCTGGTGCTGTAGATAGAGAGCAGCCATGCTGGAGGGGAGCTGTTTGAACATGGCTTTAAAATGTTGATACAATTTTATATTCTAGTAAGTCATGCCCATGCTGATTTTTCTCCTTATTATTATGTTCTGCTCAGTTTCTGAACAAGAAGCAATTCTAAGTCTGGAGCATTTTACTGGAAATATTTGGGCTCTGTTTGGTGTGGTAGTAGTTAAAACAGGATAGCTCCCAATTTATAAAGTTTATTTTTGTTATGAAAATTCTTCCACTTGGATTATTTCCAGTGAGGTTAAGGCATCTGCATAGAAAGAGTTGTTCCAGAAGCATTTTGCTTGTGCAGCTCGTGGTGCAGGCAGGGCTTGGATGCTGAAGTGGTGGGAAGGTGCAGCTGGGAGCTCTTTGTACTGCATTGCCTTTGAGCTCCCACTCATTGGTAGCTGTTTATAGGACTTGGGCTTAGCTCCTAGTGATTCATACCACTTTTTTAAGTGTGGGCAGAATTAATTCTATTTATTTAAGTATAGGGAAATCCTTTTTTTTTTTTAATGTGTCGATTTTCAGTCTCCATACCCTCCATGTGGGTTTTGTGTGTGTGCTGTGGCAGTGCAGTTGCAGTGAAAATCCCTTTACAGTATGCACTGTCTGCCACAAGAGCATCATTATGCAGCACGAGCCTGCCGCTCTCTGCTATTTTAAACCAGCGTTACAGTTCACACGGGTGCTGAAAAATTGCAGCATACACAAAGGCAGAACAGCTTCCCCTTGCTGGAAGCTGTGAGCAGACAGAAGTGAAAGCTACCTCAGCCCCTACCTACGCTGGCCAGGCATCAGCGTAAGCAGGAAATTGATTCAGATAACCCTGGGCTGCTCTCACTGTCACCTACCAGCACTTTTTCCCCTGACGGTTTCCCTTTGGTTTCAGTTCTGTGCTGGGAGCCAGGAGTGGGAGCAGAGCTGCTGCAAGCGCCCTGAGTCACTGGTGAGTGCTGGCATGGGAACTACACTGCCCGGGCTCCTCTGGATCGCATCCCACCGAGGGCTGGCTGGCACGGGGCCACTGCTTCTCAGCTCCTCTGAGTCTCCCCAGCTGATTCACACGGGCACCTCTCCAGCTTGGGCAAAGCGCTGCCATCCACAGGCCCCCTCCCGGAGCAGCCCATTTCTTCCAGCAGAACAGCTGCAAGCCCTTCAGCAAAGCCCCTGCAAGGCTGGCAGCAGCGGTGAACTCCCTCATCTTCTGAGGTTTCCGCTCTGCCCTCTGAGCAGGCAGCCTCCCCTTTCACCTGGGGTGCTCTTTCCTGTGTCCTGAGGTGCCCTCAGCTGTGCAGTACTATCCTGGCTGAGGCTGAGGTGGAGGAGGTGCTTCCATGGAGATGCCAAGAGTATCCATTTTCAGGAGTGGGATTGGGTCCGGGTGCATGATGAAGGTGTTAGGAGATACAGGCTCTCTTTTCAGCAGGAGAGTTGGAAGGTGTTGTACCACAGCAGAGTGGCTCCTTGCAGAAAGAAACGGGAGTGATCTTGGTTTATTTAATGAGCAGGGAGAGCTCTGGAGGAGTTTCTTGATGGAATTTTGGGCTGCTGAGTGTTTCTTTTTAATGTGCCCCTTAACTTTTTTGCCTAAAATATGTCACCTCAGCTAGAGTTTCTGGAGTTAAGGAAGATCCCTAAAGGCAAAATGGATAAAACATAGAGTTGTTGTTGTTGGTTTTATTTTAGTGTGTTTTTACACAGAGATGCATTAGCTTGCTAAACCATACCATCAGATGAGGTATGTGCTGGAGCATGATAGGATTGAGGCAATTGTATGCCAAGTAAACGGGAGAGAGAGCAGTAATAAGAGAGAGGAAGGAAACTTGTTTCAGGGTTGTCACTGACCCACGGCAGAGTGAGTTCTTAGGCAGGTCATCCTGTGGGTGGTCCATGCTCTGGAAGTTAATGGTGACAGCTCTCCATCTGCCTTAGAAGCAGCAGGAACACTCTGCTGCTGGCATCTGCTACCGAGGCAGCCCAGACAGGAGACGGGTAATCCCTCAGGCTGCATTTTGTCATCTCTGGTTGACGTGAGGAAAAGAGAATTGCTCCTTATTAGGTGTCAGGGAACCAGGAACTGTATTTTCAGAGGAGGAAAGATCAACTGTTTAAAAATGAAACAAGCAAATGGGCAGCCTTGTCTGGTTTGAAGCAGGAGGCTGTTCATTTGGAGGAACCAAACAGGGTAATTTGCAAACTCCTGTCGGAATAATAAGTCTTTAATGGCTGGAATATGATTACAGTTCATATTCCTGAGGGCTACCAATGTTAGATGCTCAGCTGTGCTGGAGTATGTCAGACATTCAGCCTGGTGAAAGGCAGGGAGACTCTCTCAAGCTGGGGAGGTGAACACTGTGTAGAGCCACTAACGAGGGTGCTGAGTTACAGGAGCACTTAATGTTGGCTCTGGAATACATTTTAATTGGTTAAGTGCTTTGGTGTGTTTTTGAATCAGGCACATTATCTGTCTGCAGGATTTCCTCGCCCAGTATGGATTGTTAAGGTAGAAAGGAAAATGGATGTTGCTCTCTGAAGCCCAAGGTGCTCTGTGGCAGCTCACTAATTGCTGCTTTTGTGGGCCAGGAGGCCACTGCAGCAGAGAGGGAGGGCAGAGTGTCAGCACTGGGTGCACTGTTTCATGCCAGACACAAGGTTGTTAATGGTGATGTGCTGGCCCTGCTTCCCTCCAAAAGCAGCAAATGCCCTCGGTGACCTTACAGGAGATGAGTGAGAGCTCTCAGACTGGTGCTGATGCCAGTAAGACTGACAGGGTGGGTGGTGTACACAGAGAAAAAACAGCATCCTTTACAGCACAGCTGTAAAACTGAGCACTTCCCTCATGAAATCAGGATCTGGCAGCTGAGGTGTGCTGTGCTTTTGTACAGTCCTGTAAGGAAAACGTCTTCTGAGAGCAAAGCTGCAAGAAATGCCAACCAGAGTGGCTCTAGGTCTTGAGCTACTTGCAAAAAAATAAAAACTGCAAGGTTGAGGGACTGGTGGCAAATCTCAAGGTTTGTGGCTTAAGGCTTGGAACAAATGCTGATGGTTTTTCCCACTGGAAGATTAACGTTGCATTCCTGTGCTGTGTATGAGTTATGGTAGGTTGAAAGAAAAACTTATGTCACACTTCTGATTGCAACCCTGCTTTTCTTTCTTTTTTTTTCCCACCACTTCTTTCAGACAGAATTAATAACTTGCACATAATTCAGTAAAATAAGAGTTTACTGCTAGAAATGAATGATCAATGGGAAAAAGAAAGATGTCAAGTTAAGAGGCTTCAACTCCTGTAACACCTAAACCGAAGGTAAAATCCCCCTGCTGGCTTCTTTTTTGTATGCTCCTTGCTGTGAACTACAATGCCATCTCCTGCTTGAACCAGCGCAATGAACTTGTAAATTCATGTGGGTGGGCTCTGCTTTAACTGGAGACTTTCCTGGTGAACATTAAGGCCAAGACTTGGCCTCTGCTTTCCCCAGCTGTGTCTGAGACTCTTGTCGTTTTTTAAGACTAAGAACTGCTACAAGAAAACAAAAAAACCAAAAAACAAAAACAAAATCGAAACCCAACCAAACCATAAAAATCACAATTCCATGGAATGATTTTCAGACTGTGAAGCTCTTTTCCAAAGAAGTGAGCTTTGATGCTTGCAGCGTGATCATTGTTTTGTGGTTCTGTGAGTGTTTTATTGTTCTTCCATAGCTGGCACCACGTTTCCCTCTGAAATCTGTCTCCCCCCTGCAGATGAGAGCCCTCCTGCCAGCAGCAGCCTGCTGCAAGCGGTAGCCAAGACAGAGTGGCTGCCCGGGAGTGTTTGAAGAGCTTCTCCCTGCATCTGCTTCCCTTCCCAGCGCAGCTCCCATGGCCTGTGACGAACCCGCCGCTCTCTCGGGCATCTTCACACGCCAGAACTCCTCCAGCACTGGCTCCCTGGACTTCGAGCCCGACGCCGACTACAAGTTTGTGGAGAGCCTGGAGGAGCGGTACAAGTGCGCCTACTGCCACCTGGTCCTGCACAACCCCCACCAGACGGGCTGCGGGCACCGCTTCTGCCAGCAGTGCATCCTCGCTCTGAGGTGAGAGCAGACTCCTCCCGTGTCTGCAGGCTCCCCCTGTTCCCTTTCCTAAAAAAAGCAGCCCACGTCTCCTATAAATCAGCAGTGAGTGCCATAATAGTATTACCCACCCAGAGAGATGCTGAAGGAGTCAATGGCAGGGCTCTGTTGAACCCAGGGTGAAAAACGCCAGTCACTTGTTTTTAAAATTTTAAAAGTTTAATAGTAATAAAATGGTTATAAAAATAATAATATAATTAGAGTAATAATAATTTGGACAATTTGGATTAGGACAATATGAGACAACAGAAACAAAGAGTTATGGACATCCTGGTACCTTTTTCTGGGCAGCACAAGTCCGAAAAAGGACACATGTTAACAGAGGATTAACCCTTAAAAGCAAGAGCCCGTTGGATATTCCTACATCTCATACATGATGCATAGATTCCATTCAAAAAAAGGATTCAGTCTGGTCAGTGTCAACTTCTTCCTCTGAATCCTGATGGCGTCTCATGACTGAGCAAGGCAGGAAGAAGTTCATTTCTTCTGATAAGAGAGCAATAAATTCTCTTTCTCCAAAAGATTTAGGTGTCCTGTGGCTGCTGTCTGGTGTGAGTATCTTATTCCTTTCTTTAAAAAAATATCCAACATACATAGGTCCTATTTTAACTACGAAAGTTACCTTTTAACCACAACACTACATTTACCATACAATTAAAATGTTAATACAGTACTACTAATCAATACAACAAAATACATATAGTAAATATCTGCGTAGAGCCATATCATATGCACTTTTCACACCACTGACTACATGCTCAGTGTTTTAAGGTATCTCTAAAGACCTTACCCCATGCTGATGAGCCACAGGGAAGTCAGCATAAAGAAACTGTTGATGTAAGCTGATAGTGCTGTGTGAGATGCTGCTGTGGTCTGTCTGTCTGCCATGGTTGCTCTTCAGAGGAATTTGCTGCATTGATGTCTCACGGTGTGTTGGTGCTGGTGGTTAGACTAGGCTGTGTTCATCTGCTTCTGTATAATTCCTCTGAATTTAGCAGAATTGTAAACTGATGTTAATATTACCTGACGCTGCAGTCAGATCACAAGGCTGCTGGCATCCCTCTTGCTTGATACAAATGAGTTTACCCTCCAGACCTGTCTGGGAATACATTATGGACTCTTTGGTGTACCTGAGGGCAGGATTTCACCTGGAAAGGCTGCAGAGGAGCCTCTTTATGTGGATGGATGTCACTAATTACCTTGTACAAACTTTAGATGCTTCGTGTTTGCTGCTTTGTCTCTGGGTTGACTCCTTTTGCACTGCCTCTATGACTGAGGATTTTACATGATTCCTATGCCTTTTAAGAAAGAAGCCATTAGATCTCCTTTTAGTGGCATAGCAAGGAGGGCACTGCTTCTAGTAGAAAAAGGCTGGGTTTAAAGCACACAATGAGAATTTTGAGATAAGACATTTGTGATCTGCAGATGGTCAGACGACGTTCTCTTCATTAAAAAACAGCTTGTGGTTTTTACCATTGAACACTCTTAGGACAGACTGCTCTCTGTTACGTATTCACGGTTACTGCTTTATGTCCTCTTTGAGCTGTGGGCAGAATTTGGCTATGCAGTTGCCAGATGAAAGTGTTTTTAAAGGACTTTTTGTTGTTGTTTTTATGCTATCTACTGCTGACTTCTGTCAGAGTCAGATTATAGCATAGCTCAGTTTCATAAAATAAATTGAATTTCCTGTGGATTAACACAACTCTTCTTTTGATCTAGAGAGTTAAATGCAGTACCCACCTGTCCTGTCGACAAAGAAACAATAAAAATGCATGAGGTAAGTGGCTATTGCTTTATTTCAGCAGTCAGCATTTACATGGGAAAGGCAAGACAGCTGAGAATAAGGTGGCTTTCAGTCCTCAGGGCAGAGCAGTTTTTTTGTCTCTGAAATAATGCTAAAGGAAGCAGTCTACTCAGTGATGCTCTCCCAGAAAGGGATTATGGCTGCCTAGCTTAAGCTTCATTTTATACCTCATGTTCTAAAGGTACTTCATTTTAGTCCTCTGTATTTGCAGTAAAGTGCTGAAGAATTTCACAAAGCTTTGAATCCCCCCAAGTCATCAGATGCCTGGTTTTTTAATGGAGACTTTACTGACTTGCTTTTTAAATACCCTGTCTTGCTGTGGTATCTTGTTTATCTGATTGTCTTCGTTTTAACTTGGCTATAATTTGCTTTCTTGATTATCTCCATTAGCTCTCATTAACCCTGAAGACCTAATTTACTTTTGGGTAACTTTTAGAGGAAAAGAGAGATAATCCTTTTTATTTTGCAAGCTATTGTTGCTTTTGGTTGTTCTGTTTTATAATAGATTAAATTATCCTTATTTATATTCCAAAGTTTAAAAGTATACTATATACTGGTGCTGCCAGAAATTTTCCAGGGAAATAAAATGTCTCCTTCCTCTCTCTCCTAATCTTGATAGGAAATTACAATCAGACTGTCCACAGGATTTTTGTTTTTCATTTGTCATCTTCTACTTCTTGCAAATTTTGATGACAACAATGCGGGAAGATCTCTAAATAAGGCTGAGAGTTTGCTCTGGGGGCTTCATTTGCTTCTGCATACACAGCTGAGAACGGTGCTGCTTCTCAGAGGTGACAGAACGGGTATCTCAGCATCACCTCCATCCCAAAGGCACTGCTTGAACAGAGTGGAGCATGCACAGAGCTGGTTTGGCTTTCGGAGCCTGTTAGCTCCAGCTGCTTTCTTCTAGATACAGGCAGGCTCTGGCAGTAGTTATACAGCTCCTGTGCTACTAGTCCTGCTGCTTTGGGATGAATCAGCATCTCTGGAATAACTGCGTGGGGGGAAAAAATTGCTATGCTTACTATGGTTGAATTTATAGTTTCAATACAAATTTTCAATATGAATTATCAAGAGCCATACTCACAATTATGGAGTCTACGCTTGAACACCTAGAAGATCTGTAGTGATGTTTTGTTCTTTTATATTATTTATAACATCCCATGTGACTGCATATTAAGGCCGGTTTGCTTCCTTTACAGGTATTCAAAGACAACTGCTGTAAAAGAGAAGTTCTCAACTTGCATGTGTTCTGCAAAAACTTTCCTGACTGCAATTCAAAAGTAATTCTGGGGCGATATCAGGTTGGTTTCCTTGATCAAATTTTGAAGCCTTTGATTTTCATGACAGCTCTGTGTATTTATGATCAGCTAAATTCCTGTGATTGTCTTCAGAGTTATTGTAGTGGTTTAAGTACAAGGATTATGACAGCTATACACTGTAAGTAGCATATATTACAGCTTTTAGCTTGTTCCAGCTTTGCCTTAGGGTGTTGTTTTTTTTAATAAGAACCATTTGCTTTATGTAGCCTTTGTAAATCGCAGTGTTCATTCATATTCTGAATGCTTAGGTGATTGCTGATTGGAGGAAACCACACTGGCCATTTGGCATTTAACCTGCTGCTGTGTGTTGCAGGAGCATCTGCAGCAGTGTTTGTTTGAAAGCATGCAGTGCACTAATGATGGATGTCGGGATCGAATTCTTCGCAAAGACCTGAAGGAGCACTTGAGCCAGCACTGTAAATTTCGGGAAGAGAGGTGCCAGTATTGTAATACATATGTGGTGTTAATTAACATAAAGGTAAGATTATGAAGCATTCCTGGGAAGCCATCACCTGTTTCCCCTTGATGTTGCTGAGTGAAAAGTTTTCAGCATTGCAATGGCACTTAACTCCTGAAATAAAATTCGGCTGAGTAGCTGAAGGAGAAAGTATAATAAATGTGCTTTAAATCATACCAATTATTGATGCTCTCTTATGAACAACAAAGTGATATGTAACTTGCATTTGTATGTTTGGGATTGCTTTTTGCACAGCTTCCTCTGTATATACTACTTTACAAAAACGAAAGCCATTGCCTTATTCTGTTTTCTTCTTCTTCAGAATCATGAGAAAAATGACTGTCCTGATTATCCTGTGCCTTGTCTCCAAAACTGTTCACAAATAATTCTGAAAAAGGAGGTACTACTATTTTTTTCTGCTACTGCAATTCAGCAGATCACATATATTTATGAAAACTGAAAGCTGCAGACCACATTGGCCCATGCCAATAAAACTTCATTGCTCTAAGAGTTTCCTTTGTTTGATCCTAAAAAGGATATATCTCCCATCTTCTAAGTGGATTATTCTGTCACTGTAAGCCAGGGGTGTTTTGCAGCATGGAAAAATACCTGGCTTGCTTATTGATTCTGAATACTCATTTTCCTGGTAAAGTGATTGGTGGTGTCATGACAATGGCCTTTATTCACCCTTTTTGCAGGCATTTAGATTTTATTAGTGCTTTGAATTACTAAGTATTTATTTAATCACAAACTGCTTCATTAATACGTGCAGATTGAAAAGCACCACGCTGTGTGTCCCGAGGCAGAAGTGGACTGTCCATATAAGCAGTATGGCTGTCATGTAAAGGTACTGTTTTACAGATCTTTGTCTGTACGAGGACTGGACTTTGTCTCCCAAACCATCAGAATAATTAAAATAACCAATTTATGTCCTTTCACAACCATTTCTGCTGGCTAAGCTGAAATACTAGAGAATCAGGACTGCCCTTCCCTCCCTTTCAAGGCATAAAAGAGACATTTTGAATGTTTGCATCAATATTTTTTTTACCAACAGCTTCAAAAATCTGCTTATCTTATTATTTTATTCTTTCACTTCCTCCTTCTGCCTCACTAAGGTTAAAAGAGGGAAACTTGCTGAACATGAAAACAGTGCCCTGAGGGAACACATGCTGCAGATTTTAGACAAGAACTCCCGGCTGGAAGAGCAAGTAAGTCATATTTAATGAGCACTCTTCAGCAGTTCTTGACTGGTTAGGGGATGATATGAGATTCTACATTTGTTGCCTGGTTTAGATCAGGTACATTTTAAAAGACTGTTTTTGTGGTTTTCACACCTCAGAAGACAGAATAAGCTTTTCTAGTGAAGCCCTTCAATTACAGGGAAACCTCTCTCTGCTCAGGCACATATATTCTCCACCAGGCACAGTGGGAGGCTCCTTGCTATTGCTCACCTCATTTGCTTTCAGTCTCTGCTTTACACTGGATACGAGTTTTAGAGATAAAGTATTTTAAAGTTTAATTGACTAGCCAGGTTGCTCAAAAAAGCAGCCTTTAGCTGCCCAGGTCACCTGCTCTGTGTGGAGGCAGCACAGAGGACAGCAGAGCCAGTTGCAAGCCCCTCTCTGCTCAAGGGCATTTCTCAGCAGGAGACACTGGGTGTATGCCCAGTCCTGTTAATTGAGTTGATGGGGGACTAACTCTTTGCTTGTTTATGCAAGAAATAAGAGTCCCAAACTGCTAAAACTTGGTTTTGAAGTGTGTATCCCTCACTGACTCATCTCTTCTGCTGGTTAGACCTCAGCAGAGGAAAAAAATGCATATACGCACACATGCACCTGTGCATGTAAGTATATATTATCCCACTACAGAGCTGAATGGATCATCACGATGGAAATGAGAGATAGGAGCCTCTTTGCACCTGGAGCCACACAGATCTATTCAGTTCTTGCTAGTACTTATTCACAAATAGTGAATGAAGGAGCGCACTATCTAGCTCACTTAGAGGATTTGCATTGTAAACTTTACCACTGTCTCTTATATAGTCAGATACGTTATAATTTCTGCATTGTATGTTTTGGTGTTCCTTAGCATTTATACTCTGATTTTTCCATCTGTAGATATCTGACCTGTATAAGAGCCTGGAATGTAAAGAGATTAAAATCCAGCAGCTAGCAGATGCCATTAAGAAGTGTGAGAAAGAATTCAGACAGTATACACAACTGTTTGGTAACAATAGCAACTTGATGGTGAGCACTCAGGTGAGACATTGATTTTACTTTTTTTACCAATTGCTTTTTTGCATCCTGAAATATGTTTCTCCAGTAATAGTTGTTATTAATAGCACAGCAATAACAAATCTCCCCAAGATCTTCTAATTTTTTTTACAATATGGTGTTGTCTTTTCATTTTAGTCGATACAGAAGTTTGGATACATGATCTGGGCAAAAAGCACAGTACAAATCCTCATGGTCAGATGCCCAGGGCAAATGTGCAGGTGTAAATTTGAATAATGAGTTGAACGAAGTGGTACAGTGTGAATGGGTTCTGAATGAGGAATGGCTTCTCAGTCTGTAAATGTGCTGAATTAATCAAGAAGGAGCACTGGGATAAGTTCTTAAGCCAGCAGAGCACTTTGAATGCATCATATTGTTGCTGCTGCTGACATGCTAAAGACTTCACTATCTTAATTCAAAGCAAATACCTGGTTTTATGGATATCTCTTGTCTCTACTTTGCACCTTCTTCCAATGGCATGAACTGGGAAGGCTCTGGCCAGTCACCTGGATAAGTCTGCACGCCTGGAATCACAAGTGAAACAGCTAATACAGATGGCAAACCAGCAGCAAAGTAAACTAGACCTGCGGCCCCTGTTTGACACAATTGAAACCGTGAAACAGAAGATTGCCCTGATGGAGACGTACGACCAGCGCCTGGGTATGTTGGTACTTCCCTGCACAGGCAGGGTGGGTTGCTGATTTACTGGTGGCTAAGTAGAGGCTCTGGTGCTACTAGAAAGGGCTTTCTTCTTGCACTCTCAGACCAAACTGTGATGGTGTGTGTGGTGTTCTCCCGCCTTTCCCTACTGCACAGTGTCTCCTGAACTCCAGTGACATTGCAGGGCCACAGAGCCACAGAGGAGGCCTTGGTTTGGCTCCTGCACTGTGATGGAGGCCATGGTGCTATTCAGGCATTCACGATTTATAGTTGACAGCTTTTCTTATTCAACTACCAGCTGCAATTACAGTTTTAAAAAGTTAACAGCTGTAGTTCATAGCCTGTACTCAGGCCTGGGTAAATCAGTTTTGCCAGCTTGAGTCTGGGTGCTCGTTTCATCCAGGGCTCTCATGGTTTTATTTTACCAAATGTGTCTCTCTTTTTTTTTTTTTTTTTTTTTTCTATTTCTTTTTATTTCCCTCTTCTCTCAGTTGTTTTGGAAGATCAGTCCAGCAAACATGATCTCCAGATCAATATTCACAAAGCACAGCTCAATAAAAACGAAGAACGATTTAAGCTTTTGGAAGGCACGTGCTACAATGGGAAATTAATCTGGAAAATCACTGACTACAAGAAGAAGAAGAGAGAGGCAGTGGAAGGCCGTGTGCTGTCCATAGCCAGCCAGCCCTTCTACACCAGCCGCTGTGGGTACAGGTTGTGTGCCAGAGCCTACCTGAACGGGGACGGCTCGGGAAAGGGAACACACATCTCCCTCTACTTTGTGGTCATGAGGGGCGAGTTTGACTCGCTGCTGCTGTGGCCTTTTAAGCAGAAGGTTACACTTATGCTTTTGGACCAAAGTGGGAAAAAAAATCACATAGTGGAAGTCTTTAGAGCTGACCCCAACAGCAGCAGTTTCAAAAGGCCAGATGGAGAAATGAATATCGCCTCTGGCTGTCCGCGCTTTGTGCCGCACACCGTCCTGGAGAGCACAAAGAACACCTACATCAGAGATGACACTCTCTTCTTGAAAGTGGTCGTGGATCTAACTGATCTGGAGGAATTGTGAAAAGCGTGCCCGGTCAATGTGACTGCTGTAAGCATGAGGAACTGCTTTTGTGGTGCCATGCAACAGCAAATTGCCACCAGTGAGGCTACTGAGAATGCTTCATGGCTTTGGACTACAGGACAGATAATGAATTGCCAAAGCATCAGCCTTTCCTTTTCTACCCTTTTTTTCAAGACTGCATTTTTAAGGCAGCTAGAAGTCCAGGTTGGCGCAAACATGCATTCAGTCCAGATTGGTTCAGTCCAGGCTGGGGGGAATGCTTGGCTCCCATCACCAGACTGGCATTTGGAGATGAATCTCCTCCAGTAAACTCCCAGGAGCCCAGGCAGGCCTGTGGGCTCCTCTCCCTCACACAGAAGTGAAGCCATGCCCAAACATGCAAGTGCATTTCATCCGTCTGCAATGGAAACATTTCAACATTAGCAAATTTGAATCAGTGTGTCTTGATCCCTCCATCTCCTGGATTTTTGAAGCAGGGAGAATGGCTTCAGTCAGGCAGGGTAAACATTTGCCACGTATCTTACATCTTTTTTATTTGTTTTAATCGTGTTTTTTCAGAAAGCCCAGAGGAAGAAGCCAATGCCTCTTACTTTTTTAGCCTGTTTTTTCAGCTGTACAGAGTACCCCAGGTCACAACAGCTTTCTTGTGTCCTTTCCACTCCTGCCTAGTGCCTTGGGACTGGTTTCCATTGGTGGCAAACATCCACAGTCCCCACCTGAAGCCAAAAGCTGCAGGTGCTTCTCACCTCTCAGGACATGGCCAGAGGCAGGGCACTCAGCCAGCCTGCCAGCTCCTGGCTGCACTGCTGGAAGAGGGGCAAAACTCCTGTTCTTTTGCTTCCACATCTGTGCAAAAGAGATCTTTTCTGGCCTTACCAGCTCTATAAAAGGCAGGAAGAGCTTGGGGAATAGCTCGCTCATGTAACATGCACTTTTCCTCTCTCCTAGAAGTTTGGGGAGAAGGTGGAAAATGGATTAGGGAGTGAGGTTGCTGTAAGAACCCAATTTTGACAATCAGTGCAGCTTTAGTGTTTATTAAAGGATGACACAGATGCTGACTGTGGTGTCTGAAGATCTTAATTTTTATTCCAAGTTCCTTCCATATTGCAAAGGAATGTGTGCATTATACAGGGTTTATTTGAGACAGACTAAAACCACCAAGGTCAGACACTGAGGAACAAGTGACACAGAACACATGTGCCTTTTTAAAGCCCTTTGGGTGCCTGTAAGAGGTTTGTAATTCTGCATGCTCAGTGATTTTGTTATTACAAGTGGCAGAATTTTGTATCTCTCATCTCTTACAGCTCAGGTAGGGAAACATCACAGCATTATGCATTGCTCCAAAGCTTATCAAGAGACAGCAAGAAACCAAGCTGGTTTTGGAGTAAGAGTAAACTAGGCAGGATAAAAATCAAAACAGGGCACAGACTGAAAGGTGTAAGATAGAAAATTCAGGAGGGCAAATGTGGTAAAATGAAAAATGCCCTTTCCTTGAGGGATGTTGATAACAATCTAAATAATTCCAGGATTGATACTAAGATAAAGGCAAAATACTTTATTTTGTATCTGTAATCTTATTGCTAGACATTCACTTTCACACCTGGTTTTCAGGGCATAATTCAGACACATGTATTTTCTAACTCAGGGGTGGAGGGGAAGAGACCTTAGTAATCTGTACCTCATGGTGGGTTAGCACATGGGAAATCTTTGTTTTGATCTAGAAGTCCTTTTTGTTTTATAATGTCAAGATGTACTGAACCACCATAGGGGCTTTCCATGTTCCTGGGGACAGACTGTGAGGAACAAATTTATTCTTGTGTACCACCACCATTGACCTCAGGAGTCATTTCAGCTGTAAAACAGAATGAATTAGGCATAACACTTGGTTTCAGAAAGAGCAGGCTTGTTTTGACAGTGACATCAACCCTAAGCCTGGATTTCATGTCGCTCATTACTTTAATATTTGTCATGTAACCTTCAAAGTGACACAACTTCCATAATAACCACTAACAGCTGATGGGAATGTACCATCCCTGTGTCCTGGGGCTATCCAGTACACTGAGTGTTAAATACAGAAAGTGATAAAGAACTCAGACAAGCAAGGGAGGCAAGATGGAAAGGATGTGTGTGGTCTGTATCCTGGCAAATTCCCAGCCCTCTCTGCCTCCACCACCCCAAATGTAAAATGGGGATAATAATACTTGCAGAAGCGTTAGGGCTATTTAAATGTTTGTGAAGAAGTTTGAGCATGAAAAGAGCTAAGTATTATTAAAACTCCATTTCTAATTGTTAGAATAGATGACATAGTGATGTGGATAAGTGTTTCATGTTATCCTAGACAGATTTTGGAAGCATGTTTGGTTTTAGGCAGTTCCTACTGCAGTCTCTCCTCTACCTACTGGTTGGGTTTAGGTTTTTGCCATGAATATTCCTTTTAAAATTCTAAAGCACAAATTCATCCTGGGTGATGGAAACATCCCTTTTGAAATACTGCCTGTTTTATAAAGAATTAGTTGAGAAGATTAATTTTTTTAAAGACAACCTTCTTTAAATTTGTTCTTTTTAGTACAAAAATTAAGAGATTTATGTTAAAATTTTCAGTGATTTTTTTACTGCTTGTAAACAGGGTTTTAAATTTCATCCCATCCCTAAGAAAAAATGTTGTATAGCATGAACTGTCAGGAAGAATTTTGATGTTGCATGAAGAATACCAAAAAACTTTTCAATAATATTGTACTGGGTAAGTAACCAAAAGAGCATAGGGTATTTCTACATCAGCGTACCATATGTTTCTAATGTATTTATTGATAGTTTGTAGTTGTTTGAAAATCTCTTACTACAATAGAGGCATTTTTCTAGCTGAATGTCTTTACTGTGTACATAAACTAATGTAAGAATAAATAATTTTATCATCCTTCTGGAGGGACTGTGGCCTATATTCCTTTTGGCTGGACTGAAGCAGACTTTTAAGGATGTGGAGTACTGGGCATTTGTTTACACTAATTTTAAAAATAACAAAAACAAACCAACACTGCTTAAGATTAGGAATCAATGTGCTTCATGGGTGTTTTGGTTCGCACTTGGATATCGCAGAACCAAGTTCAGTAAATTCTTAACTAGATCAGATGAATATGCTCGAAGTCTGAGGCTGCACTGCGATGACAATTTGTGGTTGGGCCGGCTTTGGGCTCAGCAGGGATTGGATTTGTTTCGGTTCAGAGCAGGAGCAGGAACTGTTCCCGTACCCCACGACTACGGCGTGCTTGGGAACACGGTGATGTGGGGCGGGAAGGGACGCTGGGCAGGGCAGAGCCCAGGCAGGCGGAGCCGGGGCCGCGATCCGTGCCTGTGCCCGCGGCTGCCCTGAGGGAGGGCAGGAAGCGGCGGAGCGGGGGCCGCAATCCATCCCCGTGCCCGCGGCCGCCGTGAGGGAGGGCAGGAAGCGGCGGAGCGGGGGCCGCAATCCATCCCCGTGCCCGCGGCCGCCGTGAGGGAGGGCAGGAAGCGGCGGCGGGCGGCCCCAGCCCTTCCGGGGCGCGGGCGGCCCAGGGGCGGCGGAGCCGGGGCGGCCGCGGCCGCAGCGCGGGTGGGTCGGGGCCCTGCGGCGGCCGGGGAAGGGTGGGCCGGGCTGGGCCGGGCCGGGGCGCGGGGCCCTCCGGCTGCTGAGGGCCGTGGGCGGGATCCGTGATCCAGCGACAGCCCGACACGTAGGTGTGGGTAAAAACCCCCTGGCCTCTGCGGCTGCGGCACCCGAGCCGGGTCTGGCCTCCGGTTCCTGGTGCAAGGGCATGACCGTGGTTCCCCGCCCGCAGCGTGGTGCGGTGTCATGGGAGGGGGATGTTGGCCTGTGCCGTGTGCCTGGGATGACCCTGCTGGAGCGGGGAGGTTGGACCAGGGACCCTCTGTGGTCCCTTCCAACCTGTCCCTCCCTGTGCTTCCACGGCGCTGCCGTCAGGCTGCTCGCTCGTTTCCTCTGTTTCTGAATTTCCCCTCCACCGCCAAAGTCTTTTGGACATTCAATAATATTATTGAATGTCCTTGTGCCTCTGACTAGATATGGATAACAGGAAGGATGAGAAAAGCAGGACGCTGTGTGCAACCTCAGAAGAAGGGCTGAAGGCCCGAGGTAGGTGCTGTGATTTGTTGTTGTTTTCTGGTGTTTGTTTGTGTGTCACCCTCTGTGTCACTTAGTGAGTTTGCTTGCTTGCTGATGCCAGTAGACTATAGCACACTGGGAGAGCGGGTAAAAACACAACCAACCCCTCAAAACAGGGGTTTATTGTGTTTAAATTCTACTGAGAGCCATTTCTGTAGGCCACAGTTACTTACTAGCTGGCTTGTCACTGTTGCCTTGTGTTGCCCTAAGGAAAAGAGAAAAGGAAACGAAAGCGCAGCAGAAGCAGATCCTCATCTGTTTCATCCACATCGTCTTCTAGCAGTGCATCCACTTCTTCCTCCTCATCACGTTCATCGTCAAGGTCATCTTCTTCCAGTCGTAGTAGAGGTAAGCTACCTCCACATGCACATATGTTTTCCAGTTTTGACAGCACACCTGAGATTTAAAGCTTGTTTTAGAAGTGGTGAAACCACCACAAAGTGACAGTGCAGAATACCAGTGCTGCTTGTTCAGGGTGTTTCTCTCATAACCCTTTCCTATTGTATGTAAAGGTGCCACTTCACACACAGTTCGCAATGTTCTTATGTTAATTTGAATTCCTTCTAAAGAGAAACTGCTATTCATATAAATGTTACTTGTTAACAACATGCTGTATATATTTAAGCCCCTCAATTTGTTGCATTTTCGAAAGGCAGATCTCTTTTACTATACCAGTCTATCTAGACCAGAGTTGTGGGTTTGATTTAGTCCTCCTTTGGCCTTAACATTTCAAGCATTTAACTTTGAGGATTCAGGTGAAGCTGGCACATCTGCAGAATCAGTAAATCAGGCATTTTCAGCTTCCATGTTAGTCCAGTAAGTGGCAGTAACTTAATGTGTTCGCTTTCTCAGGGTTAGTTCAACCTGTGTCCATACATAGAGCTGAACTAAAGCACTTTCTTCATAGGTTTCACATTTCTCTGTCTTATCTGTAAATCAAATGCCTTTTTCAGAATGCTGAACAGTGATTTTGTTGTTTATTTTTTCCTTAATTTTAGATTCTCCTAAGTCTAAGTCAAAGAAAAAGAAAAAAGAAAAACACAACAAAAAGGTAAAAGTTTACAAAGATAAATAGGCAGTTAACACACAAAACAGTTCTTTATATTTCAATAACCTTAAATGTCATGTAAGACAAGGCTTTTGTCTGTGGCTTTGTAAATCTAAATCATGCTTTTAGGGTTGTGGTAGCTGAACTGATAAATGAACAATTGAATTTAGACAAAAAGAAATCATTTAAAAGTTACTATTGCCAATCATTGCTGGTCCAGCTGGAGTTTAGAGTAGTCTCTGAAAAAAAGAGTAGAGGGGAATCTTGATAACTTTATAGAATTTGCCAGAAGAAATTATTTATAGTCAGTGAGTGGTAAATTCTTGCTGATTTAATTTTTTTTATTCCATTCTCAGTGATTTTATATATTTGGCTTACTTTAAAAGAGAGAGCACAGGGAATCAGACCTTTTCTGTTGCTCAGAGTCCCAAGGGTTGCTAACTCTGGTGCATTACTTTCTACTACTTGTCCAGCAGTGGTAAGGGCAAGCAGCAGTGTCTGTCTTGACTTGAGTGACCTTGAGAGATCCTTGTGGGTTTGGGGGTTTTTGCCCTTGCTAGTCTGTAAGCATAAGAGTGTATGTCTTCTTCTTGTAGAAAAGGAAAAAGGAGAACAAAATGAAGAAAAAGAAAGAAAAGAAGAAAAGGAAAGAGAAAACAGGACCTGTCCAGCTTTCCAAGGTATGCTGGTCTGAGTGTGAAGCCCTGTTTTATTTCTCACCTACATACTTAATCTATTCTGTCATAAAAATGTTTATAGGATCACCAGTTTGGTCATCAACCAGTAGAAACCTCTCTGTTGTTGTGGACAGTAAGGAAGTATAAAAGATTATTGTCTGTGATTTTACTTAAGATTTGTACAGATCAAAAAGCTTATGTCTTTTTAACATATGATCTCATTTCAGTTCTTCAAAAACAAAAAGAAGAATGAGAACTACAGCATGATAACCGGAAAGAAAATTAAGATGAAAATAAAGAAGACTAAGGAAGATATAGAGGTAAGAGTTAATTAGTCTAAATGTCCCTAAGAAAAAATACTGGATCTTTAAATATTTTTTCTAGTAGTAATTTTTGTAGAAGAGTGGGTCTTCCAGTTAAGAGTTGTAAACTGAGTGTAGCTTTTAATGTGGCTGTGATGCCCTCTGAGGAATTTTAATTCACTCTTCAGGCAGGTTTTATGTTTTGAAGGGGCTTGGAATACTCAGTCACAAGCAGATAAACCAAAGGATGCTTGTGCAGGTTCTTAGACTTTCAGCCTCTAATCATTAGCCAGTTTGTAGCTTTCTGTTACACTGGTGCTAATTGTACTCATCTTCTTTCAGTCTCTTGTGATCAGTTGTGGTAATTGCTACTTCACTGTGTTTTTCTATCACATGCAAGACTAGCCTTTATTTAGAGAGGAATTTTTAAAAACCCACTTGTATTACTAGGACCAAATCCTCCTGCATTTTCTCAGAGCAATCAAATGTTTTTACTGAGATACCCAGGGAAATAAATACCATGAACTGTGTTGTGTGCTATTGCTGTGGATGTTTGGACTCAGCACTTAAATGATAAGTGCTGAGTCCAAACACTTCAACACCTTAGGGTGACCTGCAGAGGGCTCTGGTACTGGTCAGGTAATGTTACTTCCTTGAGGTATTCAGCTTGGCAGATTCAGGTTCAGCGCTAGTAGTTAATTCTACAGCTACCAAAGCATTCCTGAGCATTCTGAGTAAAATTTGACTGAAAACACGTTATCTTCTCTCTGTGACACCAAAGTGTGTGTTAAATTATGCTGAATGTTTGCTAGTTTTGTTCCAGTAGCCTGCTTATTTGATGTCAAATATTTGATGTTGGTCCTTTTTTTGATTGGGGCCTGTGGTCTTGCTGAATTGAACATCCACTCTTTACAATCTTTAAAGATTCAATAATTTTTTATAAAAAACTCTGGAACTGACTGGTTGGGCCATCTCTTTCGTGAAAAGACAACCCAAATTCAGGGTTCTGTTATGCTGCATAAGCTGCTGTTTATGCATAGGGAAAAAAAGATACTTCCCAAAGCTCAGGATTTGCTGTGAGTACAGTGAAAGTTGCCTCAGCCACCAGAGAGGAGCATCTGTTGTGCTTGTGAGTTCCCTCCTGGGCAGGCTGTGAGCTGCAGGATGACAGCCCAGTGGAGCCTCCTTAGGGAGCCACTTAGGAAGTGTCTCATGGAATAGTGACAGCTTGTCTCCCCAGTAGCCATTGCCTGGCACTTTCCCTGGGCACCCACGCCTCACTGCCAGCTGTGTCAATGGCACTTGCTTTGGGATGTGGAAACCCTGCAGAAAACAGGGATCTGTGGCCTTGCTCCTGAGTACAGGTGTGTTCAACCACTGCCTCTGCTTGTCTGCTCGACAGAGAGACCGGAACCGTGCCCAGCTCCTGGAATTTCTGAACTCTGCCTTGTAACAGGAAGAGTCCTCACCAAGGACTGGCAGATGTACCAAGCCAACCATCATCCTAGCAGAACACTAAAGAGAAACTCAGGGAAAAGGACACCAAGTTGGACAAGACCTGACCCTCCTACTGAGAAGAAAACTGGGATGTCCTTCTTAATGGCAAAACACAGAGTAGCTAATAACTTGTTAATGGAGATCCATGTCCTCCTTTTGAGATCCTAAGGTAATAGCCAGGCTGTGGTGTTTTAGAAAAGCCCAAGTGTGTGTTGTTCACAATGATAGGAAATGACACACTGAAGTCCAGCAATGTAATTTCTATCTTAACTGCATGCAGAATGCACTCTTAATTTCAAATGTCTTAATTTTTCTAGTAGTTTAAGCAGAGTATTTGTAAATGTTTATTTGAAAGATGAAGTGTTTCTTTCATGTATATTTTTTTTCTGGTAGTGGTTATGCGTATCATAAAGAGCAAACTGACCTCTGTAAATAGAACATCCTTTTACATAAATGATTTTTTTGAAAGTTCATTCACTAATATGTTATTTTCTTTTAGAATTTGAGATGTGGTGTTTCTCTGGACAGTTTATTGCTCTCTCTCATTAGAAAGTGTAACAGCAAAATACTCTAGAGCAATAATGGTAGCAAATTATTTTTATCCTAAAATAGAAGCAGGAAAGGTCTCTGGTTTTGTTTGCCAATCTGAATCAGTTGTTCAGTTCATAATAGATAGTTTACCCCCCCCACCCCATCATCTGGAGTTGCAGTTCCTAGACTGAAAAGTTCTGGAGTTGTGGCCTGCTTTTCTGATCCTGTAAACCTGTATCAAATCTTTCTCTCTTTGAAGTGCAGCAAGGCACATACCATGGACATGCCTTAGCTCTTCTCTTAGGAGAAAGAGCTGTGGAATGGTGTTGAGGCAGGCAGTGACAGTGACTTCACAGGTCTGCTGGCAGTCCACTGTGAGATGAGAGAGGTCTGGACAGGCAGCAGGAGCCCAGCACAGCTTGTGGGTGTGCCAGCTGTGGTAATTTGCTCAGTGCCTGCACTCTTCCTTCCATACCTTGACTCTAGGTTTCCCAGCAGGTCCCTCTGTACATAGCCCTGCTGTGGGAGTTCACTGGAATCACTCGTGAAGCTGGTGCTCCTCAGGAGCTGTGGTTTAGGAATGCCTGAAGGAAGGACTCAAGGGGAGTTGACTGACAAAAACATTAAGTGTACAGCAGTCAGATGGGGGGGAGATCATTAAAGAGCAAATGGAAAACTGTGTCTGTGTCTGCTGCGGTGTTTTGAAGTGAACCTGAAGATTTGTACCATTGCTCAAGGGATAATTTTATAAGTGTTTTGATGTGTGAAACCTTCTGAAGATGCTAGAATCCTCTCCTTGCCCTAGTTTTCTTTTGTTGTGAAGCATTTTGTAGTTGTTGCAGAGATGTGACTCTTTAGAAACTAAAGCCCTGATCCAGCAGAGAAACTCTGTACATCCTTATGAACATAAAACTTGCAAAAACATAGGTGAGAAATGGAGTTTCCTTGACATATAATCCAACAATCAAAAGGGTATTTTTGAAAGCACTGTTCTGAAATGTCACTGGGGGGAAAAAAACAACCAAATAAGAAAACCCCTTTTATTTATTATGAGGATTATGCTTTGATTTATGCTACTTTGGTGTTTTCTAGCAGTGATGTCAAAGCATCTTGCCCAGATAAGCAGCTTTTGTCTCTGGACTTTGCATAACAAGGCTAATCCCAAACACACTCTTAGAAGACAGAAGACAGCATCCGTCCCATTCCCTAGGTTATATTTTATGTAAAGACAGTGTAATTTTGGAAAACTTGGTGCGGGTAGGGAGTAGAAATTTGGAAAATGGAAAGAAAATAGCAATGGGAAACCCAGAGATCACATTTGTAAACAACTGTATTGGTTGGAATGTTCATGCTTAGTTTAAATAATTTGCTTTTTGTTGCCTTGGTCGAGATCATAAAAACTCCAGCCCTGATCCACGTTAGTAGGGGAAAGGCAAAGGGCCTTTCATAATATGATGTGGACTTTTCTTCCTTTAGGGTTTTGGTAGTTGTCTCTCATGGTACAAAAATGAGTCAAACTATTTCTTCTTACAAAACAAACCTTTTTTTGGTGTGCGTTCAGGACAGAGGAATTTTCTGTTTATTTTTCCTCACATGCTGGGTATGCTTTGGTGATGCTTTAAAATATTTCTGTGCCAGCATTTACTTCTAAGCTATCATTTCTTCTACAAAGCCAAGCTGCTTAAACGTTGTGGCAGTGATTCTGCTATATTTTCTCCTGCCCGGTCAGTTAGAAGTGCTCTCTGAAACTTCCCAGCAGTTGCTGCTTTTGTAAGCCTCCTTTTCTGTTCTACCCCTCTCCATGTAGATTCTCAGGTTTCTAAAGAGGCTTGAGTCATGTTGCTTCCTTCCCTTCTCCATCTTTCCCCACAAGCACTGAAACCCTGTGCATCTTCATGGGACTGAGTATCTGCTGTTGGGAAGAGGCCAACAGATTCCAGTCCTCCCTAGTGAGCACAGGCCCTTACAGCCAGCATAATTTTCCACACCTTGCACCCTCAGGGAAGAAGTTCATTTCATTGACCCGTTCACTTGAGCTTGGCTTCTTAATACTGCTTCAGATCCCTGTTGTTTCAGGTGCACCACCAGGTGAGAAGGTTACAACAGGAGGAATGTGGTGAAAATCAGGGTGAGAAATTTGAGTGAGGGAAATGTGAATTAGTTTACTGTGGGATGTTAACCTGATAACACACATGGCTGATAGAGAGGCTTGCTGCCAGGTCCACCAAGAAGTGCATGTTGTGGGCAAGGGTGAAGGCTGGGACAAGGGAACAGTGGAAAAGGTGAGGCAGGGGTGGAGGAGACAGCTGCTGTCAGAGGTGTGTAGTGGGCAGTGGTCAGGTGATGAGGCAGGGGCTGCAGAAGCTTACCTGGCTGGGCAAGTTGAGGTTCTTCCTAAAATGCCAAGTAATAGAAGCCTTTAGATGTGAAACCTGCCTTTGGTGTGAGTGTATGTGTATGTGTGACAGTCTTCCCTATCACACTCACCTTCTGTGCTTTGCACCATTTTCCATTCTGAGAATTGTGCAGAACTCAACTGAATTTTTTTAGCAGCAGAATTTTCAGAAGCAGAAGTCACTGTCAGGGAAGGAAATGAAGGATACATTCTCTGAGCTGCTGCTGCTATGCCCATCTTCCTTGGCACTGTTTAAAATATTCTATCCCAGCCAGTTTTTGTGGACAGTGCAATCCTTTGTTACTCATTTCCTTTAGAGTTGGCTTGAACTTCACTCTTTTGCCCACACAGAAACGTAGCAGAGATGAAAAGCTGAGGCAATATTGATAAATGCCACTTTGATTTGGAAGTGTCTCATCCTGCAGAGCTGAGCAGGGCCTGCCATTTTGGTAACAGTTCATGTGGTTAAACTTGGGCAGGTTGTGCTGTTTGGATGTACTTGGGGTTTCATGCTGCAGGAATGTATCATTCCCAGTCATCCTCTGCATCAGGAAAAACTGAATGAGCTCTACATGCAGGGGAAGAGCAGAGGTCAGAGAGGCTTGAAGTGACTTGCCCTGAGGTCACCTGCTGAACATTTCCTGGTGTGGGCAAGGGCCTTGATGGCTGGTGAAGTTCTGATGTCGTTTCTTGTGTTAAACACCCTCCTCATGGTCTTTGCTGTGTGTATTTAGAAACAGGTTTCCAAAGTTCTGGTTCAACACTCAAGGTTGGACTCTGTGGAATGGCTGGATTTTATGCCATAGTGGGTTTTCCTGAAGGAATGAGGTCCTGGGCATACTTGAGAAACTGAATATAAACAGTTTGCACTTGGTTATATTTCAAGCTGTAGGATGAGTTTTTGAGGACCTGCTTCTTAACATTACTGGCAAACACCCATCTACCTAGTTCCATCCCTGAACAAAATTAATCATCAAAATTACTGTCCAGTGCAGAGATTGAGATTTATTTGCCTGTTGGCAACAGGTATTTTTTTCTCCCTGCCTGTTCAATTTCAGTGTTAAATTGTGCTTCAGGGGTGTGACTTAGTGTTGTCTGAGGGATGAGCAGGGTCTAAGGAAGCCCCCTGAGAGCCCTTTGGGGCAGCCTGAGGAACATCATCCCCACCCCGCCTGAGAGGCACCATGTCCATGGTGGCAGCTGCTCCCATGGCAGCGTGCTGGCCACTGGTGCCATCTTCCTCTCAGGCACTGAACACCGGGGCTAACATCACTTGTGTTCACTTTGTTCTCCACTCGTGAGCTGCTCCAGGGGGGACAGAACAGTGGTGTGGGAGTGAGGAATCTGCATTTGTCCCGAGAGGCCTGCTTAAGAAGCTGCTGCTGCCTATTCCCTGGTTGGTCGGTGCTGGATTATCTGCCGGTAGGTGGCAATGCTGTCCAGCTGGAATGTCACAGAAATCTTTTTTTTTTTTTTTTTTTAACCTTTGGACATTGGCTTTGCACTTTCTTATTCTGAAACCCTGTAATTAGCTCGCAAATTCCTAATTATGGTTGTTTATGGGGAACATGTATTACTGCTGTCCTATGAATTTAATCCAGTCTTTGTTCCTTTCTTGCCCTTGGCTGTGCTGAGGACAGACAATAGTCTCTTCTGCTGGTGCCTGTGTGCCAAAGGCATAAGGAAGCCTTTGACTTCTCGGTAGCTGAATTCAACAGGAGCAGGTTGCTGAGAGCCAGCAGGGGCCTGGAAGGTGCACCAGCCTACCTGGGGCTGCTGAGTTCTCCAGAAACTGCACTCTGCTCTTCTCCATCTCCTAAATACCAGTGCCAGAATATAGAAAGAAAACTCTCCAACGTAAGAAGTATTTCAGTATCACTGCTTCATAACACATCTGGTTATTTAAATAGTCTTCAGGTCAAATTAAGTGCAATCTGTTGCTTTAAGCCACTTGACACTGGAAAGGTTGGAAAGGTACTGCAGATGGACTGTGACCTGATAGAGGCCTCTGAAGATACAGCATTGTGAACACTAAACAGATGTAATAGTAATTACATTCTGAGAGCAGATACTCTGATGTCAAAAACACAGAAGCTCTTTTCCTCACTTTGGTGTCTCTGGTCCTGGGTTAGATTACATTTATTTGGTAAAGGCAACATGTGTCTGTGGCTAAAATATAGAGGTAAGATGCTATATGGGATAATCCTAGCCAAGACCCTAAAAATTTATAATATGAAGTGTCCAGTGACAGTGTATATGGTGTTTTCTTGCAGGCCTCTTTCCTCTTTCTCACCTTTCTGTTGTGTTTTTTTAACATCTCATCTGTAAGGATTTTCCCTTTGAGAATATCTTTGAGCAGGAAATGCACAGAAAACACCTGTTAGTCATTGGGAGACCTGGGCCCAAGACCCAGCACTCAGGGCCAGCAGAGCATCTCTCTGATGTAAGCCAGCTTGAGACATGGCTTGTCTGACCATGCAAAGGGAACAAGAGGTCCCTTGTGCCAGCAGCCTACACCCAGACAGCAGTTCCAGGGAAAGGCAGGCACTGAAATTGTGATGTCTCTGCCTGGCACAGGTGGGTGGAACTAGGGAGGCCTAATAGCCCTTCCTCTATTGCAGGGCACACCAAGAAGGCTGTGACTGATGCAGTCCAGTGCTTATAAGAATGCTTTTTGGGCAAAACTGCAGTGCCATATCCTTTAGCAGGGAGGTGCAGCAAGACCCAGGAATATCAGAATGGCCATTCAGCTGAACTGTAGTTTTCCTTCTAGGAGAGGCCTATAGCAGTGTCTGGGGGAAGTCGTGTAAGCAGCAACACAGATTTGCTTGTCCACAGCTTCTGGTGAGGAGTAACTCTGTGCTATAGGCTGTGTCTAGGGCACTGTGGTTTTCTAACCCCTGTACTCACACAGTCCCCTTTTGGAGCCACTCATCTGACTGATGTGCAGAATGTGCTGAACAATGCAATTCATGCTTCAGTAATACCTCATGTGGGGAGAAAAGGGTTCCCTTTTGTTAAGAACACATGCATGCTTTGTATATACGTTGCTTAGCACAGGGAGCTCTGAGCATTCTGGGGCCATCTGCTGATATTAAAGTGTTCCAGTACACAGAATCAGGTATGGAATCAACAGAGTGACTCAAAAGTGTCTGGAGACAAAACACCCATTTTGTCTCTCATGTCATCTCCTTTTGTGGTAATACTGGTTAATGTAAGACGTGCTCAGAAGCATGTTGATGTTGATGAAGACTTCAATTCAAGGTTGTATCTGCAGACCATGTAGCTTCAGAGAACTTCAGGCCTTTGCAGTTGCTTAATCCTGGTTATTTATCACCTTATATCTTGAGATCTGATTGTAGAGGTAGCAAGATAGAAGGTGGGCAGTTGCATGTGTAGTCTGTAGAGAGAGGATGGAGGTTTTTTTGTTTAGATCAAATGCCTTTAGCATTCATGCCTTCCTGCTTTGATACATACACAGTAGGGCAGTGGAACAGCTGTTGTGTTTGGCTAGATATAGACAGATTATATTTCAGGAGACCTTTAATTAAAGACAACAAGTACAAATAAATTGGTTTATATTCCACAGCTTTGCTTTAATTCTCCAAGGTTCTGTGTTGAAATGTATAAACAGTGCAGTGTCAGCACATACATATTTCCCTCAGAGCTTATTCCAATTCCCCATGGCATGACAGCTGCCTGAATTCTGTGCTGCTGTGGGTGAGGAACCTCAGCTCCTGCCTGCCATCCTTTCTGGCTGCCACAGCCCATGGCCAGGCTCATCTCTAGAAGCCACAGGAGCAGGGCTGCACAGCCTCCCTCAGGAGAGCAGTGGCTCTAAGGAGTGCCAGCCCCTGGAAGCTGGGCAGTGTGGCTGAGCTGCTGCCATTACTTATTAGCAGGTATAGCAAGTCTAGGACTGCTTCTTCCTGGGTGTGACAGTGTCCTTTGGACAACACAACACTGGCAGTAATGGGGCCACAGTGATGCTCTGAGCTGATACCAAAAGCCTTGCTCAGTTCTGAAAGAATGTTTGAGGATTGAGAATGATTCTTGTTTGGATCACTTCTGCTTGTTAATGATGATGTGCTGATAGTTAATGTTTCATTCTCCTTAAAGAGTTAAGACACAGGACAAGCTCTCAGGAAGTGCTGAAAACAGATCAGAGGGTCTCATCAAGATTTTTTTGTTGTTGTTTGTTTTTCTACACTAGCAAGTAGTGCAGCCCAGGAGGAACAGAGCTGTGGAGTCAGACAGTTACCAATGAGGACGTGATCTTCACACTACACAAGTTTCAAGAGAGTTTGTTTCAGACCACCACTAGTCCAGATTTATGGCTTGTGAGCCTCCTGCAGTGGATCATTTGGGTTGGCTTTAGCCAGAAACAATCTGGTTAGCCTGCTGTGTGTGCCCAGTGCCATGGACCATAGCACAGTAGGTGGGGACAGTCAGGTGTTTCATGCTCCTCATTTAAACTGGCACTAATTTAGCCATGCCAAATGTGGAATTAGGACAAGGCAAACATGAGTGCATAGTTGTTGCTGCATGCTGAGACCAAAGGATCATTTAAGGTTCAGTGTACGGCATTTCTAAGAAAAATGAGCACTAGAAGCAGTGCAGCAGTCGTGCACCCTGATCACCTCCCAGCTCTGCTTCAGTACCTGCTGCTGCACACACAATGCAGGAATTCAGTCTCCTTCAGCTGGCTGCAGTCAAACATGGTACTACTTCTACCTCTGTAAGAGTACTAGAGAGCATGGAGTAAGAACAGATCTCTCATAGCTTGGTGTCTGAATATCCCTCTACCATCCTACTTGGAGCCTAGTGTAACTTCCAGAAGTGGTACAGGGAGAGAGTTTGGATTACATTTTATTGTGGAATTATAAATGATAGGTAAGTTGAGGCAAAACAGCTGTCACAAGCACTGCCTCAGCCTGGCCTCCATAACATGCAGGGCTTTGACCAAAGGTCAGCTCTGTCTCCTTGGCTGCACCAGAATGGTGTCTGCCAGCTGGAAGCTGTTAATGAAGGACACAGCACAATCACAGGCCACTGTGATAGTGTGAACACCAGTCAGGGATTTCCTTGGCTTAGAACATTGCTGCAGGGAAGGTACTTACTGCTGATTCTCCTTAAGAAAGAGTGAGCATGCTACTGACACTGTGCTGTAACAAAGAGCTGTGTGGCAGTGTGGCAGAAGGTCCCGTGTCTCCGAGCAGTCCATCAAACATCACATCGATGCAGTCAATACTGAAGGTGCCAAACAGAACATAAGTGCAAATAAAATGAGTCCAGAGCTGCAGCATGAAATTCATGAACTCATCTCAGTCTTCAGTACCATACAGTGGCTTGCAAAAACATTAAAAAAAATATGGCTGACTCTTTTCCAAACAAGAATTGTTTCTGCAAAATCTGGTGACCCCTTGCTAGAGATCCTACATCTTCTAGACAGCAAAGGTTATGCTAAGTATGTCTAGCCTTGGTTTTTACTTCATGTACAGAATCACGTTACTTCACAAGGACATATGGCTGAAAAACACTAAGCTGATTGTCAGAAGGCTTTAAACTCTCCCTCATTGACCTAAACTTGGAATAGCCTGTCCCAAACTGGATGCTGTATTTGGAAGCCCTGACTTTTTAATTAAAAGTGAGCTGCTTTCTGTCCCTAGGAGGGGTTGCTGGCAGCAATGTTTACCGAGGGATAGAAACTGCAGCCTGCTGCTGCTAAGAAAGCCTTGTCTTCAGTCTTACATACCCCAGAGGGGAGAGGGGAAGAGTCAGAATCCCAGTCTCAGAGAGCTCTTAGGGGGTTGATCTTGATCTTTATGCTGCCTTCCTCCATCTCTGGAAGAAGCTGCACATTTCTAGTCTAGGATAGATTTCATGCACTGGAATTCTTCCCAGAGTTGGCACAGCTTCAAAGGGTTTTAATCTTTGCTGTAGAACCCACATGCTGTTGCAAAGATCCCCAGGGAAAAATAGCTGGAAATGGACAAAAGAACAACAAAGCTTCAGGGTCCTTCAGGAGGCTATACCCCACTGAGATGATTCCCCAGAAGCCAGTCATCCAAGCAAACCCCTCTCTTCGTTCCCCGTCTCCCCTTGGTCACCACAAAACATCCTAGCCCTTGGGTTCTCTGCAGGACACTTGACTTTCACAGTGTGCCCTGCTGTTTCCTTTGCTGGTGAGAGCTCTCCCTGCCAATGCTGAGTTAGGGCCTTAGCTGCTTTTCCTTAGTGGCATTTTCCTGTCTCTTCAAGGTCTCAGAAGAACTTTCATCTGCCAGAGCACTTGAGTCACTCACAGCAGCAAAAAGTTCACATGATCTCAACTGTTGCCACTGTACAGAGAACCCTGGTGATAAATGCTGAGTCCCTTCACCCTTCCCTTTACACAGATATTCTACTTCAGGCCTCTTTCAGGCTTGGCCATAAACATTAATTTCTGGGGTGTAGGGTGATTTCTGATTTATTTCTGGGGTGTAGGGTGGAGCACTTAACAACACAGAGCACTGAGGCCCCAGAACAGCACTTGACACATCACTGAAGTATCCACCTGTGTATCTACACAGCAGGTTGATAAATTTCTATCTACTCTGCAGGTGCAAAGTTCTGGGGGTTCTGTCTGCACAAAAGAGAAAGTGCCCAAGAAACTTGAACATGCACAAACTGGTGGTTGTGGAACATGATTGGTGTTTAATCTCAAAAAGCTTGGGTCTGTTTCTACTCAGGTTGGATTGTGAACTGTCAGCAAAAAAGCGGATCAAGAGCAGTGCTGAGGTTACCTGTGAAGTTTGTTGTAGCACAGAGGAAGGCTATTAGTTAGAAAAGGAAGTTCAGTTCCAAATCAGATACTAGCTTTAGCTCACAAGCCTGATCCTGCAAGCCTCACTCATTTAAGTGGCTGTCTTGCTTTCAGCAAGATTGGTGCAGCCAGCAGCTCTCAGTAGCTTGAGCCAGAAGTTTTTATAGATAACTATATCTAGGCTGGAGGGGAAAGGGAGAAGACAAACATAGCAAACCTAATTCATTTTCCACAATAAAGCAGTAATAAAAATGAGATAGTAAGTGAGCCTTGTCCTCAAGGTTACTGAATAGCTACTGAGTTACAGGAAAGGCTACCATGTTTGGTAATAAATGGTGTCACAGACTGCAGGCATCAGCAGCGGTTACTACAGACACAGTTTCCAAGACACAGACAGGCAGGAAAAGAGAGATGGAAAAAGGAGAAATAGTAGAGTTAAAAAAGGGTTAACTGGACTTTTGAAAGATCAGTGTCTAAAAACCTTATTCAGTATAGAGTCAGAAATCCTTGGTATTCCGAAACTCTGGCATGCTCCAAACCCTCCTGTTGGGCTGGGTGCCCCGTTCCACATCCTCAGAGATGGTCTTGATGTCACTGATGAATGGGGAAATCCTGGACCGAGATTTAAATGTTGTTAAGGAGAGGCTGGTTCTGTTCTTTGTGTTCCACTGCCTTGCAAGCTTCTTGGCCTCTTCCTCCTCTTTGATCTTCTCAGCAGCTTCCTGCAGGACGGAGCGGAAGAGCCGGGATACTTCCTGCGCTTCTGGTTCGTACTCCGCAACCACTTGCCTGAACCTGGAAGCACAGTCGAGGCACAGCTTTGATTAAAAACATCAAATCCCAGATTGCTGCCAAATCGCTGTGCTAGGCTTGGAACTTGCACTTTCCTGCTAAATGGGACTCCCTGGACAGAAGGGAACAACAACAAGGAGGCGCCATGAAGATATGCCCAAGGTCTCTAAAATCACAAGCAAGCCAAGGAATGTAAGGAAGAGATGAATCACTGTTTCTTATAAGCACAAGAAATAATAGGGAGAACCAAAGAAAGCTAGAAGGCAAGTCTGAAACAGAAGGAAGGGCTCTTTTCACACAAAACCTATAAAACCATAACTCAATGCTATTAATAGCTTAAGAAACAAAATTATTGGACAAGTTTGTGGAAAATGTCCCCAGCACTGCTGATTGAATGTGATTGTCCAAATGCACATCATTGCTCGAGGTAGTCCCTGAACTGCAGCTTACCAGAAGCTCAAGGTAGACCAGGGAAAGCCCCACATGACTTCCCCTGTTTTCCATTCTTGTTCCCGATAGCATTACCCAATGGCTTCTAGACCAAGGAAAATCCAGTCACTTTCTTTGGTAGTCTTTCAATATTTAACTTTCTGTGGTGTTTCATCTTCCTATGAATTTCTGTAACATAATGGACTGGCTCAGCTGAAAACATCTTGGTTGGCAGCACTAACAGATAATTCTGTATCTAATTAGATAACTGAATTACTTCAGTGCCTTCTCAGCAAAGAGCTCAAAACTGAGTTTTTTCGAAATTTATTAACCTAGCTTAGTACCAAGGAAGTGAAGAATCACCACTGTTTATTTTGCAGGTTTATTTTGAAGATAAGATGCAGGGCAGAATAGTTTTCTTGAAGCCACTAAATGGGCCACTGGCTGGGCAACAAAGAGATCATGCCACACCTTGTTGGGTGAATTGTCCCCAGCCTGGAGAGTGTGGGAGCCACTGCCAAGGCTCACCCTCCGGTCACATAGATATTCTGATTGTTCTGCAATAGTACACATTTGTGACAGATGGTAATGTGGCTGCTCTTCTCATAAATAATCAGTTCTTAAGGTAAAATTATACTTGCAAGCAGACACAGAGCTAAACTAGTACTTCACTAAAATCAAGGAATTTGTACTGCAGGGAAGCTAAAGTGTTTAAGGTAAGCATTTTGATATTTTCCTCCAACAGAACTGAACAAGGATGGAAAACAGTAGGACTGTGTTTAAATGAGCCCAGTACAGCAGAAGCCAATAGAATGAGATATTGCCTCTTGGGTTTTTGAAAAGCCCCAGGGATGTAAGAAGGAGTACATATGTACATATGGAATTGCATTGCTTAATGGTGTGCCAAAGGATACCCAAGATAACAGGGGCAGAAAGCAAGCCGAAGAGAAACCAGAAAGACTTTTTGCATGTTTCTGTATTTTGACTCCAACTGTGGAGGCCTGAAATTGGCCACACATCTTGATACCCTGCTGTATCCCAGATATTTCTCTCCCAGCAAGTACTGGCAGCTGCAGGTACAGTTGTGGAGACACCAGTGTTGCTCACTGAGGGAACTTAGTGTCAGCAGAAGCACCAGTCCCTTCCAGTGTCAAGCCAGAGTAGTTTGACACAAAACCTTCCAAAGTCACCAAAATGTTCCTTAACTGTTTCAGTCGCTTTGGATGAATTCTTAATCTCCCCCCTCTGCCCCCTCACCAAAAACCTCAAAACTTTGAACGTTTGGGTGCAAAAAGCCTCTGAGTGCTGTAGTTCATGCTGCTTATTTAAGCACTGGCACAGTGATGCCAAACTGAATTGTACAGAGCCTGAAAGGGAAAGAGATGATCTCTTGCTGAGGGTTAGCAGACAACAGCAGGAACTGGGATTTTTTAGAAATCTTGCAAACTTCCTTTCTGCCTTTTGAGGAGGCACTTCAGTTGCATTATCAAAGAGCCCAAAATACAGTTTTCACAATAAATACATTTTTCCCTTTATCCTATTTGAAGCATAGACAAGTGAGTCCATAGAAACTCAAGTCTCCACAACATTCTTATTATTATACCAGGGAAAGCAGCTTCAAAGGATTTCTATTGCAGAAGTGAACTAAAATGAGACTTTCATTATTTTATCTCAATGTGTGTTTTAAAGAGAGGTGCTATAATATTTTATACATATATATATATATATATCATTACTTCCTCCTCTTTTTTATTGGCAATTGTGCACCCAAAAGGCCCCATCACTGCCTCCACTTTCAGAGGCTGTGTATCATACTGCTGGATTGTAGTTTCTGAGCAGGGAGCAGCACACATCAGGCTATTACTGGGCCAGTGCCTGGCTCTGGGTACAAGAGGAGAAATGAATGATTTGACAACAAATATTCCTCCTGGGAAGGGAGCTCTAATGCTGATGCCCTGGGTTGCTGAAAACACTCCCAACCAATCCAGCTGAAATAGTTTTCTGAAATCAAGGTAGCTTTCCACCTGCACAGCTATCTGCCTGTTTGCACTCTTCTTAGCTTAGTTTTGTCAACTCTGCTCTTAAGATTTACCTCTAACTTTTCAGGACCAACACCAAAAATACTTTGGAAGGATTTGAGCAGGTCTAAGAAACAAAGAGAAAGCGATCCAAAAGACTGTCTGCCAGTCCCACAATGGAAAGCCACCCTGATTCTGATGGAGAAGGGAAAGGGGATCCTTTTCTCTCCCCTAACAGGATGAACTAAATTCACTCCTTTATTAATGCCCACCTAACTTCAGTACCAGCATGTTTGTGTTAGGGACAAGCTCGTGTAAGAAGTCCTAAAGAAGTGCACACCACAAATATTTCTCAACAGCAAAGATGGACAGGTTATAAGGGCTGAGCTCCAGCTAAACCAGTCTGTGTATCAGAAAAAAAGGATGGTTTTGCTGCAGGCAGCTAAACATAACCAAAGCCATCTTCCCCAGGTATCAGTGAACACCAGTTGGTGTGCTGGATGCTCCAGCAGTCTGCTCTCTGCACAGAACAGCCAGTACATAAAACCAGAAAACCACTGGAATCAGGGAGTATGGCCTTGTATCTTGGGAAACAAACTCCACACAAAGCTGCTCAGTGGGGTTAAGAACACAAAATTGCACAAGGCTCATCTGTCTTCTACCACAGGTTAACACCCTTACACTTTTGCATCGGATAGTTTCAAACTAGGCAACTGCACAACCATGTCCAGAACCACCTCAACAGGGTTCCCTTACTCATCACAAAAGCAGACCTCTCTATCTTATTTGTGGCTCAAGCTATGGAAGTGCTGGTAGCTCTCCTGGAATACATCATGCACGTCACACAGTGACTGAGACGTGACAAAAGCTCACCTTGAACCAGCACAGATCTGGGGAGGATGAACAGGCATACACAGGGATGAGCACATTCCCCAGGCCAGGCAGTGTTTGAATCACAGTTCAAACAAATTTGTCCCTTTCATTGCTTTACAGGGCTGTCACATTTCAAGAATCCTGCTGTGCTTGGCTCATCCTGGCACTGCTTTTTAAAGCACTGTCACCTGCCTGTGTTATTCTGTAGGTCCCCTGTACAGTGGCTTCCCTAAGAACAGCCTGAACTTTAAAGACCTGTTAAATCCAATGAAAGTCGATGGATTTAAACAATGTGCTTATAGTTCAGGGTATTCCTGAGTGCCTGTCTGAATGGAGAGCTCTAAGTAAATTTAGTCATTCAAAGAAAATGTGGGGTTGCTTAGTGCTAATAATTAGCTGCTGACTCCTGAATCTGTATTTTGAGCAGTAATTCTGGTTCTAGGGTAACACTCAAACAGCTTTGCTAGAAAAGGCTCCTTGACTCCCCAAGAATTACAGCATTCACACTAATTGCAACAGTCATGCCACATCACCTCAAACTTAAGCTTGTAATTGTAAATAAATCCATTTCTGATTTTAGTCATTTGTCTTACATTAAGTCTTACTAGGAAGGCCACTTCAGCTGTATACAATCCTTATAAAATTACAGTCCTTAGCCTGTGATATTGATAACAACTCAGATCACCAAAATGCAGGTTTACATTTCCATACTAGGGAGTTTTTTGTTTCCCTCTGGGCACAGGAGGTCAGAGACCAACTGTTTCACTTTTGCTGAAACTGAAAGAAATTAAACCCTAGCTCTGACTAGGGTTAAAGCTCTGAGTAAAGATGGGGAAAATCCAGCATTTTTAATTGGCAACATACTACTCTACTTGTTCAGTTTAACCAGGGCAGATAGGTACTACAGACCTCACCAAACTCACTGTCATTTCCTTCAGCCGGCTCCAGGATTTAATTTTAAATAAACAGCCATCTCTAACCCAGTAACCTAAAGCAAAGTTACTCCTGAATGCAATGGCTTTGTTTGCATGAGGTGAATCAGAGTCTCCAGATGTCTGATACTATTTGCAGTGTATTTGAATCCTTCCAGAGTTCCAAGAGCCTCAAAGAGAAGTTTCTACTGACCCAAAATACAAAACAGGCAATCTGGATCTGAAAAAAACCCTGTTCATTTGTGAAGTGCTCCTTTCCAGCCTCCTCCACATCTAAGGAAACAAATTTGGAGAAACTTTGCCTCTCAGTAAATGAGCCCATACCCACAGAAAAGGACAATTGGGATAATCATTTAGACCTTAGAACAAAGTGACATCTCTGACAACTCATATAAAAATGTTTTGTTCTGGCTTTGACTCTGAACTCAGAGTCTTACAAAGCAGGAGACTTTGCATGACACAAACAAAACAAACTGCAGTCTTGCAAGATGCCTGCTACTTGTGTTATTTAAGAATTGCGTGCTTGTTGAGTGCAAAAAGGACTTCAAAAAGAACCTCAGCTCTTCAAATATCTAAAATGGAAGGGAAGGGATCAAGCTTACTATTTCAGTCAGAGCCAAGGACTTTGGTAGGGTACATGCTCTGCATTTGAATTTCCCAATGCAAACTCACAAACTTTTTTTTGGTGGAAGATTTTTCTAAAAGCTGCTACATATTAGGAAGTCACAGAGTACTTGAGAGAAAACATCAGCAGTGCAATGATCTTATTATTAAAGTACTTCACTGGAAATGGGGAGGTTTCATTGCATTCCTGTTACACTCATCTTGAGGAATTTTGGGGAAGTTACTAAAATCTCCATCTTATCTCTCTTTCTGAAAAGAGAACTTTCAATTCCACATCCAATTTCAATTTCACATCCAATTTGGCTGTGTTTCTTTTAAATTGCAGGCTCTTTCTTTTTTTCTTTCTTTCTTTCTCCTAACATGGCAAGCCCCCTTCTTTTTCTTTGTTTCCTCACCAGCAATGAAAATTCCACGGAATGACAGAGCTCTCAGTTAGAAGGTAGAAAAGAAGAGGGGTCAACTCTTAACATCTCCAACAGAAGATGAAAGGATTATTGAATAAAACTAGCACACATTAGCTTAAGACAAGCAAAACACAGGTTTTTGTAACAGAATTGTAGTTCAGCAGTAGAACTCTGCCACGGTGCCAAAATGTTATAAATTTACATGTGTTCAAAAAGAGAAAAGCTCCCACGACCTAAACAACTGAAAGAAAAAGGCACATGAGCCAATTATGGATAGAAGGTCCACTTGTGGCTCCAAAAGTCTCCCAGTTACAAGGCACAGTAAGCTGGGTGCTATATATGAGGTGTATTGTCCCTGCTGTTGGATTTGCTTCCCTGTCCTTTGCTCTTTTCCTTACTCATATGCCTCTGGTCACATACAGACTGCTCATCAGATCAGCCAGACCTTTGACACAATCCACTTCCACCATTTCTGTGGCTGTGACAGCCCCTTCTCAGTCACAGAATTGAACCAAGAAAGGCTATGAAATCCTCAGGGTTTATTTTAGTGTGGCTCTGCTAACCATGCAAGCTATGTAAAACATGCCACTTCTCAAATCATAGTGTAATACAATTTATGACAGCACCCTATTTCTAAGAGGAGTTTTAAGAGGATGGTTTTAGCCTTCAATCATGCCCACACAGAGTCCACCAACGTTGTTGAGTACATTTATCTACTGCCATCAGTATGCTGAAACCTGAACAACCATTACAAGCTGCACTGAAATCATACATCTTGCATGATCTGTATCAATTGAACAAAAAAATAAATACCAGAGCAGCAAGTTGTATATAGCTCAGCTTAATACTTTCCTGAAGAGGATGAACCTTGGGGCCTCTCTGCTCCAGCAAATGAAGCCTGCTGTCATGGAAATAACCTGTTAGCCTTTACCTTGCTCAGTGGCCCTGGGCATGGTAAAGATAGCTCTGAATCCCAAGGGTTTGAAGTGGCTTGTTTACAGCATAGCTTGGAGTTGTACAACCACTAGGCAGGTGCTGTTCCCAGCAAATTTTCACCGGAGAGGTTTTGGTCACTGAATGATCCCAAATTCTGCCATCATGGCAACCTTTGCAAGAGCCAAGGCTCTGTGTGCCAGGTTGCTTCCAGGGTTCAGCCCCAGGGAAGATGAGGGCTAGAGAGGTAATTTTGGCATTCTTTCCTGGCTAAATCCACTGTAAGGCAGAGGACCAGCTACTTCCAGCACTTTTACAGCTGCAATTCAAGGGAAATCAGGAGCCAGCTTACGCAGTGAGGGATTGCAGGATGCTGAGAGCCCTCTTGTATATGTCCTGCAAGGACTGTGTTCACTCTAATCCCAACAGAAGAACATGTTGGAACAGGGGAAACTGATGATAAAGGCCCATTTCACAACTTGGCTTTGGCTAAGGTGCACTGCTGAGTCACCGTTCATCGCTTTGCCAAGTTTGCCTTCACTGTGCCAAGTGCAAGAGTTTATCTTAGAACAGCCACCCCAAAAGGAAAAGAGCCACACCCTTCCCTTCCAGTCTGCATGTTACAGCAGGCTTAGATCAGTTTCTAAAGGTGTTTTCACAGGAGGTCACTCAGCTGGCAGGCAGCAGTCCCAAGTGTAGCACTTGAAAGGCTCAACAGCAAGAGAGGCTGTGTGTACATCTGCACTGCAGAAGTCAGAAGCACCACTTGGCTGTTCAAACCAACTCATCCTCACCTGCATCCCATGACTCCATGTCTAGGGTAAGAGGGAGGGTAGGGAAGGGAGACATTCTCTGGGAGCACCTGGTTCACAGGCTGAAAAAAATAATAGCACCCTTAGGCTGGTTTGGACACTGGGGACAAGTGCCTCAATAGACCTGCTGGACAGCTTAAATCCAGGAATAAAAACTCCAGTGAGAGGGGGGAAACATCAAAGGAGGTTGTTCAGAGGCTGTGGAACCTCTGCCCTCAGAGATATTCAACACTGGACAGGACAAGGCCCTAAACAACCTGATCTAACTTTGAAGGTGGCTCTACTCCAAGTAGGAGGTGGAAGTACATCCCTCCACTGGACCATTTAACCCTCAGTTTCTCTACAATTCTAGTCTGAAGAAAAAAAGCCATCACAATACTGAGATGGTACCTGTTCATCAGGCAAGGTGACGTCGCTCTGGCTACTCAGGAGCATGAAGCACTCAAGCCAGTGTCAGAAGGAAATAGCATTCTGTTACTTCTTGGGGGAAATGATGTTAAACTGACTTAAAAGATTAGATTTCCCTTCTTTCATGAAGACACAATCCCAGCACGACTCATGATACAGGAAGCCAAGTTTCGGTTCTGCCGGTCCTAGCAATTCTCACTCTCTCCTCACACATCACAAAGAGGAAAGGGGAAAAGGCAAGCTCTACCATCCCATCTTTTACTGTACCTGAGTATGACAGGCCCACAGTAGGAAGGATGTATTTTGGTGCACATGTCCTCCAGCTGCAGCCTTTCCCCGGGGCTGATGTCGTAGCCGTGCTTGGGGTAGCTGACCAGCCAGCCGTAGTCCACCCCCGTCTTCATCCGGCGGTACTCGTTCTCCCGCTCGCGCTGCTGCTTCTCTGCCTGCTTCATCTGCCAGCTCAGCTCCATCATCAGCGTCTCCACCACCATTTCTGTGGGGCTCCTCTGGGAAATGCGGTTTGGGGGCTCGTTCCACCTGAACCAGGATGCCAATGACATAATGCTCCGTGTGTCTTTGCTGGGAGCGGGTTGAGGGTAGAGAGGGAGAGAAAAAGAATAGTGCCATCATCAACACACCTCAGCTGAGAACACTCTTCCCCCCACACCCCTCCAGTCTGCTGTTAAAATTGCTGCTGGATAACCACTTGGAAATAATTGGTGCTGGGCACCTTGATGTCGGAACCTAGAAAATTCCTTTGGCTGCCCTGGAGTGTAGCAGGCACAGGGCCTGCAAGGGCCCCGTGGAGAGCAGAAAGACAGGAAATGCCAAGTCACGGTGAATGGCTGAAAGCCCCTCTCTTCTGCCTTCAGACCCCTGCTTATTTCTCTGTAACCCATAGGTCACTCTCCTTTAACCCCTGCTGCTGGACAATTTCTGATCCCCCTGTACCCTATTTCATGGGCTGTTTTAGCCCATTCTGGTTAGAAGAGCTGTCACTGGAACTTCACAGAACACCCAATAAAGACATCACTGTGGAACACCCGAACGGCCTTCTCCTCTCCTGCCCTGTGCCTGCCTGCAGCACCTGGCAAGCTAAGAGCTGAAATCACAAAGAGCTGAGAATCACTGAAGAGCTGAGATCCCTTAAGCTTGCTACGGTTGCCAGCGGCTGAGAACTGCTTGGGTACTCGGGCAGTCTGTCCCATAAGAGGACTGAGCTATCCTGACCGTGCAGCCTGCTTGGGGGCAAACCTGAACCCAGCAGGAGGCTGAATTACTGGAGGACTCGAGCCCCTGCCCGGGGGGCTCAGAGACCTTGGCACAGAGCCCAAGACCCCTGTGCCTTTGATCTTGACCCATGGAAAAAATTACCAACCTCTATATGAAGAATTGCAAGTCAAGAAAGTTTTAGTAGAATAATAGTTAGTTTGTTGCTGGGTGAAAAATAGATTTTTGAGGTTTTTAGAATGGGGGCTCGGGGTACCAAGATGGAGGAATTTGGGTATGCCTTGTCCTTTTTCCTTCTTCTTCACCCATCTTCTGGGTGATGTTGGCACTTTTAGATTGGTTTAGAGTAGAAGCTCACTGTCTAACATATGTGATAGGTATTGGGAAGTTACAGTAAATAATGTACACATAGTTTTTAGTATAAAAAGACAACACCGCCTCTGAGACGGGCAGTGTGCCTCAACCCTACCTGCCAGACAGACCTGTGGCAGGTCAGAGAAAGAATTTTATAGATAAGAAACAATAAACAACCTTGAGACTGAGAATAGAAGAGTTGTGACTCCTTCTTCGATGGCCGGGCTGGGAAAAGAGACTTTCTAAGGCATCTCGGGGTCACTCTGACCAGCAGAGATTCCGAGACCTTGAGAAATCTCAGCTGCAGCAGCCAGCTTGCTCAAAGGGTGAAGAGGCACCCTCGACTTCCTTTCAGCATGTAATTAAAATGAGTCACAGTCCTGCCGCCTGAAGTCAGGTTACAAGGATGCCGTGCTTCCTCCAGGATGGGCTGGGGAAGCATTCTCCTGCCCACACACGGGGCTCTGGCTCGCCTGGCTGAACCCTCACGGGAGGGCACGACCTTGCAGCAGCCCTACCTGTAAAAACTCAGTGCATGGAGTCAAAGGATTGCTGGGAGCTACGTTCTAGCCATAGGATTAAGTGACCTGCTGCCGTGGGTTGAAGCTGATGCCCACCAAGCGCCCACCAAAGCTGCTCAATCATTCCCTTCCCCAGCTGGACAGGAGAGAGAAAATGTATTAAAAGGCTCATGGTTTGAGATAAGGACAGAGACATCACTCAGCAATTACTGTCAGGTGCAAAACAGACTCAACGTGGGTATATTAGTTTATTACTCATCAAATCACAGTTAGATAATGAGAAATAAAACCAAATCTTCAAACACCTTCCCCCACTCATTTCTTCTTCCTAGGCTCTGCTTTACTCCCAAATTCTCTACCTCCTCCCACCCAAGCAGTACAGAGGGATAGGGAATGGGGGATGTGGTCCGTTCACTACACATTGTTTCTGCAGCTCCCTCCTCCTCTGGGGCAGGATTCCTCACATCCTTCCTTTGCTCCAGTGTGGGCTCACTCCCATGGAGGACAGTCCTCCATGAGCTTTTCCAGTGTCAGTCCTTCCCATGGGCTACAGTTCCTCATGAACTGCTCCTGCCTGGGTCTCTCACAGGGAGTGCAGTCCTTCAGGAACAGGCTGCCCAGTGTGGGTTCCCCGTGGTGTCACCAGTCCTGCCAGCAAACCTGCTCCAGCTTGGGATTCTCTCTCCAGGAGGTCCTGCCAGGAGCCCCTTCCATTGTGGTCTTCCCATGGAGTTCACAACCTCTTTTGGACACGGGTGGAGGTGATTCTCTGCATCCCCTTGAACCTCCATGGGCTGCAGGGGCACAGCTGCCTCACCATGGCCTTCACCATGGGCTGCAGGGGGATCTCTGCTCCAGTGTCCGAGGCACCTCCTGCCCCTCCTTCCCCAGTGACCTTGTGGTATTTAGAGCTGTTGCCCTCCCATGGCCTCCCTTCTGTCTCCCAGCAGCTATTGCTCTTTTGTTTTTCCCCTTTCTTAGACCTGTTATCCCAGAGCTGCTGCCAGCTGGACTGATGGGCTCAGCCTTGGCCAGCAGTGGGTCCTTGCTGGAGCCATCTGGCATTGGCTTTGTCAGACACAGGAGTTGTTTCTGGCAGTGTCCCACAGGAGCCACTGCTGCAGCCCCCATCACTACCAAAACCTTGCCACACAAACCAAACACACCTGGGCAGGTTTGCTGCTGCTGCTGCTGTAACATCAGCAGCAGAGCTCGCCCTGCCTGGGCAGCACTCACAGGAGCCTGAGCTACAAGGCCAGACAGAGCTTTAACCTTTATTTAGCAAATGTGTTGCTGCATGCAGCAGAGGCTACACCACCTTCTACAAGCTGAAGTCCAATTATTTGCTTTGCTGCAGGAGCACTCCTTCAGCACCACCCCCAGTGCCAAGGGAACTGAGGCTGCCCTGAAAGGGAAGCAGAAGCATACCAAGGTTTAAACTGTTATTACTTCTAAGTGAGAGGTTTCTGCTGCTGGGGAGTTACCCAGCACTTAGCAGACAGAACAAACTGCATCAATCAGCTCAGAAAAAGATGGAATTAACTCCCCACCCAGCCAATCCCTTCATGTTGTCCCTTCAGGAGGACAATGCATGGAACAAAGTTATTACCTATTGTACTTGTATTTAAACACAATGGAATCCAAAACAGGCACTAGGGAGCTGCACAGGAGAAAAACAGCATCTGTTTCTTCACACAGTGCACTTACGTGCCTTGTTGCTCCCTCCCATTAGCCCCTGGGGAGCAGGGGTGGCACAAATAATGATTGCAGCTGGGATTAGAGAAAGGCTCCTCCTGGCAGCAGCCCAATCAGGACATGGCGTCAAAAGTTAACACGAGGGCAAAGGATTAAAGAGTCTGCTTCTGCAGGCCTGAGCAAATCCTCACTGCTGGGACACAGGCAGACATGAAGAGAGGAAAAATATGCTTTTCATTTAAGCTTCCACCTTTAGTGACAATAAAAATCACCAAAAGCTCATAACTACAGAGTGCTCCTGCTAGAGCTGAGAGCCACGAGCTCCCAGACTCCCTGGATGAGAAGTGATCAACAGCATTCTGCCGTGACTGCAAGGAAGAGATGCTTCCATGCATCATTCACTCATCCTAAAGTAGCCTGTTCACTTTCCAAAGTGTTCACACTATGTAAATAAATCACATCATTAAAGGAAAATGCTCCAAAAACCTGGATAGTCTGTACAGTGTCCACATCTGAAATTATTCCAGGCACTAATGCTTAGACATTTCCAGAATCAGGAAGTTTTCCAAACTGCATCAAAGGACTAGTTTCCCTAGTCCTACCTCTACCTCTCCCAGCAAGCAATGCCAGTTTCCTCAGAAGGCAGACATAAAAGGGCTGAGAGCTCCCACAGGTCACAGATGCAGCTGCCTCAGAGTGTGAGGCACAGATCTCCTCCCGTCCCTGCAGAGAGGAGCACCTGGGCTGGTTTGCAGGGCTTGTGCAGGAGAGACGGCTGCAGTGCCTGCCCTGGAGCATCAGCTGTGGTTATCCTGGGGACAGCAGTCACAGCCAGCAGCTGCTGCAAGTACTGCTGCCCCTGCCTCATCCCTGTGCTCTGGAGGAGGAGGAGCAGCCAGTCCTTCCCTCTGTGTCCATGGCCAGGGTGCCTCCAGGCAGCAGCTCCCACAGCAGCAGGCAGAGCTCTGGCGTCTCAGCTCAGACACAGGAACAGACTCCGGCTGGAACCGAGGCACTGACAGCTTCAAATCTGTGACCCTGCCACTCCAGAGGGGACCTGGATCTTGCTTCATGGGGGCTTCCACTCACCATCACACAGCATTAAGGATGAAGACCTTTTCCTTGGTCTGGTCACTCCTTGTGTGACCAGAGGGGCAAAACAGGCCACAGGCTGCTGTAAATAATTTAGTCTCCTGTTTCTTTTCAGCTTCTGTGGTGGCAGAAGTTTCTGTAAGCTGTTACAGGTACCATTATTATTTCCATTTGTGCCTTTATCTGATGAAGGTGAACATGCCCTTCTGTATTTTAATTCTGGCTATGACCTGGTTTCACACTGGTTTAACTCTGCCGACTTCAGTGGCATTAGGAGTAAATCAGTAGAAAGCACTACAACTGTGAAGCTGAGGAATGCCCTTCCAGCTCCTCCTAGCTCACCAGCTGTTTCATTAAAAGAGGAGCAAGAAGGGAATTTAGTCGTCAGACTGGGAAAGAGAGCAAGGAGACTTGGATTTTACATGAGCCTGGGCTGTTCTTACTGCATTTATGATTTTTAGTTCCACAGGTCTCCCTCAGAGCAAGGCATTCTGCATGAGAACCATTTTACCTAGCACTAGTATTACAGATAATATACAGAAAAATATTTTGGGTACCTTGTCTGCTGATACCAAGGCCTGAGCTTTGCCCAGTCCCAGAGCTTTCAGAAAGCTCTGGTAAAAGGCAGAATTGCTTTTGGTTTGGGAACAGGGATACGACCCCAAATGAGGCTCTGACCTGACTGCCATAAAAGTCTGCTTCCAGATGAGAAGACTATAAAGGCAGGAGAGCACCTCACCTGCAGGTGAAATGGCCTGCTTTCAAATGAAGGAAAATCCCATGCAAGACTTTCATGCACACTGGCAGCTTGTGCTGGCTGCTCCTAGGGGAGTCCTGTTTGTAGGAGATTGTTTCCTTCCCCTTCTTTCATCCATCATCTCCTCTTTTTGAGAGCTGGCAAGTGGCCATCTCTATTTAGCAGGCTCAACAAGCCACCACTCTTCCCACTACTGCTCTTAGCAGCCTGCAGAAGATACTGTGGGCTCCATTAATTGTGGCTGCTGGTTTTAATTTAAAGTTCACAGGCAGGCTAATCATTAACTGACTCAAAATGGCTTTCCCATGTGGAAAAACTCAAAGGACTGTTGGCAAGATGTGGACAACTAGAGGAAGGCAAAAGTTACGGCCTGACCTTCTTACTGGGGAAAAGGACAAATTTACACTTTGCAAGCATTCCCATTAAAATTATTTTTTAAAAGACATTGCCCCAGCTGAATACAGATCTTTCTGTTGCCCAATTAGTCCATTTTCTAATTCCTTCTAAGAGGCTATCCTGGGAGCTGACACAATCCAGTTGATGAACTACTCTGGTCTTACTGAGCCAAAATTTCTGAGGGGTTTATATAAGTTCCACTCCAGAAGCAGACCTGGGTTTTGAGACTTTGGTGTCATTGACCCCAGACCTTTGTCTAGAAGGTCACTGCTGATTGCAAGTCTGACCAACCACCTCACAGAGTTTTAAGCACATGTTTACCTTAGCCATGCTAAAGTCTGGAATACCTGGCTTTCTCCCCTCTTCTCCCTCCCTCACCGTCTCTGAGGGGTTGCTTCAAATTTTAGTAATTTTTAGTAAGTCTTGCTGAAAGTTTTTCATGCAAATGTTTCCTGTTAGTTTTGCCTTTCTTCAAAACTCCTACACTGTTCTCTACACTGTCAGCAATTCCTGTATTTTTCTCCTCATGTACTTTGCAGCTTTCTCCATTCTTTTCTCAGGGCATGTCCTGAACAATTTCACCTCATCTTCCATGTTTTTGCCTTCTCCCATGTTTCCCCACGTGATTTCCTCTTCTTGTTCCAAAGAACCATCAGAAATATCAACATTCACATGCCTTATCTGTTTTTTCACCTTCTTTGCACAGGGTTTCAGCCCTTCCTAGCCCTTTCACCAGCCAAGGCACTCTGTTTCCTTGGCCTGCTCTCTGGCTGGTCTTTGGCCAGCTGGAGGCTGTTCGTCCAGCCTGACAGACACAGGCTCCTCCAGGCTCCTGCAGGCTGCATCACCACTTGCTAAGACCTGTTACAGTCTCAAACCATGACTCAATCAGCAGGGCCAGTTTAGCGTATGGAAAATCAACTTCTGAGAATAAAATATTCATTTCCATTGATCCTTCTCCTGGCCCCCAGCTTGTAATGCCCTCCAGGATAGGACAGGAGTATGCAGAGGGTGGGAAATGTGCATTTTGATAAAAATGAGAGTAGAATAGGGCTCTCTGTAAAGGTATGTCCTCTGTTGGACACGTCTGCCGTGGTTTGCCTTTGCCTTCACAGTCCAGGAGTGCTGCTGACAATCCTGTGGGACTCTCAAAAGCCTTGGGGGAGTGGTGATTGTGTAGGAGCAGAAGGAGAAGCCTTAAAGGGGTTACATGAGAGAAGCCTAATCCATAATCCAGTGATGTCAATAGAAAGGCTGTCACTCAGCTGTAGAGAGATTTCCAAGAAATCCATCATCATCCAGTCAAAGCATGCCAACAAACTGGGCTGAGGAGCTGGGAAATGCCCTCCCTCCCTTCTTGTGGGTGGTAGTTCCTTATAGCTACAGTCAGAGAGCAGAATTTGCTCATGCAAGATACCCACTTAGCCTTTTTCCACACATGCCACATCACAGGGTAACAAACAAGGACATTTATTTCCAAAGTGGGTCCGATCTCCAAATTGTCCCCATAATTGTACTTTTTAGAAGACAGATAGTCAGGGGGAAAAGAGATAATGTCAAACTGCAGAGCACATTAAAATCTGTTTTACATTATTTACCTCTTCAGTAAGATTTGGATTACATGGTCCAGGAAAGTCCAGTGTCCTTCAGATACCAAAAGGTATCAAGCACCTGCCTGGACTGCAGCTCATAGGTAGATTGAGATTGGTTTGGCTGCCCCATCTCTGAATTCTGTGCTAACTGATGCAATGTTTAACAGCTGCTCAGGCAGGAATTGTGGCCATGGCTATGCTGCTGGCTCTGTCTGCATGAAGCAGCATTGAGTAGCAACAGCATCAAAGATGAACCTCAAAATCTATTTCTCCTGTGATGAAGATATTTTAATTTTGTTCCAAAGAATCTTAGCAACTTCTGAGTAAGAAACTGCTGCCAACACCTTCTCAAATTTATTTATATAGTCCACCACAGCTTTGTAAAAGAATCCCTGTTCTCTCTTCTCCACCACTTTCTGGTTTGTTCAGCCTGGAGAAGAAGAAACTGAGGGGAGACCTCACTGCAGTCCACACCTTTCTCACAAGGAGGAGCAGAGGGGCAGGCACTGACCTCTCCTCTGTGGTGCCCAGTGCCTGCAGTTGTCAGGGCAGGTTTAGGTTGGATATCAGGACAAGACTCTTCACCCAGAGGGTGGCTGGCACTGGAACGGACTCCCCAGGGAAGTGGTCACAGCACCAAGCCTGACAGACTCAAAGAAGCATTTGGACTACTCTCTTGGGCACATGGTGTGACATTTCAGGATGTCCTGTGCAGGTACAGGAGCTAAACCTTAATGATCCTTGTCCATCCTTTCCAACTCTGGATATTCTGTGGGTTTTTTAAAGTTACTTGCCATTATCTTCTCCAAACAGAGAATTGTACCTCACCAGGGCCCCGAGAACTCTACTTCCTATGTGTCTGGAATCTCCTTTCTTGCTCAGTGACACGGAAGGCTGAGGTGTTTGAGGTGTTTGCAGCTACCTGCCACGTGATTGCAACTTCAGTGGAAATTGTTGTAACTTCAGCCTGAGATGCTATGAGGCAATTAATGCTGTAAAAGCAGTAGGTAGAGCTTGTCAGTCAAAAAGTTTAAAAGCAATGCAAAAATCATGATATATTAACACAGCAGCATTCCTCATTCTGACCTGCAGAATACAGAGAGAGAACTTTAGAGGGCATTCAGGGGTCTGCTTATAGACCACAGCAGAAAACCTGTGTTTTGCTTTGTAAGCACACTGATTCCCCTGTTGTGATGGGCACAAGCTATTTCTGGACTAAAAAAATTGAAAATCACAGTGGTTAACACATTTCCAGGTACATGACCCTGTTACAAGGAGCTTTGAATAACAGAAGCGCAGGGGATGAAGGGAATGCTTTAAATGCAACTTTACTGTCAAGTCTTCGTGGTTGCAGGCGTTTGGGGACAGCCTCACAGCAGTGTCCAGGAGCAAAGCCAGCTGTGACAGGGCACTGTGGCACCCTGCAGGCCCTTGCATGCCAGGCAATGTCCGTCTGTCCCCAGCACGGCTGCGCTCACGGTCCAACCTGCCTGCCCCGGGCTGCCAGCTCTGCTCCTGAGCGACAGCCGCTCCCAAAAAAGCGTGACAGCCGTGCTGCTGCTCGGCGTGCAGCCCCTGCTCCGTGCTCCCTTTGCTCCAGCAGGCTGGCACCGTCAGCACTACAGGAAGGGACTGGCTCTTTGTCTGCTGTCCTTGCCGCAGAGTGTCACAAGTCACCTAAGCCTTCAGTGAAGGCGCATGACTAAACGTGACAGGAGGGCACTCAGAGCGAACCAAAGGTGCTGCAGGACAGAAAAGAAACAAAAGTGGTACTATTTCTATCAAAGGAAAGGTTGGGTGGCCTTCTGGAAATACCACAACAGCGATGATACACATGAATATGTCACATTTTCTACACCTAGTAGCCCTCATAGGATTTTTTTTTTTTAATGAAAGCCTTTAAAATTGAAAACACACTAAAAGTACTGCTCTTATCTCCCCTGGTATTTGTGTAGTTTGTAATACATTCTTAGAGTTTCAATCTTCTAGAAAACAGGTGTACCTGATGAATTTTACATCTGCATTTTGGTTGCAAGAGAATTCAGTCCAAACTGGGCCCCAAGTTCAGGTAAGAATGAGAAAGATGATTTTCAGTCACTTACCAAAACACCAAGAGAAAAGGATGCTGATCTAACAGGTACAGCTTCATGATCTAGAGGAAAGCTGCACAAATGTAAAACAGATTTGCCTCGTTGAAATAAATCAGAGTTCTGTTGATTAACTCCAGAGGAAAATCCAGTCTTAAAGGAAGAGTGAAGGAAGGGCCCAATATCTTGGAGCTCTCCTAATGCCTGGCACTCTCTACAGAAGATAATCTTTGTGTTATCTGCAAAAGCAAAAGGGTGGGTTCTACTCAAATCTGCTCATGAAGCAGAGCAGTATTTTGCAGTTTGTCTACTTATCAAAGCAAATTAGTTCCCTTTGTTGAAAAACAGGACTATTTTCATGCCAATACCTCACTCATGCTTGAAACAATGTTTCTACTAGCAACCATAAAAGCACTCTGTCATACAACTTACATTAAACTGTTACCTAAACCTACAGAAGACAGGAAGTTAAAGCACAATGAATTGCTCTGTTTGACTGACTTGTTATTAAAACTCCTATATATTGCTCAGATCTTGCCATGCTGGATCAAACACACCTTCAATTCTATACCTCGCTTTCATCTCTGCAGACTACAAAGCCAGGTTTCCAGTCAGGACAGAGGGATGTAAAGTGTTCTTCACCATTCATTCAGCTGTGTAAATGAGAGCTCAGAAGGCAGCACAGACCCAGAGCTTTTCTGTTATTAAAATCATCCAAACCACCAAAAAAAAAGTATTCTGCAATAAAGCTCTAATAGCATCTGATGGAAGGCTCCAATACAAAAGGCTTTCAGAATTAAAACTCTGAGAGATCCCCAGCTCATCTTTCTCTATTCTACTACTAACCACACAATGTTATTAAAGGGGCACTAATGTCACAGATTGGAGCTTCTAATACTGCAGATAGTCATATACAGAGTTATATAAAGAGATTGAAACTCTGACCCAAAGGCATATTCCACCTGTCATCATGTCCTCTGAAGTTTTTTTAATGAATGTATTATGGTGAAGACCAGACTAAGTGCTGTGAAAACGGGCAGGTGGGATGTGCATTCTCAGTCCAGACTGAGGACTGATTCTTCTGGGAAAGCAGGAGTAACTCATTGCATCACAGGTGAGAATGCAGTTTAGCAGATACCTGTACACTTCTGTTCAGGACTGAACCTCAGTTACGGTATCTACCAGAAAGAATATTGACCAAAGGTCCTCAAAGTCCCACTCTGACTGCAGAGTTTTCTCTGTACTGCAGAATACTAGGACCAGTGATTAAGTTTGATCATTGTGACAGGAGCTACTTAAAAATATACCTTGTTCTAAAATTAGCAACCAAATGCTAAATTTACAGCTTGAAAACTTAAGCCTGTCTTTATCGAGATCACCCACAGCACTGGCAGGGCCCTGGGAAAGCTCATGCTTTCCACCCTGCAATAGCTGCATGTCCCACCTGCAGGCACAGAGAGAGCAGTCTCTGTGAGCATGAACAGCGCTGTCCTCACATGGGTTTTAATTAATGTAGCAGCACCAGGAGATGTGCAGTGTGTTCTAGCCTCAGTTACACTGCCATAACTCAGAAGTTGTCGGACCGACCTTCGTGGTACCTCATTGGGGTTGACAAACACTGAACTTCCACCCTGCAGACACCTAGTAGGGCAGGTGTCTAATCAGAGAGATTTTAAATATGGCATAAACAAAAGGCAGCATAAACCATGCTTTCCTCCTCGATTGCCTGTCCTTACATAACCAGTTACCCAGCGCTTACCCATCATCCAGGCAGCCGTGCCCGAGCCCAGCCTGGGAGAGCTGTCGAGGGGCCCCGGCCCCTTCCCTTCCCTGCCCACCCATCCCTCCTCACCTTTGGCACCAGAGCTCCCGCTGCTCCTGCGGACAGACGGACCCAGGGCGAGCGGAGAGGGTACCAGGAGGAGGACGTGGCTTGAAGTCAAGCCCTCTAAACTGGCACAGCAGGCTTAAACCCGCGCTGGGCTATGGATTAGCCCTGGTGACGAGCTAGAACAGCTGGGCTTACGGCAGCGCTTTTGAGCGATTAGCGCTCGGTCCACTTCCTCCACACTCACAGCCTCCCGGCGAGAGCCGTCACCTCTCGGCTCAGCCACACTTCGGCTCCTGTTTAAAAAGTCCCTCCAAACCACGAAAACTTTGTGGCGTTTTCTACCCTGCAGCTGAAGCAGCCCTTAGAAGAAAGGCAGGTGCTTGAGGGCACTGGCACTTTCTGCAGGCTGCAGGCGGGGTTCGCTCCCGCCGCCCCCCGGCCGTGCCCCCCGGCTCGGCGCCCCGGGGCCGTCCCGGCGGAGGCGGCCGCACCCCGCGCCCTGCCGGAGCCGCTCGGGTCGGGCGATGACCGCTCCCCCAGCACAGGGGAACGGGGACACCCCAGCCACGGGCTCTTCTCCGCAGAGATAGCGGTCCCCTCCGCTGGGCGCCACCTCCGCCCCGCCGGGCACCCCGCCCGCCGCCACCGCCGCTGGCGGTGTCCCCAGCTCGTCCTCCCGCTCCTCTTCCTCACCGCGGTGGCCGCTCCCGTCCCGCCGCCGGCGCCCAGCCGGGGCAGCGCCTCTCGCCGCCGCCGCTCCCCGAAGTTGAGCGGAGCCGCCGCTCCGCCGCCGCCGCCCCCCGCGCCCCGCCCGCCGCCGTTCCCATAGCGACCGCGAGAAGCCCGCTCGGTCCGGGGCCGTGAGCTCCGCCCGGGCATCCCAGCGGCACCGGCTCCGGCGCCGGCACCGGCACCGGCACGGCGTCAGACGCCGCGGGACTCGCTGCTCTAGATGGAATTTGCACCGACAAATAACGGCGCGGGAACTGGAAGTATTCGTTCATTTCTCTCCAAGTCCTTTGGGAACAGAACAGAACAGATCAGAGCAGTCTGCAGCCACAGAAGCCACAAGGGCTGCGCTGGGTTTGGAGGGATGAAGAAGGATGAGGGGTCAGCATCGGAGTTGGAAGGGCTTGGGGGAGAAGAAGAGGAGGAAAGTTTTTACTCCTTTTACAATTAGGGGGGTGAAACACTGGCCCAGTTTGCCCAGTGAGGTGGTGGATGTCCCATCCATGGAAACATTCCAGGGCAGGTTGGAGAGTGCTCTGAGCAGCCTGACCTACCTGAAGATGTCCCTGCTCATTGCAGGGGGGTGAACTAGATGCTCCCAGTCACACACAGCCACAGTGTCCTCTGTGAGCCCACAGTTCCTCACCCAGCCTCTTCCCACAGTGCAAAAATGTGCAAAACCATCCCCGGTATCACTGGCCAAACCCCCACCAAATCCCAGGAGAGCCAGGCTGTGTCAGAGGGTTGCAGAGCTACAGCCTCGGGTGAGGACAGCATAGAGACAGGGGACAGCACTCAATGACACCTGCAACCTGAGCATGAGTGTGAAGTCAAGCATGCCAGCATGCCCCCACTGAAAAGCCTTCCTAAATTATGCGCCTAGTTCTTGGTGTTTATGCAGCACTTGCACAGGCAGAGGACAGAGGTGTTTCAGACCATGTATGTGTGTGCAGTACACACATAAACCAAAACAGCCCAGCTAAAAAAATTCCAGATTACAAGATTTCCAGTGCAGTCTAAATTAAAATGTATGAGGATGGGGGGGTTTAAAGTTTAGTTTATTATTAGATCAAAAAATACAACTGGACTAACAAAGAGATTAGAAGCGTTTTTCTGTGCTAATTATCTGTGGAGGATTACTTGTCTGTCCTGAGCTTCAATGCCAGCCCAGTTTGTAGAGGTTTATAGCATTCTGGGTATGCTCTGCTCTAAATGGGATTGTTGAGTTTAAGTGAAAAGTCATTTTACACAAATAAAGACCATTATATTTTCATACATTAAAACCTATTTCAAAACTCATCAACTCTGTCTAACGCAGAAGAAAACCCCCTTGAAAATGCTAAATTTTCAGGTATATTTTCCAGGTTATACTTTCAGCGCAGTGAATTCCTGGGAGTTCTTGTCACAAATCAGAGACACTGATGAGTGGGGACTATCTCTGGGAACATTTCCTTGCAGATGTATAAGCCTCACAACTGAAAAATCCTTCATCTCTCCCATAGCTTATTTAGCAGTTGAAACCAAGGATTATTTTACTGTTGTACTGACAGGACTTACCAGATCAGCCAGCACTCAGAGCATCAGTTGCTTGGTAGCAACGCTCTGGTAACAGAGATGGAGGGAAGATTTATTCAGTGGTACATTTCCCAGGACACTCCATGACAGTCAGGTTTCACCATGTTGCAATGTGTAGTGCATTTGAACAGTGTGTGGTGTCGTGCACATGGGCCTGCTGTTTCTCACCATTTGTCAGGTGCAGCCCTGACTCACCTGAGCACACTGCTAACACTGCAGGTGTTGCCTGCAGAGCCTTCATAGTTTGGTGCCAAAGTCATGGACTTCTGACAATGGCTCTGAGGATGGACTTCTCCAACCAGTAACAATCATATTGCTGCTGTCTTCTGCATGGCTCCAACCTCAAGCAAATAATCTCACTCAATCACTGACAAAAAGCAAATTTAATATGGTAGGGTTGTATTTGGCCTGCTGGCTTTTGTCTGAGTTGCTGAAGCATGCTAGTTAATATAATGGGGCTCACAGAAGGAACTCTGCTTTTTCACAGACTTACAATCTTCCTTAGAAAAGTACCACTTTCAGAGTAATCAGAGTAATATACCTTGTTTGGTTTGGTTTGTTTGGTTGTTTGGTTTTTTTTTTAGTGCTTGTTTTCCCTCAGCAAAACAGTTTTTCATTTACTGGAAAGATCTTCATGCTATTTACTTCAAATCCAGTTAGCCCACCCACACAGAAGTGTATCATGAGCAGAACAAGAGAAAGTTCATTCAGACTCCAGCAGCAGTCCCCAGGCTTTGCAAGGCTGAGGCCCATTTAGGAATAACTGCTAATGCTGCCATGTCTTTTCCAGCACATATTTCTTTCTCTGCCCTCTCCCTGCCCCCTTCTCCCTCCAGATGTTGTGGCTGAGTTGCTGGGTTGTTGCCTGTGCCCAAAAGGGCTGAAAGGCTTGGGTTTGATATCTCTGCTGTGGAGGTGCACTGGCAGGGACCACTGGCCCAGGAGGTTGAAAGAATGAGCTCAGAAAGGAGTGTCCTGGGCCAGTGAAGGACACACGCTTAGATCTGGTGCTCCAGAGCACCGCTGCGTGATGGGCACGGCATACAGGACTTTCTCAGGAAAAGTCAGAACTATTCAGAGCAGGCTGTACTTTGCCCAGGACTCTGGGATAAACTTACCGTAGAATTATTGCAGGGAGAGCTGTGACTGAAGTGAACAGCCTTTCTACTGTCACCTTCTATGAGCTCCTGAGTGACAGGCCCCTTGTTGTATCTGAGTAGGCTCTGATGCTGGCTTTTTTGGTCTCCTTCCCTTTTTTAGGAGAAGATGATAGCAATGGTGTATTAAAACCTACAATCCTGAAGCCACAGAAAAAAGAATCACAGGGTGTTACAATGCCGGGAGTGGGAAATCATTGCTTAAAATTAGTATTAAATAGAGCAAAGGAAGAAATTTAAGAACAGAAAATCAGGCATAAGTGGTGACCTCAGAGAAAAGATTTGGATCATGGCCAAATATTTCTTGTGCATGAGCCCCTGAAGTACACATTTCAAAGGAAAGCACTAGAAAATGCTTGCATCACTGTAGGAAGATGGAATGAGTTGCCTATACCTCTATACCTATGAGTTGCACTATACCTCTAACCTCAGTGGCAGCAGGAAATAAAATCCTGCCAATGTTTCTCCTCTGCGGCTTGCACTGCCCACTCAGTGCAGTCAGCTTGCACTGCTGATTCCTGACAGACTGCAGTCAGCAAAGGGGCACCTCCCAGCCCCATGCAGTGAGTGCAGTCAGCTGGGCACCTCCAAAGCACTCACACACCCATGGAGGCCCCCAGAGCACAATAACAAACACCCTCCTGCCATGGCATCTCCCCCTCTCTCTGAGCACAGCCCAGAGCAGATGTAGAGCCCCTCATGGTTTTAACTCTGTGCAGAACCACAAAACCTGAGCTGCAGCTTTTAAACTCCCTTTCTTGCCTCTCTGTTCACCACTTAAGAGTCATTTCATAGTAGTGTAGTGGTCTGTTTCATTGCTGATTATCTTAACCAAGCAACTTAACTGAGTAAATGCAAATTCTGTTCTTTTAGCTCTGAGTGAAAATGATGAAGTGTCATGAAATACTCAGCCAAAAAACAGATGTAGTAAGGCAAGCTGAGCAGCAAAAAATACAACACAGATGGTCACGATAAATTAATTGAAGACACAAGGGAGAGAGATGCAAAAAAATGCCATGGAGCCTGTAAGTAGACAGATGTCAAAAATATCTGTGATTATGCACTTAATTGCACTCTCTGTGATTGCTTGATTCCTGATGCACGCTCTTAACAAACAATAATCTCCAAAGGGCATTGCCAAGGTTCTTGGGTTTTGAAATGACCACATCTCAAATGCTGACACAGTGCATGATACCACCTTTGCAGGGGTAATAATTTCTTAAACATTCATTTTCATCATGTGATGAAAATTTCTCTAGTACTAGACATGTAACTACTTTCACACAATATTTGAAGGGGTTTTGTCTCTGTCTTACCAAAATATGTGTTATTTTATCTTACACTGATTCAAATCCAGCTGACAGCAATTGACAGATTTTCATTAGCCCCAAGAGGCTTCAAATAATTTGTCCCCTTTCATTCAAAAGTGAATTTTTCACTGTTCAAAATTCAGTACAACAGGAGTTTTGCCATTAAATTCAACAGGACCAAGACTTTGTCCATGCTCTGTTTGAGTTTGTTCCAGAGTCAACTGAAATCAGTGCAGAGGGAGGAGGGATTTAATCTGATTTGGAAAGGAATTTAAAAGGGGGGTGGGGGGGGAGTGTAATGATAACGCCATCATTTCTCTGCATTCAAATATGGAGGGGATCTAATTAATTGCTTCATTCAGTGTGTAACCTCATTGTATCACTTGAAACTTCCAACTTCTTGTTGTGCAAGAAACACACACTTTTACACATACATCCCCTTCAGGAGAGAGTGGTAGGAAGAAAAAAGGACAAGGACACCGAAGTAACTGCTTTGGGGATTTGAAAGTGAAGGACAAAACAGTGATAAGGTTCTCTGGAGGCAAGAACTGAAAACTCAATGAGTCCCAGTGGGATCATACTGTTTGTGTCGAGGCTCCCAGAGTAAGCCAACTCCTCCCACTCCAAGAGCTCTGGAGTGTGCCTGTGTTCCTGCTTGGGTCTAACAGATGCTTCTTTTAAACACTTAGGAAAAGATGCAGGGTACAAAATCTTCCTGTCATTACATCCTGAAACCTTAAAGCCTACATTCCACAGCTGGGGGAAGTAGGATCAGCCCTTCCTTGTTGCCAACAACTGCTTCAGAATGAAAGTTTCTGAAATGGTGGTGTTTCAGAGAGGGGCACCCTGTGGGCATTTGAATTAAGCCCATATTTTCTGAGGTACCATTTATATCCATGGACTCTTTCCAGGGTCACCCACACAGCACATGGGAAGCACTTGCATCTCAGTAAGTTTCAACCCAGCATTTGGGGTGCTCCTCTTGCACTGCTCCACTGACCTGCTAGGCACTCCAGCACTGGCCATAAGCCTCAAATACCTCTTGGCACAGCTGGGAGCAAAAGCTGGCATACTGCAGCCCTCCCACTGGCTTGGCCCTGGAGAGGATTTTCCCTTTGTTTCCTGCTCTCCATCTACCTTCACCTCTTGAGCCTCCACAGAGGGATCTGCTGCTGCAGAAGCTGCAAGAGACTCAGACGGGCTGGAAAGCAGAGGGCAGGCACAACAATTTACCCTTTCCTGCACGCAGTGTTTTGGTCAGGCTGAGTGAGAGGGTTGTCTCTGCTGCCTCCTGACTTCATGGCTAAACCTGGAGAGCCTGAGTGTCACAGGGACAAGGGGACACTTGAGTTGCTCCTTGTGGGTCACTAACAAGCCACTAAAAAAGCATCACAAGGGGAAGGGGGGGAAAGACCAGCATTTGGTCTTCCAGATTTTATCAAACTTTCTCTCTTTACAATGTGAATTCTTAAGGTAAACCTTAAATGTCTTGAACATAATTCCTTCAGTTAAACACCCATTTTTCAAAAGACAGGTAGCATTACCCACGCACAGACATGTATTTCTTTCAGTGTGGGTGGTCAACAGTAGAAACTCTAATCCCAAAAATGCTGAGACTTATTCTAACTCTAGAGCCTGTAATTTTTACCTGTTTAGTGAAATGATTTAGATGCCATTTAAATCCAACCAAAGGACTGCCCTTTCCTGAAGGCACAGCACTCATTCATTCCCCAGCATTGGCCCGGCACTATCAGCAGCCGAGGGCAGGGCAGCTCGCTGGGGCAGGCGCTAAATGCAGCGATTGAGCAAGGGCACGGCTCAGTCTCTTTAGCAGAAGGTGATCTACAGAAGTAGATGCATCTAGTAGATTGTATTCACAACATGTAGAGAGTCTGTTCAAGCAGTCCCGAGCCTCTGTGCCCGCCAGTGAGCTGCAGAACCTCGCTGAAGCAGGGTCCTGCTCACCCCTGGAAGGTGGAATTCCATCCGTGCAGCATGAGGCAGCAGATGCAGGAGATCAGGCAGAGGCTGTTCTCTGCACCAAGAGAGCTACCCAGACATATCTGAAATAACTCAGCCTAGATGAGATGTTCTGATACAATGCTTGTCTGACACCCCACCCCTCTGTATGACAGGAATTGTTTTGGGCCTGCCAGTGCAATGTTCCACAACTTAACTCAAAATACTAATTACTCAAGAGGCTAGTGTTCATTTTCCTATCATTGCAGCTGTCTGTTTTCTGTTGTGATTCTAAATGGTTAAGCAAGATGTATACTGGGAGGCATAATCTGCTGTAATATGCTGTGGTCTGATGCATGCACCTAGATTGGAGTGTTACTTAAGCTTTAATCCCCAAGAAATCAGTGATTACCCACAGGAGACAAATGGAGGGCTGTTTATAGTATAGTTGCTAGACAACAGTGCACCACTGAAAGTATATTTGTCCAAAGATTAACTGCATCTCACAGGCTGACAACTTTTCCAACCACTGTTTCTGAAAAGTGAAGTTTGAAACATCTAGATCTTCAAAAGAAAGGAGAGCAAACCAATAAAATAATGGCTTGGCATTTTCAGGACACAGAGAAATGATGAGTGCAGTGCACAATGTGGAGGAAGGGGCTTCTGAGGCTTGGTCAGCTGGGAAGTGAAGGAGCAGCATGATGAATACTCTGCACAGGTCCTTGCCAACCCTCTGCACACACAAGGTGTGCATTTCCCCAGCTTTTACACACCAGTGCTAGGCAGCTGCTTTAAATAAAGCCTTTCATTCCCTGCCTCCCTCAGAGAGTAAAACCAAAAATAGTAAAGAAATTACAGAAAGTGTATCATTAAATCCATCTGGTTTTCTCCCCTTTCCTCTCCTGAGTGTTACAGCAACTGCCTTTGTTCCTTTTGGAAAAGGGGGATATGTAAATGGAGCAGAGCTGGGCTGCACTTACCAAGATCTATTTGGCTGTGCTCAAATGCAAACTGCATGGATAATGTCCCATTTAAATGGTGTTTCCTCACTTACTGCAGTGCTATCACATTCAGCTTTGCCTCTTCCAATAGCTTTGCCTCTTCTTATAGTTTGTTGGGTTTTTTGGTTTTGTTTGTTGTGTTTTTGTTGGTTTGGCTTGGTTTGGTTTTTTTGCTGTCTCCTTGACCACACTGTTTTTATCTTCTTCCCATTACAGCAAATGAAGCAAGGAAGGAAGATGTGGACAGGGGAGGGGGTCCTTTGTGCAGAAGAAGCAGGGGGACAAGAAATCCAACAGAGACCCAGAAAAGCAAGATTTTCCTGACCTGTCATTTCAAATACTGTTTTCATTTTTTAGGAATCAGGTGTCTGGATTATACAGATTTTATGGCCTCTATGCCCACCAGTGAGCATTTTATGGCCAGTGAGGATTTTATGGCCTCTGTGTTACTTGACAACTTTTTGAATTAATCTGGGGGTTTTTGCAGAGAGGGATCTATTAAAAATGCACATAAATTCTTAAAAATCCAATCCTCTTAAATCATTTTCTCAAAGCAGCAGTGGGAGTAGTGCCACCACATCAGTGCTCCCCCTCCTCAGCTCGGATCTTTGGCTGGCCCAGCCACGGGGAAAGGACTTTGCTGGAGAAGCTGCAAGGCAGATGTGGCTGCTGCTGCAGGGGCTGGGAGGTCACCCCAGCCACCATCAGTGTTGGGACAGCACGAAGCACGGCATGAAGCCTTCCCTGACAGTTCTCCATCAAATCTGTTCCTGAATGCACAGTGGCAGGGATCCTCTGGCCTCCCTTGGTTACTAGCTACAAGTTCCATGGTAACATTTTTCTTCTCATCTAACATAAGTTCTCCTTCACACAGATTAACCTGATTTGCCCTCCCCTCGAACCAAGTAGATGGGGAGAACAACTGCCTATGCTTAGTAGTATACCTATGACTTGTATTTGTCCCATGCCCTGCTGTGACCCCTTGTTCTTAGTTTGCAGTACTTGTGCCACTTGTGTAGTTGTACACTCCTAAATATATAATCTCACCTTCACCTCACTGAATTTCATTCTGGGCCATTTTCCCTGTTAGTCCAAATCATCTTTAACTCAGGCCATCACTCCAGGTGAGTCCTTCAGTCCTTTCAGGCAAGGAGGTCATAGCAAAATTGTATAAACACATTCTCCAGTTAGCACCACTGGACATAACAGTAAAAATATCCAGTAGAGGCAACCTCATAGCACATCCCTGTGAGACCTTATTTGAAATTACCTCTTGCTGAGATAAAGGAACCAGAGAGAGCTCAGAGAGTGGTTTTTCAACAAACATTTCTTTGTTATGGTGCTTCATCTACACCACAGGGTCCCTAGTGCATCATCAACTACTAAATTGTTGCACAGAAGTCTGTGCAGCTGAGAGCAGGATCTGGCCTGCACATTAGTAAGATTTGCTGTTCTGGTCTGTTTCAAAGCCATCAAGATGAAGACTCTATTCTTAGCTTGAGTAGTGGCATTAATGCACAGCACTGCAAGAAAAGCAGAGAAATATGTTCCCCTAAGTGCCACCTTTTTTGGGGACAAAGGCAGTCAGGGCCAACCACAGCTCCCAGGACACCCATTTTAGGCATATATACACACAGCCTCCAAAGTACTTGACACACATCCTCCCAGGCTGAAGCTAGAACTTGTTTGCAAATTCAGAGGAAGATTTGAACCTGGGTTATGTGCATGGATTTGAAAGGACAAAAGAGAAATTATATGGACTTCATTAAAGATGCCCTTCCAGTAGATGTGCCAGGAAAACTGCATCCATTGTACCAGAGCATTTTGTTTTTTTCTCAGAATAGCATCACAACATGAAAATTCAGAATGTGCAGGCTTAGTTTTCTGAGGAATTTTTCTCATTTTTTCCCTTATTTAGCAGAAAACCCTCTGTGATGGATTTTGGTACCTTATGCCCAGTGTGGAAAAGACACATTTAATAAATGGGAATATTTGTCCAAATAAAGGAACTGAAGCTGCTGGAAAAGTGAGGACTGGGTGATCAGACAGCTCTGTGAACAAGAGCAGAAGCAATGTAGAGAGAAAATGTAGAAGCAATAAGTTATTTTCTCATGCAAAAGCTGTCCACCCCCTTATATCAAGAAACGACAAGCCATTCCCTCGTGGAAGTGAGAAAAAAAATACTGAACATCTCTGTTCAACATTGCTTTTGATTAAATCTCTGTAAAAAGGCAGTCCCTGTCCCATCACACTCAATCTGGTGTCTCCATGGACTTAGAGAGGAAAAAGACTTGAAGTGCAACAAGTGAACACTGTTGGTGCCCCAGTCTCTGAGAGGATCACTCTCCTCACCCCCCAGAACCAGCCCCTGCAGTTTGGAGAGAAAAGCCACACATGGAGATGGGCAGGTGGCTGAGCCACGTTCCAGGGCTGGAGCTCAGTCCATCAGAGGATGGAGCTCCTTTGTGGCAGTGGGCACAGCTTCTCCCATGGCTCTGCCTGTTTGGAGGTGGATGCTGCAGCTCTGCTTACCAAGGGCTGACAGCCTGCAAGTGGTGCTGGCACTAAAACACACCAGTTACTTCCTCAGCCCATGTCTGGAAGTGAACATGGAAAGGAATAGGTTAAAAATTGAAGCCTTCTTTCTTTCCTGAGCACTGCTATTACTGTGAAATGGTCTCTGCTCAAAGCTTGCCTACAGGGAGGATGAGACTGCCATTTGAGAGCACCTACTGCAAGGATATTCTTATTCTGCTCCGAGACTGCTTTTTCCCAATTATCCCAAATAACATATTCCATAAGATTCAAGGCTGTCTTATTTCTTTCATGCAGTCAAGTCTCAATTGCAGCAGAAGGCACAACAGAAACCTGATGGACAAGGCTAATCTCCTGAAGAGGGAAGGCTGCAGGCACTGCCCTCTCTGAGGACCCATTTTAGCAGCAGGTAGCAGAACTAGACAGATTCCCCTGGAAAAATTACTGACAAAAAGTCAAATGCAAAACAAATAATCTGCTCCACTTTCATCTGCTTATTGCTAAAGCAAAATCACTTGTCAGCAAGGGGGACATGAGCACACAGTATGTTGTCATGGCCTGGCAGCTTGTGTCATCTCCATTTTGCAAGGACAATCCAGCACAGATTCCTGCAGGCAGTGACCAGCTTTCTCTGACAGTCTGAGTGCTTCTGACAGGGAAGTGCTCCCACAGCCCTAATTCTGGTGGGAAACGTAACTTCTGGAGAGAGATACTAGCAGAAGACAACTTATGACATACAAAGCAAAGAGTCTGATTGCCAACTTATCTTTCCCTCCAGCCTCTGGATGTGTCTGGCTCTTCCTCAAAGCCCAGCCCTACACCCTCATCTGAGATGTGGTGTAGAGAGGCTCTGGGACTGCACCCTGGTGCCCAGCAGGAGTGTGGGTCCTGCAAAACTGGGAGGCTGCTTCATTTTCTCCTCCTGTGCAGAAGGAGCAGGTGGAGAAAAAACTCCCTTCACACCTTGTGGCTGGTCTGGTGACTGTGGAGGAGCAGACAGGCTAAAGAAAACAGTGCAGCAGCAGTCAGTGCTCTGTTGAGCAAGAGAGCACGAGTGTGTGCAGGGTAGACTGAGTCCACTCTAGAAGGCCAAACAGCAGACCTGGTGATCTAGTGTTTCAGATATTTTCCTTTTGATGAAGTACATTTCTGGTGGCTGCAGGTCAGTCACTATTGCCCTGAAGGACTGGATATTCAGTGTAAGGTGTACCAGCAAGCTGTGCTGCCCCACTCTGTTCACACCAGCATGGAATCTCACTCATGCATCCACCAGAGCAGAACCTGGCTTGGGATGCTCTCACCACCTCTTTACTCTCGTTTCAGCCCTGCTCTGAGCAAATCATCTGTGCCTGCCACGCACTCAAACTTCAGACTGGAGAAGAGCTCTTAACAGAAAGTCAAATTTTAACCCAGCACAGCCATAGGGAGTGGAGGTCTCTTTTCTGCTGCAAATATTTATCTAGCACATTACTGATGCTTTGGGACATAATGATAGAAGATTAGAATGATTATGATCTCTGCAGAAAGTGGCCTGTCATGATTCATGAAGCACAGCTCAGCCAGAATGAACCTGGTCCTGGACCAGCAGCTGAAATGCAAGGAAGCCTGAGGGAAGAAACATTAATGTGTTTTCAGTGATAGGGCTACAAGAGGATTAGTTCTGTGATGTCTGAGTCCAGCGTTCCAGAAACTGAACTGGCTTCTGCAGAACAATTCATTATCTCTACTGAAAAGCTTTTCTGAGGATTTGGAAAGGGACACAGAGAGGGGCCAAAAAATCACACTGGCTCCAGGGGCCTGATCTTTGGCATTGAACTGATGTCCATTGTTTGCTAGCAAAAGAAGGCTGGAAGGTGGAGATAGACACCCATGGGCACTATGACATTATAAAAAGTAGCAGGGCCAGCTCAAAAATGGCTGAGGCAATAGTACAAGGGAAAGAAGAAAGAAAGATTTAGTTGCAATAAATGTTCACTGAGCTTACACAACAGATTTTTTTTTTCCTCCTTCCATACCACACTGGTGCTTGACAAAGACAGATAAATGCAGTTTTGAGTAACACATCGGTCAACTCTCACATGGGTTTCAGAACCCCGATTCAGATGGCTTTGGGACAGGATTTACCTGCACATTTATTCTTTAAGGTATTTCATAGCTGTTAGAGCTATTATTCACTTCTCTGGGTGGTTTATTTATTCTTTATGGAAGCTGTAAGTGTCCTGAGAAATGGCCTTCTTTCCAGTGACCGAACAGGTACCATACGGAGAGCTCCTCGCCTGCCATCTGCTCCAGCCTGGTGGGAGGGACCAGCTGCAGAGGCAGCAATCATTCCATTTCCTCTGACACTTAGTCCTTGAGGTCTCTGCTGATTGCCCATAACAGCCCAGTAAGTCTTACTGGTGATGTGCACAGCTATCCAATAAGAAGAGGATTAGGACCATCTGTCCCATTGGGGGCCCAGATTCCTCGTGGTGATTATGCCCCGTAAACGCCTCTGAGGCTGGCACAGCCCTAACCACTCCTGGCAGCCAAGGACTGGCCACTTCTCCCAGCCTGCCCTTACCACAGGCAGTGCTGCAGGGTTCTGCTTGGCTGAGGGCTCTGGCACCCTTGACACGGCCAAACATGTGGTGAGTGCTGGGACAAGGCTTTGGCAGAGGCCAGCCAGCGTGCAGCAGGTGACGCGTGCTGCGAGGGATGGCAGCCTGCGCGCAGCCGGTGCCCAGCACGGTGCTCACCTCGAGCCTCAGACACACTGGAATCTCTAATGAGGGATTCTTCTGTAGCAGGGTGAGCACACGTCTGTCTGCACTCTTAGCATGCTTGGGGTGATTTAAGGATGGACCTGTCCAGGGAAGGTGGAGGATGCACAAACGTTCAACGCACAATCGTTTTGGGAGCTGCTTACTTGCACTGAGCTGTCCTCTCAGGTTTTGGGCTGAAGAATAAAACCTCCTGTCACTGGTTAAACTGTGTTTCAGGCACGACAGCAGTCAGGAGCTGTGCTGCAGGAACTGACTGACAGCAAGGCACAGAAAAGGGATTAGTCCTTCAGGTCAGCAGAAGAAGAAAGACATTGAAATGACAAAGATAGAGTGCAGTCTCAGAGCTGCAGATTGCACTGCATGGCTGTGGAGCACCTTGTTTTAGAGGTGATGGAAAGAGCAGGAAATTGAGATCTCCTGCTGATCTCTATTACCAGCTCTCACTCCACTTGCTCTGCCACACACAAACCTGCAGACCCACACCTGGGTTTTTAAACACAAACTTAGCAGCCAGCTTGAAGAGGACAAAATATAAGAGTCACAGAAGTCTCTTCTTAGTAACTGTGCGATGAGAAAATTTAAAAAGGAACCTACTGACTCTGAAGTAAAAGGTGCTCAACTTATTATAAGATGATCCAATTTCTTTAAAGTTGAAAATACTGGTGCTCCTGCAGTTTTACCAGCAGGTTTCAGATTAGGCATCTGCTCAGGCATTGCCTCAAGTGGGTGTGGGGGTCACTTCAGAAAAATGGTTGTGAAAATCAAGCCCTCCTTCCATTCTGCATGCTGGCTGCAAGGAAACCACTGATGCCAGTCACCAAGAGCAGGACCAGCCAGAGCCTTTTGAGGCACTGGTAATGTTGGTAATGTTGTATTCACTGAATAAACAACCTGAGATCCTCGCTGGAGTGCCACGCTAAGCACGTGGGCAGATGTGGAGGTGCAAACAGCAGAATGGGGAATGCTCACCCCAAAGGCTTGTGATGGGCAAGTCCCAGGCACAACAGCTCTGAGCACAGATGAGCTGCAGTGGTGGAGAAGGCATGTTTCATTTCATTCATTCATTCATTCATTCATTCATTCATTCATTCATTCACTCATTCCTAACACCACTGCTTTTTCTTCCTGAGACCCGAGCAGAAGTTTTAAGGCTCTCTGAGAAAGTTAAAAACTAAGCTCCTTGCACTCCGAGGGCGTTTGGGACCAAGTATGGGCTGAGCTCTGAAAGTAGAGGTGAACTGCCAGGAGCACTGAGATTTCTTCCTACACAGCCACCAGGCAGGGCCCAGGAGTGAGCAAAACTTCCTGATGTAGCTCAGGTTAGAGATACCCTTCACGTTTCTTGACATGATTGACACTTTCTGCTGAAAAAAAGAGGCCCACCAAATATTACAGGTCAAGAGTGAGCCCCTGTGTAGAGCTGGAGAAGGGTTTGGCCCTGACCAGCATGCACTGCCAGCAGCACCAAAGCACACAACAGCTTTTAAAGGAACAGGAATAGACTGAATAGCCAGAAGCAAGGCAGTTTTACTGCAAGGTCATGTGCCCCCTGCACCATGGGAAGGCTTTTAGCTATTTGAAAATTATTACTGCTCAGTCTGAATGTGGCATCTTTAAGGACCAAGCTGTCCCTTTTTCTCATAGCCTGCTTCCCTCCCTGGCAAAACCCCTGCTTCACAGTTACCATTGAGCCTGTAGCCAGCTCTTTAACTGCTAGAAACAACTCAAATTTCATCACCAAGCCCCTCCTGTGCCTGAACATGTCCATACCAGGTTATATTGTCATGTCCTCGAGCACTGCTCTGGCAGGTGCTGGTGTGGTGGTGGCAAACACTGAGCAGCTTTGCCTTAGGTCTGTCCTTAGGAGTGGTCACTGCTGTTAGTACTGGATTATGCCTGCTCCAGCCAGGCATGGACACTGGCATACAAGGCCTGCATGGAGGCTGCACCATGGCTTAAATTGGTTTCAGATGGCACAAGTTTTTTGGCACTAGTGATGTGATATAGACATTTCAACCTGTGGAGGAAAAGCAAGGCCAATCTTTGTTACCAACTTTAGGTGAAATCCTAAAATTAGCATTATGCAGACTGACTGCCTGAAAAATCAGAGTGACAGCTTGTGGATTGAAGGCATAAAATCAAAAGCCTAAAAGTGTCTATGGGGCAAAGTGCTTCAGGTGGCTTTGGGCAGGGCTATGTGCCAGCTGATACACACACAGGGTCTTCCAGCTAAAACTAGAAACAAATTCACCTCTAGACTCTCCTCAGGCTTCTCAAAAATGCTCTGTTTGATCCAAACAGTTCAAATATAAAACTTAGAAGTTCTCAGGACTAAAGGAGCAGAACCTCAGAGGGAGTTTTAGCCAGCTTGCCTGGCCAATTGATCAAAGATACTCCCTGTTCAAACAGATGGGAGTAGAGCAGGTCTCTTCATGATCCAGCAGAGAAAAATTTTCTTCCAACACAAAAATAGCCCAAACAAACCTGAATGAGTATTACAGCCTAAATAGCATTGCCTCCCATCTGTTAGATAAGGCATAATCAAAACCTACGATGTCCTGCAAAAACTGACATTTGCTTGAGACAGAAATGCCAGTATGGTGTTCCTGGAGGGACTCTCCCTGCCATGGAAGGGGTGGTCCTGTGTTAGATCTGACCTGCACCTCTTGCTTTTCCCAGAGTAAGCTGGCTCCTTACAGCACTTGCTGAGAGCACTGGCCCACGTCTCTCTCATTCCGGCCCTCTCATGCATGTGCCTGGGCTCCTGCCAGTGCTGCTCTTTGTGCCATCTGAGCCAAGCCCAGCTGAATTCCAGCACCACAGGCTTACTGTGAAGGAGAGAAGATTGCTCTTGGTCACATCTGTCCTCCTCCCTGGCTCGCTCCTGAGGCTCACAGCAGGTTCCCAGCGGCCTCACAAAGCTCCCACTGGCAGCTCCCTGTTTCCCAACAGCAGCAGGAAGCAGGCAGCCTCACAGCCATCTCAGTGCACAATGCTGGGGGCTGTGCTGGGCAGGCAGCCAGCCCTGCTAATCCATGCCAGGGCCAGGGAGTAACCATGGGCATCCCTGGCACAGCCAGGAGGGGCTGGACATGTGCCCATGGGCACAGTGTGGGCATGCAGGCAGGACAGAGTGGCTGTGCTCCTGACAGGATTTGCTATAAGAGAGACTTTTCAGGGAGGATTAGCAAAATTAGCTGCCTTGCCCCTGAGCAAGTGGTGAGCAACACAGACCTGACCAGGCAGAGTGTGCTTGAGGGAGATGAGCACTGGACTAGGTTGGGGTTGATCAGTGCTGCTGCTGCTGCTAAAGCTCCAGGCATTTGCAGCAAGGTATTTTAATGGAAACTAAAAGCTTTGCAGAAGGACAGCTTGAATCACAAGTGAGCGACAGAAAATTGACAGGCTAATTCCATGTTTCATTTTTAGCAGCATTATTCCGAAGTGTAGGATGGTGGTTAACTGATTTAACCAAGTTCTTACTTCGCATAAGAGAGGCAGAACAAAGAAAACTACCTTTTTTTCTTTCTGCAATTTTTCATTATAATCAAGCAGCAACATGCATATCTTTAGCTAGACTTCCATCTATAAACTGTTAATTGCTAATGAATGTGATTATAAGAATAGTTTTGCTGCAAAACTATACATAGAGCAGTAACTGTGCACTTAGGTTTGTGTAGTAACAAATCATTTTACTTTTAAATTCCATATGATTTCCATCACCCTCAGACTGGCCAAACACACTGGAGTGCAGTCCTTGGAGATGCCCAAATCTGTACCAAAAGACCAGCCAAGGAGAGAGCAGCTCTCCCTGGCCAGACAGCCACAAGGCCAGTCCCAGGGATGCTATAGATGGATACAAATCAGGCAGGCTGCCCTAGGCAGGGGGTGCAGGCTGTGTCCATCAGGCAGGATGAGTGCAAGGAGGGGGGTCCTCCCCTGAAGCCAAGCCCATCCTCTCCACAGAGGGTGGCTGAGCTACTTCATCTCCATCTCAGTGGGCTCTGGCCTCAGGGACAGAGGTGTGCTCCCAGCTTCTGTGGAATCATGCCCAGAAGGATCAGAGGCCCACATCAGTTCCCAGTGGTACACGGACTTGTGATTAAATGCATGAACAAAACTGCTGATAGGGCTGTGCCTACCTTAGGCTGAGGTGTAGGCTTAGGTTAATACCCAGCTTTGTGCAGTGGGTATCACAGGCTGATTTAAACTGGGAACAGGAATCTTCCAATGATCCTTTGTCCTTAATCCAAATTATAGCAAAGATGGAGTGTTTGGCAGAGGCTGGCAGGATGAAAATTCCCTCTTTCCTCCCCAGCTGCCTCTCGGGGGGTACGGGGCGGGGTGGGTGCAGCAGACAATCCTCCTCAGCCCTTTCAGCCGCTCCTCTGCTGGGAAAGCCCGAGAGCTCACGTGGCTCTAGGGTGTTCCCTTCCACTGTCGCTCCCTTCGGTCCCATTAGGGTCTCTGCAGAAACGCACGCACTCATGGCGCACCTTCGCCGCTGTCATTTCCCTTCGCAGGGCTCTCAGCTTGGCTCCCGCTGTGCCCCTGCTCTGGCAGAAGGGAGCAGCGTGTCACACCGCCCGATGCTGCAGCCCGACCCCAGCTGCGTGCCCAGCAGTGCTGCCCCGGCTCGCAGCTGGCACTGCGGGCGTTCCACGCCTGCGGCCGGCACACACTGAGTGAGTGCTCCCGGCTGCCGCATTCCCGCCAAGGGGGCTCAGGTCAGCAGGAGAACTGACCGTGATGCCCTGAGCCTGCTGGAAGCTGTCTCCCTGCCTTCCCTCGGCCACCTGAGATACGGTGACAGCTTTCCTATTAACATTTCAGAGTTCTGTTAATCAATAATGTTTATGGGGTTCACCAGTTCCACTTTGTTTTCCTCTCCTCCAAAGGTCTGATCTCCCTCCTTACAGAGAATGTATTTTTAGGATGTTGTTCGACAACACTTATTCTTTCACAGCAGCAAAATCCTTATTAGTGAGCCTATGAGCAATGATTATTACCCTGACTAGCAAAGGGCTTTGTGTTTGCACTTCTTTTCCTTGCTGATCACCCAGTCCCGTGTGCTAATCCAAACAAGACCTTTAACAGTAACATGAGCAAACTGGTGTTGTGTAGGCTAAGCTGGGCAGAAACATCATCTGCTTCATTACATGAGGTGGGAAGGGTTAGACTCTGACCTGAGCTATGATGGGTATAAGCTGTCCACACTCGAAATTCCTTCAGAGCTCCTGAGAATCCAGAGTCTGACTCACATCTCCAGAGGTTTTATGGTACAGTCAGGAGACAGGGTAACATGTGCCCTGGCCAGCCCTCTCTAGCTGCTGTCCTTCCTTTATCTTCTTTTCTGTTTGGTCTGAGATACCTCCTCAGTGGCAAACACTCTTTTGTGCACCATTTCTGCCCCAAAAGAGCACCACCACCACCACCACCACCACCACCACTACTACTACTACTACTACTACTACTACTACTACTACTACCACCACCACTACCACTACCACTACTACTACTACTACTACTTCTTCTCTGCCACTGGAGCGTAAGCAGTAATAGCACTCAAGCAGGGAAGAAGAAACCACCAGGGTGTCTCTATTTCCCAATCAACCTCCAAGAAGTTCCTTCCCTCTTTTCCTGAGTTTTGCCTTGAAAGTTTTCCCTGAAGGCTGCAGAGCAGCTTCTCCTGATGCTGTGAGATCCATGTATCCCCCCCCCGCCCCGCGCTGTAGTCCCCAGCTGCTGCAGTGCCTCGGTAGCTCTGGGGTTTGGTCCAGTCTCACAAGGCAAAACTGACACAGAAATCCACACAGACAAAGAGAAAAGATGATCTTACAACAGCGGCTGCTGTTTGTAAGTTGTTTTTTTCAATAAGCTGAGCCTGCATTTGATCACCAAAAGCAGGTCATTTTGGGTAAAGGGCACTGACAGGGAACAGGCATTTACTGAGCTCCCTTATGGCAACAGACTAAAAACCCTCTCCCACCGCTGCTTTGCCTCGAAGGGTGTGGTGAATGGGAAACAAAGCCAGCCCTCCTCACTCCTCTGATCTCCAGCAATCCGGCCCGCTGGCCTCCTGCAGCAATCTTCTCCACAGCCCACTGATCTTCTCCATAGCCCACTGATCCTCTGCACAGCCCACCGTGCAGAGTGTGCCCTCATTGCCCTGGGCCTGCTTAACCCGGCTCTACCTTCTCTTGAGCTAGCAGCAGCATTACATAAATTACTCACTCACTAATGATGCCTCTCTTAAGTAAGCAAATGGGATGACATCTCCCCCAGCGACACAGCAGCTGCTCAGGGAGGGAGGGAAGGAAGGGCTGAGCCATGCGTGCGTGGGTGTGCGCACACAGACCGCTTGAGCCACGGCTGCGTGGCACAGCCCAGTGCTCCCAGGAATGGAGACAGGAGCAGCAATAATTCAGGCCTGGAAGGCATCTCAGGAGATCTCAGCCCACCCTCCTGCTCACGTCAGGGTCAACAATGAGGCCACACCAGTTTGCTCAGTGCTTTATTCATCTGAGTCTTGAAAACTTCTGAGAATGCAGCAAGTAGCTTCTCTGGGCAACCTGCTCCAGGGTTCAAGAGTCCTCACAGGGAAACATTGCTCCCTACTATCCAGTCTGACTTCTTTTTACAACTTAAAGCCACATTGCCAATTGTAAAGGTGGTTTTAAATACCCTTATACACAAAAATATCACGCAGATGCATTCAAATCAATCCACATCTCTGCCCACATCTTTGTTCATAGCAGCCCAAGCCTTTGCCAGCCTTTAATAAACTTGTTATACAATATTTGTTGTACACAGCATCATTTAATTTGTCTGTGGGAGTGCAGAAATTGGTTCATCTCCTAAATACCTCTAGCAAGCAAGACTATAGGCACTAAGGCAGCTAAAATGACTGCATAGCTTATCTGTTGTCCAGATGCTGCATTATTCCTTCATACTACAGAAAACTACTGCTCACTAATTTCTCACAGTCTCCATCCAGCAGGAGGATCCCTGCCAGGTGCTCATCTCCAGAAAGTGAATTCCTGCCCAGCTCAGCCTTTTCCAAGAGATCAGGTGGTCCCATGCTTGGGGCAGCCCTTCTCCAGCTCATGCTGGCTGGTGACAGAGACCACACAAAGTCAGTCTCCTGTGTGCTGGGGCTCTGGCACTGGCCTCAGGCTGTGCTTTGGGAGGAAGATCTTCAACCCCCCAAAACCACTGTCACTCACACAGGACTCTACCACCTAATTTTGCTCCACCCAAAAGAGTGGTCAGTAGGATCTGGTGTGAGTTGCTGCAATGGTCAGGAAAGGAAATCACACCCACCTGCCACATTCAGAGGCCACCTAGCAAACTGGCAGCTGGTGAAGAGGAGGGAGTGAAGAGAGGCACTGGAAAGCACCAAAAGAAGTGGTGTTTGTTAATATCTGCCTTTGGGAAGGGAACTTTGCTTGAGATGGTTTGGTGGCATAGTGCACAAGCAGGACAGTGCCAGCTTGCACCTCTGGGCCCAGAAGTCTCTAAAACTGAATCAGGTTAGAATGATCCTAACAACTCTCAGCTCCCACCATTATGCACATACCAGTTTTGCATTAGACACGTGGTGGAAGTAGCAATACTTCCACCTGCACTGAGGCAGTTATTTCCAACACCAAAATCAAGAAATGTATCAAAATCCACTTATTCCCTATCCTTGCACTTAAAATGTGCTCTCAAAATTTCCAGCTTTAACATAAAATCAAGTTCAGGATATTTTAATTCTCTTCTGATTTTGAGCCTCTTGGGTGTGCTCCAATTCTGTTGTGTGGCTTCTTTCTAGGAAGATGAGTGCCAGATTTTTTTTTTTTTTTAATCTAAAATCAAGACTGTCATAGAATTCTGCAATTCTGTGAAGGCACCCAGGAATAACAAAAAACTATGAGACCTTGCACAGAAGCAATGATAGCAGACTGTACCACTGCAGCTCATACCACTCACACTGAGACACCTGTATCTGGTGGGGGGGAAACCCTGTAAACTGAAGCATACCCCTAGAAGGCAAAAAACAGTGAAGAGTGTAGGAAGCTTAAGGAAGGAAAGAGGTTGGCTCCTCATGTGTTTTGCTCCCTGGCCTGCCCCAGGGACTGTTGCTTGCCACACCACCACCCAACACAAACACCAGGAGCAGGTTGAGTGCCCACCACGCCAGCCTCACTGGGTCTTAGTGCTCACAAAATGCTTCAAACACATGCCAGAACAATTGTGCACAGACATACAAACTGCACAGGGGTGCTGGAGATTAAGTGTGCCTAGGGAATAAGGGGCTTTTCCTTCCAAAACTACCCTGAGTGAGTTGTCTCAGAGGGCAGGTGCCTGCAGAGACACTGTTGTTTGGTGTATAACCCACTGTGCAAAATTCTTACCTGTCATCTCATATTAGATCTGGTAACTTGTTCAAACTGGAGGAGAAAATGCATTTCTGTAGTAAATTTCAGGCGTCATAAAGAAACATACAAAATTTTAGGTTCTTTAATTATCAAAGCAAATTCAAAGCCAGAGGAAGCAGAGAAAACTATTAAAATCTGCTCAAAAGGATAATTAAGTTAAGATTGCTTGAAAATGTAACATGGTTAAATGCTGCCCTTTGTGCATTGTGAGAGCAAGGTTAGTGGCTCAGATACGTCTGTTTGTTAGGAAGAAAGACTCATCTGCAACAACCCTGCTCTGCAGGCTTCTGGCAAGAAGGTGAAATTGGCTCTTTTCAGTGAGTGGGTTAATACCACACTCACAGAGATTGCCGGGGGATGAGAGACCTCCCTTCTTCCTATGGCTAGATTCCTGAACAGAGCTCCCCAAATCTACAGCCTGCAGAACACTTTTTCCAAGTAAAATGGAGGGGAAAGAGTGTTCACCCTGGGGGTTGCAGAAATCAGCCTCTCCCTACACAAAGAGGAGGATCCAGCATATGCCAAAAATAGCACTAAGTGCCCTGGAGACCTTCCTAGTGGTGCAGAAATCCCATCTGTAACCAGAAAAGTTGCGATGTCCGGTGTCAACAATTACCAGCAAGCAAGCCGAGGAACGCCAGATGTGTCTTCCCCAGGAGCAGAGCGAGGCCCGACCTTTCCAGCGCCTGCCGCTCGGGAAAGGTGCGGCGGGCTGGCGAGGCGGCAGCAGATGGAGGGCAGCCAGCTGGGAGCTGCTCCAAAGCCGGCGCCCAGACAGAGGTGAAAATCAATAAGGCTGCTAATAAATCAAAGCGCAACCACTGGCACACAGCCCGGCCTTGCCCCAGCTCGGGTTAGTCACTTCTGGCTGCTCTCTCCTGGGGCTGGGCCTCGCTGGCTCCTGCTGCCAGCGCCCGGCCGGGACAGGGGCTGCTCCCGGCTCCGCTCCCGGCCGCGCTCAGCCCTCCGGGGCGCCCCTTCCGAGAGCTCTCCCGGATCACCCGCGGTATTTGCGGGGATGCGGGGCGGCGGAGGGAAGGGGCTCAGGCGGCTCCCAGGGCTCCATCCCCCAGCCCGGCCGCAGCGCGGCCGCCGGGCCGGCAGTGACACCGCGCGGCGGGCACCGGCACCGGGCACCGGCACCGGCACCGGCACGGCGGGGGCCGTGGTCTCGGCTGCTGGCACAGGGCTCTGCGTGCCCCCATCCTCCTCGGGGGATAAGCTTTCTCCTCCCTCTCCTTCTGGATACACACACACACACGCACATCCATATATAAAAATGTATATATATAGCTGCAGCCCACCTCCCTCCTCCTCGACTCAAAGCCTATAACGCTGTCGTGTCTTGCCTCCACGCCCCGCATGCCCATTCCCACTCAGCCGGCAAACCCTCCCGGCTCCGCGACACCCTCCGGGAAGCAGCAGCCTTATCTGTAATCAAACTCACCCCGCTTTTTCCCAACCTTAGTCCCTTACACCATCCCCATTTGGCTCGCCCTCCCGGGATGTTTTAAATGAGATTCTGATTTCTTCAGGCCAGGGATGATCTTTTATCATGTCTGGTACAACCCTTCCCGCGCGGGGGTGCAGGCAGCATGGGACCTCCAGGCGTAATTACAGTCCCGATAATAAGTGCCGGGCACGTTGTTTGTCTCCCCGCTCAGGCTGCCACGCTGTGCTGTAATCAAACTTGCCGATTGTTTTTAAAAGGCAGGTGTGTACTTTGGGCCTGATGCAAGGCTGTCCTACATTCTGCTCTGGGTCACGTCGGGATCTTTGGATTCGATACTGAAGGGCTGTGGTAATCCTGCAGGCTCCTGTGCTGCAGGGCTCTGGCTCCCTGCCTTCCCTAAAAGACCTGAGACCCCTGCACTCAGCACAGCGTGTGGGCAAGATGCTTGCCCAGGGGACACACCTGCTTGCTTGTCTGCTGCGAAGGAGAGGTGAGCTGATGCTGTCCTCTCATTCCACTTTGTGAACCACAGCATCTCCGAAGGCTGCCAGCCCCGTGATGCCCAGCAGAATGGATGTGCTGGGTACATTTCTCCTAATTTTCCCATTAATAAGCATGTGGTCAGTGCTGGTGCTGGATGGCACTGTACAGCCAGCACCACAGACTCCCATGAGGAGACGCGGCAGGACAAGAAGACTCCTTGCTGCCCCTTGGATTAGCATATGTCAAGCCAAGCTGGTCGCTCCAGCTGTGCAGATCAGTACAGCAGAGACATCAGCACATTCTGAGGTGCCAATTTGCAGCTGCGGCTCCCTGTGTGGCCAGCCTGCCCCTTGGGAGCCACACACCAGGAATGCCAGTGTCTCTGAGGAGCACACTGGTGCTTGTAGATGCTGCTGGCACATGATGCTGCTGTGGAGCTGCACCACAGACACAAACTTCTGCAGAGATCATGTCCCTGGTTTTCTCCAAAGTGACCTGGTTAAAGGGCAAATCTTTGGCTTTGGGGAGACAACCAGAATTGTCACTGCCAGATCTGTGATGTGGCAGATCACTTGGGGAAGGCTTGGGAATGCAGTGAGACCCTGGAGAATAGTTTTCCTTCCAGACGCTGCTGTGCTGAGGCTGACAGGGCTGTGTATCTCTGTGTCCAGGACCCCTTGGCATGTGTTGCCCAGGACCCATGGGCATGTGTTATCCCAGCCCTGGAGGTGACTCATCCCCACACGTCCAGGATGAAAACTCAGGAACATGCCTCTTCTTTCTGCTTACCCTGTCTCTCGAATGCTAGCAGTTTCTTCAGAGGCCTCAGATATTCATTTTCAAGCCCCCTCAAAATATGGCTTGGAAAAATGGAAAACATATCCACACCTGGCATCAGGCAGATGCCCATCTGGATCTGGAGAATGCTACAGAAGAGTCTGTTCTCTGAATATCACCGAGATCAGAGAGAACTGGGCCTCTCATCTGCTGAGCAAACAGTTGCATAAATGAAACTGCCTCGGGCTCACTGGAGTAAACTCACACACCCAGTGTGTCCTGGAGTTCAAGTGTTTTGTAGAGGAAAAGCATGGAAATATCACTGTCTGCTAGGGACAGTTCACTGCTCCACCTTTTTCAGCTCTCCTCTGGCAGGCTGTCATCACACCTTGCCTACCACACTGCTCTCCTCTGCCCTGCACTCTGGGCAGGTTTCCAGGCTCCAGCTGGGGAATACCGACTTGATTAGATTTGATTCACAAAGGCATTTCACAACATTTGTTCACCTAAACAAAATAAAAGTCTTAGATCTAAGGATATTAATTAAGGGCAGGATAGATCCTTTTGAAGCAAACTACTGGTAACTCACCAAATTTTAAATAGTACACTTTCCTGCCAAAATCCCCTGCTGAGGGAAAGTTCACATAAGTTCAGCTGCTCAACCCATGACTTCCTGAAATAGGAGGTGACATGTTTCTGACTATTGGGTCCCTTAAACATAAAGACTCTTGTTCCGGTTTTGTCAATTAACCACTCATCTGGTATGCAGGAGGTTTTAGCCATTTTTTCAGACCTCAAACAAACAGGATGCTAACAAGGATGAGGAGGATGTTGTATCACTTACTCCTTCCCCTCTGCTTCTTCTTTTTTGGACTCCTAACTGATGTGTCCAATATGCAGGCTAGAAACGAGAACAAAAAGCCATCACACCTGTAGCAATGTCCAGTTCCGTAATTTCTGCTCAGGCTGAGCTGGGAGGGAAGAATCCCTGGCCCAGTTCCATGCTGTGGTGTCCATCATACTCAAAATTCACTTTTTCTCCCCTAGCTGATTACTCAGTAGATACATAGAGATGGGAATGAGTTGGTTCCTTTCTGAAAACTGGCAGACTTTGTTGACTACTGCTGAGTTTATAATGTGGTTTGCCACCCCATGCTCTCAGTCTGTCACCATGTTCAGTTCCTCCAATCCATGAGGCTCTAGCTGGAACTGCTTAAAAAGCAAAGCATGTTGCACAAGGAGAAAACCAGTGGTGACATACCAACAGCCTTCCTGGGTGCTCAGGGAAAGAGAAAGCTGAGCTCTTTGGAACCAGGATAGGGGAGCATCATTTGCAAGCCACTGTCTCTCCAGATGGTGAAGAGGTCAGCCTCTCTGACCAGCTCAGCTACCAGCTCCTCCTGAAGCACTCACAGGTGCAGGGGCTAGGCTGGCTTTGCCTCCCTCCCTTCTGGCAGTTTCATCCTGAAAGAAAACCACTATGGTGACACATTCAGTTTCCTCTCCATTAAACCAATCCAGAAAAATAATCCCTACCAAATGTACTTTCTTCAGAAGCAGCACAAAGCCTGTTCTGTGAATCCCAACAACAATGTGGTCATTAAAAACTTGCTGTTATGCAGCAATAAAAGTGCTCTTGGGAAATGGGTCTAAAAAAGGGGTGCAGTCAGGACCAGAAAAGTAAGTGACAGAGAAAGGAATTTACAGTCAGACACTCCTTCACTAGGATGGAGTTACTTCAATCTTACTGCAAAATTCTCTAAGGCAAAGCGAGAGCTGTTCCTGAGCAGAGGAAAACATGCAGGCACAGGTCACACTGGCCTATGGACACTGCTCACATTATGGAAAGGGCACCTGAGGGCCACATGACACCTCTCAGGAGAAGGCCATGGCTGAGGTGGACCTCTGAGAAGAGCAGGAGACTGGCCTGAAGCTCAGCACTGTTCCCATCAGCTCCCAGCCTTGCCAAAGGTAGAGGGGTTTCATGCAGCGTCAGATAGAGCACCGGATTGTGCCACCGCCCATGCCCAGGCACAATCCCACACTTCCTCTGGGGAAGGACAGCCCCCAGCTTGCCAGGCAGGTCTGGTGCACCACGAGACAAGAGAAAAGACTTTTGGCCATATCAAAATGAGTCACTCTTTTAACTGGAAATTTAAGCGAAGTGATGACCATTGTGCAAAACGTTTCCGTGCCGATGAATCAGCTTCTTCCAAGGGGAAAAGCGGAGCCGTGTGAAGAACACTGGCCCGTTACACAGCACAAGCCCTCCCCCAGAGACCTTGCAATTAGGGCCTGAGACAAGCTGGAGCAAGCAGGCAAAATAAACCCTGGGTTCACAGGTACCAATTAAGCAAGGAGAGCAGAAATCTGAGTTTACAACTGGCCTGACCAAGGCCAGAGGGGAAGAGTGTGTTGGCCAATTTCAAAATTAGATTTAAAAGAAGAAGAGCTGGTTAATATGAGCCAGTAGGCCTGGCTAGGCTGAAAAATGATGAAATAGCCCTCTGTGTGTTTCTGCCTTCCCCTTTTATGCATATGTCATGAATAATTAACTGGTTCTTTGTCTTCAGTCCTTGATGAATTCTGGGGTGTAGTAACAGGAGTAGCCGATGGTATCTTGACTGTTTTCCCTTCAGACAATACTACACTCTTGCATGTAATCCTATGATGGCACAAAGCAGGTTCTCCTTATCCTCCCCATCAGGTTTCTATCCTGTCTTCTTCCTGTGCATGTAATTATCTTCTGGAGTCACGTTCATGGAAGCAATAAGCACATACACCACTCAGCAGCACCGTTCAGACTGGCAGAGCTGCTAATGCTGGGCTATAATTACACAGTAGAAATCCTTCAGCAGCAGTCAGCAGCCCTGGACAATAACAGCAAACAAGTAATACCTTGTAGGCCAGCTTACCCATTCGTTTTTTATTATTTTTGTGGTCATGAGTCATGTGGGAGTACCTAGCAGGTAATGTGTCACATACAAGTGTTGGCCCTGGAGACCAACGGAGCAGACAATATTTTTTCTTTGGCTGTAATCTGAGCCACCCTCAAGAGACAAGGTGGGTTATCACTGTCCTGTCAGCCGTCCAGGTGGCTGGGCACATAGTGATGGTCCACCATGACCAGGAGTTAGGGAGTTGCCAAAGCAAATGAAACACAAGACAGGAGGTACGTGAATAAATCTGGTCTACCAGCACTGCAGACAAACACAATCCATGCTGGGAACAAGCAACAGAGAATGTGATCCCATCCCACCCAAAGGCAGGATTGTCATATTCCCCTTTCTAGCAAACCATTCAACAGTCCAAAGCTTGGGAAGTTCTGCAGGACACCTTGCACACGTTCATGCACCTCCCAAGTGCACCATTAAAGCCACAGTAATCCTGGAAATGTGACAATATTGGAGGCTGAACTAAATCACACCACTATGTGCAGGTGCCCACATTTCATTCAATGTGGTTGAAGAGGGGAAAGGTGGCCTGATAGAATTAATGTGCACACTGGTGTGGACAGCCATCACAGGCTGCCAGAGGGAAGGGAGCTTTCTGGGGAAGGAGACAGCTGGCACAGAGGGCATAGATGGGAGGGCTGGCCCCAGCCAGGGTGAGACAAGCAAGTTGACTTGAGATCTTGGGGGATGATTAAAAAATGAAACACAAAGGTAGGTCTGAAGCGTTGCAAGGGCAGTCACAGTGAAGTAGCACAAACAGGTACCACTGGTCTGCATCTCCCTCCTTCTCACCCACACCCCTCATCTTTCCCCAGCTGCTGGCTCCACAGGGCCTGAGTCTCCACAGCTCCCTTCTAGGAAAGGACAGCTCCCCCCCTTTGTCTCCTGCCAGGCTGGTAGGGCTCTGTCTTTCTTACAGACATCCTCAGGAGTCCTGTGCACTGTCCTTGGCTGGCACTGCAAAGAAAGGCACAAGGGGCACCCACACCCCTTGTGGCCCCTTCCTGCAGGAAGCATGTGCAAAAGTGCAGTAGTGAATTTCTCCCCTCTTTCCATCACATATTACAAGCCCTTTATGAAAGCAAATCATTAAAAAACAAATTAATAAAATAAAATTAACTGAGACATGACCTCAGCCTGACTGCTCGGAGCGAGAGGCGGTGTCTGCACCTGGTCAACTGTTGCTACACCTATGCCACAGCATTTTATAGAGTAGTCACAGAAAAGGCATGCCATGCTGCATGTTATTAATGTTTTTGGTGAAAGAACAACACTATATTCCTGATTTTTCAGCTTTTTATTATGGCAAATTACGGGGAAGTGTTAACTAGCTACTGGAGTTGAGAGTGAAATGAGTGCATTGCAGCAAATAAACTGCCTATTTTTTTCCTTTAAAACAAACATAAACAGTGGGATCAAAATCTGCTCTTTTCTTTAGGAGATGCAATGCCTGACTTGTCCCAGCTAAACACATTTCCCTCCAGCTTCATCCTTCACTTTTCAGTGATGCTTCTAGCTAGCCTGGGATTCCAGAGCAACATGGCGACAACACAAGGATCTATCTGGGACAAACACTCCTGTGCAGAGTGACAAGAAGCACAAGGCAGGGGATTACTGCAGGCTAGGGAGTGTATCCACCTCAAAAATGCTGTTGACTGCAGATGTATGAGGAAACATGTCACCATTGTAGACAGACGTGTACATAGTGATGTCTGATTCAGATCACTACTAATTACTCTGGCAGGGTACTTGAGGTGCCTTAGAAAGCCAACACCCGCCGATGAGGCGTGATCCTTCCTGGAGCAGTGTTCTGCCACTGACTGCAGCTTGGGTGATTCAGCTTGAGCTTGTCTTTGCTCCTGAGAAGGGGCTTGCAGCTTCTTCTGGTGCTGAGCTCCCACAAGGAATGTGTTCGCTGCTCTGTCATGAACTGAATGACAGCCCTGAAAGCAAGTAAATTTATGAAAGTTCGATACTCAGCTATAAATAACTGCTCTCGGGGTGTGGGTTTTCACCCACTTTTGCTTGGCAGTAAATTCTCTCAGGAATTGAAGGAAAAGCATGGTGCAATCCATGCTCTAGGCAAGGAAGAGGGAAGATGCTAGCTCTGCCCCTCTGTCCAAGCAGAGAGGCTCCAAACAAGACTAAAAGCAAAAAAGAAAAAGGCAAGAAGAAATGATGGATGTGAAGTGCAGAAGAGAAATATAACTAAATATCAGAGGGGTAAAAAAACATCCAGGAAGGGATGTGCACTTGAAGCACCCCTTCTCCATGGGCAGGGCCTCCATTCCCGATTGTGCCACCTCCAGCCCCACCATGGCCTCTAACCCATCGCAGAGGACCTGAGAGATCTGAAGACCACTCTGATCCAAGGCTCACTCATTTGTTCCCAGGGCACAATTCATCATGCCCAGCCACCTCTGTATTCCAGCCACAGTGAATGAAGAGGCAAATGCCAGCTCTCTTGGACACTCTCACGGTGACACTAAACCCATGTAGCACAAACACTGGTTCCTGCAGGACAGGTAGTCTTCAAAAGAGCCAGCACCCCAGGGAGTAGATAGTTAGTCATACTTGTAATTTGATTTTAAAGGTTGGAGAATCCTAAGCAAAGAGCTGGGGAAAGTGGTGTGAAAAGACCGCACTGGTTTTCTAATTGGCATCTTCTTGGCATTGTAGCAACATATATTAGCAATAGCAAAACATCCAAGACAAGACATTCAACAAAAACGAGGTCAGTGGAACAAAACACATTATTGCTGAAACCAGCTTGCCTCTCAACATTAACTGTGCCATGAAAGACGCTGACTCAAACCCGATAAGAGATGAAATATTAGAGGTTGCAGCACACATTTCTCAAGAGCTCCTCCACTGATCCTGCTGCCCAGTTGACTATCAGCCTCTTTGACAACTTCCAGTTTCACCAGGGGGTCCTTTTATTTTCTACCCTGTGCTGGTTTGAGGCTCCCATATGGAAGCCTGTGCCGTCCAGTGTTCACAGCAGTGCTGACTGCTCTGGTGTCTTCTGCACAGTACTTACACACCCATGGCAGAGGTCTGTCCCACACAGAGGCTGTGCTATTCCATCACATGCTCACTCACTCGTTTTATATGGGGGTTTTTTTCCAAAAAAGGAAAAATTGAATTTTTTTTTCAGGTTTTCTTCCTGTTTTTGTTTCATCTTGGTTTGGTTTTAAATCATCTTAAGATTGCATTTCCATTTTCCTTACAGAAAAAGGAATTGCATTTTGGAATGATGCAAGTAGCCATGGGTGAAAGGATACTCTCATTCAAAGATTGTACTGAGGTCACACAGCACAAGAAAGTAAATTAAAATATTTTTATCACTGCTATAGTAAAGGGTCTTGAAAAAAACCCCAGTATTTTGCAACCTTGCATTTCCTAACACATGAAGATGAATCTAAGTCCCAGCACTGGGAAGGAAGACCTTTGTTTCTTTGCTCCTATGGAAAAAGAAAGTGGGAAAGCACATCAAAAGGGCACTACTGCTTGTCTAGGTGCCCTCTGGGAAAACAGGGGGACTGTGCTCTAATAGAAACAATTGAGCAGATGCCTGCAGGTGGATTCAGAGCAATGACAAAGTTAGAAAACCCACCAATTTGGGTCAGAAAGAAAAAAACCCTTTGGCTGCGGCTGAAAAAGTGCTCTTGGTGTTTAACAATGTTGACCCTCAAAGTTCCCCCAAAAATATGAGGTAGACTCTGGCTATTTCTCTAGAGAAAATAATGCCAGAGCTACACTGAAAACTGGAAAATTGAGGTTAGGAAGAGGGTGGTTCATTAATGATAAATCATCATGACATGCTTTTATTTACAGGAAACCAGAAAGTTTCTCTTCTCAGGTGTACCAAGGTCTTCAGGAGGAAATGATTGCATATACAGTTGCTGAGTCTGTTATGGATAATTATAATCTGTTTTTCCACTGAAGTAAACTCCCTCACCCTTTCGCAGTTCAACTCAGGTGATAGTTTTCAACACTTACATCATCATCATAAAAAGGAGTGTCCAAAGTCCTGCAGGGACTGGGAGGGGCAAGCAGCAGGCATCAGCTCTGCCTCCTGCCCAGGAACATCAACAGCACCTGGCAGGTAATAAGCAGCATTCAGCCTGAGTAGGGGCAATATCCAAGCAGGCAAAATCATTAGGTCCTGAAGCAAAATAAATCTGCTGAGTTTTGAAATAGACTTCTACTTGAAAGAGAAAAGTTAGCATGGAGGAGCAGCTGGGAGAATCAAAAGGGCTGCCAGTGTGGGCTGCCCTTGCAGAGTGAAGAGGGAAACATCATCCCATCCCAAGCCATCCCATCACTGCTGCCATTTGAGGGAACCCAGGAACACGTACCCTTGGAGCAGATCCAAAGAAGGGGAGTGACTGGCCCAGACACCAGCAAGGAAGCGTGGGGAGCTCGCCCTGTTCCCTGCACCCTCACACAGCCCTCTGGGTCAGATCAGTACAAGGATTTAGCTGCCTACAAATGCAAATCAGGCACAACGTGGTGTTTCCCAAAGCATTTGCATCTCAGACACCCACATATTCCTAAAACTCTCCCCTTCCGCCCATGCACTCTGCGTTAGTTTCTTCATTTCTAAAATGGATATGGTAATTACCCGCCTCTCTGGCAGCAGCAGGAGGAGAGGAGATACCTGCTCTGCTGCTGTTACCTCCATGGTGGCAGCACCGCTTCCCCTTCCCATTCCCCCTCTGAGCCGTGTGCCAGTCAATGCTGGCTACTCCATCAGCACCTGCACTTGCATCTGGAGACTTTGGGAGAGGAGAGAAATGCCAGCTCTGCGTCCAGCCCTGTTTATGATGGTTTTCTGGGATGACTCTTCCTGACCATTACCTCAATGTCTTCAGGCTTCTGCCTCAGGAAAACTTCAGGTTCCCCAGACCCAGCAGCACATCTAATCATTGTGTTTCACACATGCAGCTGCTGGCAGTCACATGATGGGCACTTGCCAGAAATACCATGGGGTCATGAGCGTGCACTGTGGGGAAATGAAATCTGAGTGGGTGCCTTTCCAGGAAACCACAAGTCTTTGGGTGCCCCAGCAGTCACACAGCTCAAGAGAATCAGTCCCCTGTGAGAATTTTTTGCAGTGTATTTTTCCTGCACTGTCAGCCTTTTGTACTTCCCCTTCATAGCTAAGCCATGTCTGCATCTCTTCTTGGCAGTGCTCATTTCTCACAGTAAGAGAATATCATCAAAACCTAAGAATAACAAACAGAAGTGTGTTCTTGCCAATCAGCATAAAGCAATCTCACATTAAATCGACCTTCTGGATAGTGCTTTATATTCTATTTACTCAAACATAAAATCCTATTTTCCTTTTTATAGGAAAGAGGAAAGTGTACAGACAAAGGGGTTTCACTTCAGGAACACAGAATACCAAAGAGACTTCACCAATTCAGTTTGCAGGCTGAACTCAGCAATTAAAATATCACAACACAAGTAGGAATCTATATGCTCAAGTAAACACTTCAGCTGATCATCCACCTACTTCAGGCAGGTAATCCATCAGGTCTGGCCACTCTGACACTTTTGAAAGCTTGTTAAAATAAAAGCAGGAGGCAGTGCAGCAAGTTAGACCTTGAGGCAGGTGCACCGGCTGATGGCAGAGGAACATACCTGACCTAAAGTGTCCCAGGCCAAAGAGGGAGCCATCAAGACTGAGCTCACAGAGTAGCACATATAGTGGGGTCACAGTGTTAAATTCTGCTCAGGTGCTTCTAAACCTCTCAGACACAAAAGGTACCACCAAAGCAGCAATGTAGCAAGCAAGAGGATGCAGCTCCCCTTGGCTGCAGTAGATGTGGCTCATTCCATACAGGCTCTCAGGGAGGTGCTGAGTGTGGTATGCTAAATTAGCAGAAATACTGCAGCACACTTATTAATGCATCCTGTGAGCTGCTGGACTCACAGAAATTCTACAGAATATGGTGGAAACAAACTGTCCTCAGCTGCAGACCTCTTTGCTCAGCCATTCCAGCTCTAATTTTTCATCCATGTCAGGCTCATCCTGAAATAGGGAGCACCTATGAAATATGGTGACAGTGCAGTGATCCTGAGCTTTTTGCCACAAGCCTAACAAAGAACAGCCCTGGAGTTTTAACCCAGCCCATGGTGCTGCCTCCTGGGTGTCTGCTACCAATGTTTTTTTCCCATCTGAGCACTCAAAAAATTGTTTGGTTATCTAACCATGTCAAGATACACAAAACCATGGGAAGATACTAACAGTGGAGAGCTGAGCTGTAGTGATTAACAAAGACTTCAGATCCTTCAGACTTTCATTAGGAAATACAGCAGAGACCTGAGTCACAATCTGCTCACAGCATTTGCTGCAGCAGTGGCACTCTTGCACCTTGCAACACCTCAGCTAGCTCAGCCACCTCGCCTGCCTGGGAGTTTCACTGCAGCCCATAAGAGTTATGCTCCAAATTGTGCTGGAGGATTGAAAAATTGCCCAAACCACTGTTTCTTGACTAGCAGACTGGCTTGTGGAATATGTGCTTCAAATCTCATGCCATGTGGAGGAATGTCAGGGTACCCAGACCCAGGAGTCACAAGAAGAAAGCCACAAGAGCCCTGGTCATTAAAAAGTCTCAGGGATTAGCTGCTAGGCAGGATCTTTCTTCTATTTGCACAGTGTCTGAAACATCCCATGTTCATAAGCTCTTAAATCGCTGTAGTTTTGTCAGTAGGGACTGCCACCCTAGGTCTGATAGGTCTTCCCTTCTGTAGCCTGCCTCCAAAAGGACTCAGCAGTTGGTGCTGATGGAAAGAGAGTGAGAAACAAGGCATGCACTGCCCAGCCCCTCTCTTGGCGGGTCGTCTTTTTCAGAAATTCTTTTTCCTCCAAGGTGTACAGGGCTAGACAGGCATTTGTGCTCACAGATAGCTTATCTCTGCAGTCCATCCTCAGCCCTGGGCCTCCAGCTGCATGCACTGCCTGCTGATCAGCAGCAAACCTGCAGGTTTCCTTGGGCAAAGCACAAGGGGAAAAAAAAAGAACATCAGGACTACAAGGGGACTCAGGTCAAAGGGTCTCCCAGCAGGCAGCCTGCCCACTACCTGGCAACTCCCATTGCAAATACCCTTGCAGCAGAACCTGCTTTTCCTTAGCCAGCCACAGGAGCAGACTTGGGCCAGAGAAGCAAGTGACAGAATTCCTGCTCATTTCATTGAGAAGCAGCAGGCCAAGCTCCAATGCTGCAGATATTCCCGCCAGACACCAGTGCAGATTTTCTTCAGAGCTGGTTCCTGTTGTAGTAGAAGACACAAAGCATTTATCTGACTTTTTCTGGCATCCAGAGGACTCTCCTTAGAGAGAAAGGATAAGTAAAGACTTTGGTAGTTGTTTGTGCAGCCTGGTCTTATGCTGCTCACTCCTCTCACAAATGACAACCACAAGCATGGTGGACATGACAGAGGCAGAGACCTGAGATGGGTCTGGCTCAGCAAATGCTGCCTAAGACTTACCATGGGCCAGGGCTCAACTTCTTCAACATCCACCCCTCCACAGTGTTAGCTCCTGTTTTGCTGACAGTTGCAGCTGTGGAGAGCCTTTTGCTGATTCACAGGCTTTGCAAGGGTTATTATTAGCTTATGGAGATGAAATGGCTGTTGATTTGAAAAGATTTGGTAGAAAATCAGGGCAGGGTGACCTGAAACTGGGAGGATTTCATTTTCTTGATGGCAAATGTCAAGCCCATCATGCTTTGTCTGTATGCACATACAAGCTGATGAGGATTAATGCATGAGAACTATTGCCTCTACTAAAACAGCAGCACCCTCCCCCAAAAAGAAAGAAAAAAGGACAAAAGAGAAATCATTTTACATGGATCCCCATCCCCCTAATAAACAGGGAGCTAGTTCCTGGGGATGACAGTTCTGGGAGATAAGGGAGTGGGGCTGATGGTCACTGACATGAGGTGTCCACCTGCTCTGGCTGGCTGTGTTTTGTTATGCAATATTGTCTCCTAGCAAAAATGCCCGGTGTCTTTGCCCTCCATTTTCCACAGTCAATCCTTCAGAGCAAGAGCTCTTGTAGCAGTAGGTGGGAAATGGAGTCAGACGTTTCCTGAACTGTCCCATAAAGTTTCTCTGCTAGAGGGTTCAAGCAGCACTGATGCCATGGGAGAAACACAGCCGGAGTGGCTACACAGTCCCCCCACCCCCTCAGCAAAACACTATAGGAAACCAAAGAGAATAACATGTTCTATAACTATTTATTTGCACAAATGATCCAACTCCACTTCAGAAGCAAATCAGATTGTTTCCTTGGTGCCTAATTAAGTTGATTTGCTCTCCCTCGGACACATGGGAGTAGGACGGGTTGCTGTCACAGCCTTGACAGACTTTTCAGGGCTCCAAACAGATTCCCACCTGGCTCCCTGTGTGGGTATCAAATAGGAAGGATTGCTTTTAGAAGCTGGTCCTTCGGAAACACTCCTTGACCAGCCACTGCACCAAGAGGTCAGAGCTGAAGTCCCTGCTGGTGTGGATTGGTCAGGATTTGGGCTGGGGCTGTTCAGCCTGGGCTGTGCTTGACACACCAGTCCAGCTCTGTAGCCTCCTGCCGAGGGAAACAAGGGCGCTGCAGTGCTCCAGGCAGCCTCGTGCTCAGCTGCATGCATTTGCCTGATGGATTCAGCCTGCAGAGCTACTCACACAGCTCTCCTGAATCTCTGCTCATCTCAGTAAAAGAAGAGAGATCGGCAACAAAGCTGACAGCTGAAGACAGACCTGTTCAGATCTGCTGCCACCGGCGAGCCTGATTCAGGAATCTCTCTCTGAATTTCCATTTGAACTCAAAGAATTAGTTTGAGTACAAGAGGGCAGCAATAACGCAACTAATTTGTTTCACCCTGGAATACATCGTCATTTAAAAGCCTGGAATATTTACTGTCGGCAAAGAGTTATTGATTACTTAGCCACAGGCAGAGTAAAAATCATTGAGGGGGAAAAAAAGAACAAGCAACAAAACAAAACAGAAAAATTGCTGTGGTGGCTTCCTTCCACACCAGCGTGCGATGCGCTGCCTCAGTTTTTACTGCCTTCCAGTATCCCTCAGCCCTCACAAGCTTCCAGGGCACAAAAAATGGCCTTTCCCTTTGAATTTATTGGAGAATGGATTCCAGCAGCTCCCGGGCACTTTATCACCTTCCTGCAGGGGAACATAAAACAGGGCCCTTGTCTCTGCCTGTGCCGTAGGAACAAATAAATAAGGGCAGCTCCCTGCGGCTCCGCCACCGGCCCATCCACGCGCGGGGGCTGCCGGCATTGTACCAGCGAGCTCCAGCTGCGCGCTTCAGAGCTCGCTCGGCTCCCAACTCCCCACCGCCCCTGGATGTTTGGAGCCAGTTACTTCCTTCTTAGGGTTTGTCCAACAGGAAGGCTGTTCCCCACCCCTAAAACCTGGTTAAAAGCTAATGGTCCATTGTGGCTCTTGTAAAAGATGGATTTCCCTGCTAATGCGGGCTGCCGGCTTTCTCGTGGTGGCGGCGATTCCAGCGCTGCTTGGACGCTGCGGTCGGGTGCATGCGGCCGGAGCGGTTTCCTTTCAGCAAATTGCATTTTAATAGCCTGAGGGCAATGGCTCTCCTCACTGGGGTGCTGCAGTGGCCCTGTGGCAAGCCTCGCTGTCGCTCCATTTGCCACAAAACCCTTCGCGCTGGCTTCCTCGGCGGCTTCTGCTCCGGCACAGCGGCACCGGCGGCACCGCCGCCTTCTGGGGCGGCTGTGGGGCGGCTTCAGACAGGGACTCAGCGGCAGGAGAAAGCGGGGCTGATCCTGCGGGCACTGGCCTGGCCATTCCCTGGCATGGGGGCTGGGATAAAACTTTCCGGGCGAGTGAGCAGTGCTGGAGGGCTCAGGGAATTGCCGTGAGGGCTGGCGAGCCGCCGCACCGCTGCTGGCCAGGGCCTGCCCCAGCCCCAGCGCAGCGATGCCCGCGCTGCCTCAGGGCCCGGCGAGAGGCCGGGTGGCGCCGGGCCGCTAGGTGAGATAAGGGGGCTGTCCCCCTCAGCGGCAGCCTGGCCTCTGTAATCTGTCCCCTGGCACCCATCCACGGCCATCCCAGCACAGCTGGGCACGAGGATTGCAGCCGTGCAAGGTGACTGCGGCCACGCACAAAGACTGAGGCCAAGCATGAGGATCGCCGTGCTGCAGCCCCCTCAGAGGCAGCCGCTCCCACAAACCCAGGCACCGACAGAGAGACTGAAATGTCAACAAGGTTGTGCTGGCATCCAACGAGAGCAGGATCCCGGCACAGCCACGCTCCCTGACATGCTCCCCCCGCTCTTCCCAGCTGCCTCTTTGCTGGAGTGAGAAGGAGGTATGGGTCTTTGCCACCCACCTCTGGAGATAGGGTAGGCGTTCCTTAAGGTTTTGATTATTCAAATTTTTAGAATAAAAATTCTAAAAATTCCCTGGTTTTAAAGGGAAAAAAATAACATAAGGTGCCACCATATTTCAAAAAGAAGAAATGTGGACTAACCTGTCAGTTCAATCACAGGGAACAATTTATTGTGTTCTCATCAAGCCATCCTACTATTTCTTTCCTTTTTTTTAAAGTACTGTCTTTTCTCAGCCTAACCTTATTGATTATTCCTTCCCCAAAGCTTTAGATAATTATTTGGTTCAACATTTATCATTTAAAGAGTAATTCATGTGCTAATAATACACATAATCCAACAGCACAGTTTAATTGCGAGATATTCACCCTGCAGTTGAACTGCATTGTTTGGTTTAATTTCCCTTTTTCTTTTATGGGCTCTAATTAGCCCCATGCAAAACCAGACTTTCTAGATGTTAGCAGCTCTGAAAGCCTTTAGCAAAAACTACTGGGGTCAAATGTTTTGTTCTGCTAAAAACACTGAGAGAACTTGGACATCTAATTTCACTTACAAACATATTTCAAAACAGAAAATGGTTTGGAGTTAGTTTTTTTAAATAACTATTTTAGGAAGTTAAAGCGTTTTACAAAACAAAATGTCATCATCCCTCAAGTCTGTCTCTGCAGTGAAACCACCACTAGCTACTGAAATGTTTGTGCTGGTATTTTCAAAATTTGGGGGGAGGGTATGGATTTCTCTTCTTGCCTTAGCATCACTAAAAGGAATAGAAATTGAAAGTACACAAGGTAAACCAACTGATTACAAAAGACCTGAGCAAGGGCTCTGGGTGCCCCAGTGCCCCCGATCGTGTCTGTACTTCCCAGTCACACCACATGACACAGCATCTCTGCTGTAGACACCAGGTTTTTTTCCCCAAATGGAATAGTAATGTTTTAAAGACAATCTCAGTCTAAAGCAAACAAACCTGCTTTAAGGATCCTAAATTCTATGCAAGCTCACTTGTCTAAAGTACACAGGGGCTTGGGGGAACTTGGGAGTGCTACTGATGCCTCTGGGCTTTTTAGAAGCATCTAAGCAGTGTGAGAATGTGCTTGTGTATCCTCATGTCCTGTGAGACAATGAGGCCCACGATACCTTTGTGATACTTCTGTAGACTGCCAGCAGTCCTGGAGGTGGCTGTGACTTGGATGTGGTGCTTCCTTGTCCTGAGTGAGGGAGGACAAGTGAGTGATCTGGGGTAAGATGGATTTACTCTCCACTGAACTCCACAGCTCTTGCTCACAACCAACACACTACAGACTTCTCATGAGCAGCAAGACAACTTCTTTCTTCCAGCCCCTCTGCTTCTGCCTGCGTGAGAAGCTGTGTACCAGGGAAGCACTGGCTGCATGCAGATTGTGGAGGGCTCTCATTTCACCACCTGACACATAAAAGCAAAAAATAAAGAAGTCAGAAACATTATCACCGTGGAACTGTTCTGGATGAACTTCGTCTGAGATTAAAACCAAACCAGGAGCATTTTCAGCATGGCAGGCATTTTCTTTAGCTTCCAGAAAAGAAAAACATGAGTCAACAGGCTAAAGAAATCTCAGAAACAGGTGGTGAGAGACGCTGTATGGAGTTCAGTATTTGTGCAGTTGCTCTGGTTCTTACATAGGCCTGTTTTAAATGAACCAAAATACCACTCTGTGTTTGTGGTTGGCATATATCTACTGTCTTACAAGCAATGGACAGCTACCATAGCTTTGCTGCAGTGATGTTTATTCATTTAATAAGACAGTCTCTTAAATCTCCTCTCTAGAGCTTTTAAGAAAATCAAAGTGTGACCAAATTAAGAAAAAAAAAAAAAAAACACAAAACCCCACCACATTCTTTTGGGCTTGGTTTTTTTTTGGGGTTTTTTCCCTGGTTCTTCTGGACATCAAAGAGAACAAAATTAGGAAAACCCTTGAGTCCAACTGCTTCTGTATCCTTCCTAATTGACCTGCACAGGACTCTATCTCATCACTTTCAAGCTGCTTTAGCTAAATTGCTTCAGGATTCAAGAGGTTAAGGCACCCTGCTGGGCAGAAATCTTTTACTTTAGAGGTCTAGCAGCCTTTCCCTCAATCTGCAGAGTGGAGCTGTGATCATACAACAGCTAAAGTCATGAGCTTGTTAATGCTAAAATGACAGATGTTATAACAACAGGATATTTATTCAGTTTCCCATTACCCTGCTGGGTTATCAAACCCCGATTTCTTTCTAAGACTGCTTTTTTGGTTTTTAATAACCAAAAGTTAACAGAACTCTGTTTCCAGCCTTCTAACAAGACGTCACGTGAAAGGAAAAAAACTAAAAAGAAAACATTTATAAACTCTCTGTCTCAGCTTGACTCCTGTTAAAGGAGGAAGCAGTACTACTAATTCTGTCTGTCTTTCTGCCTCCATGTTATGGTATAGATTTGGTTTAGAGTAGGTATAGTTTTAACCTTTTACCTAAACAGTATACAGCATTGCATGAAAAGTCAGAGTCCATGTGATTCCAAAGTCCTGGAGACTTTAGTACCTATTAATTATTTAGTTATTTAGAAGCACTGCAAACTCTCTTGTGGTTGGTGTTTTCCCTCATTAGAAAGCATCCAGCAGTCCTGCCTGGAGAATACCTACCTCTGCTATGCTAGGAGGGGACAACCCATGCCCAGGCAGGGCTTGGAAGTTCCTGTGGAAAAAGCAGACAGCCTAGAAAAGCCACGTGCACAAGAAAACAAGAAATAACCAGGTTTAAGCAGTTATTTCTGCATGGATTGAGTTTCAAGACTCATACATCAGTTCTAAAGTCAGTAACAGCCTTAATCCCAGAACAACTGGAGTGGCAGCCCAGTATCAGGGTTGTCACACCACTGGTGGTGCCCTTTCCACCAGCCCACTGCTCCCTTTACACCTATGCCACACATGCTCTGGATGTGGAGACCTTTCCTATGGACTCAGGGGAAGTTTCAAACATTGAGGGCTGGGCAGTGCTGTGAATGCCTTTGTTGGTAGATGGGTGTCCTGTGACAGGAGCTGCTAAGAGCACAGATTACCTGGCCTGCATGTCCCAGCTCATGGCAGTCATGCCTTCACTTCTTCCTTGTGCTGTGGCAGGACAGCCAAGATCAGCCAGGAGCAATCCAGGCCTCTCTGAGGAAGACTGCTGGTTTTCCATCCCTCAGGTTGGGTCAGTTTGCAGTGCAATCCAAGAGAGGATGGCTTCTTTCCTTAGAACAGCTGTAGTCCTGCTGGATGCTTTGTGAGATTTCTACAAGCCACCCCCAATCTCTATTTCTGAGGCCATCCTTAAACTGAAATTTTAGCTTTTGGGGGAAACTCAAATCCGTATGGAGATAAATGAGACCCGTCAGAGAACCACAGCTTCTACCATGGTCACATTTTCAAGTCTCAGTGAGTACTTTGTATTTCTTTAAGCACTTTTTAGCAGAGTTTAAGGGATGAAAAGCATGCCAGAGGTCAGAATCCTGCATGTGCTATGAACAGAGAGCACCTTACACCTGTCAGAGTTCCCAATACAAGGCAGGCTCCTATATTCATAATCTGCTTAGCAGAGATGAGAAGTGAGATGGAAAACGTGCTCTAAGGGGTCCTGTAACAATCATTACCATCTTATTCGATTTACTTAGTAAACATCTCAGACTTGCCAAAAAGCACCTCAGTGAAATTTCAATGAATATTAAGTTTTCCTCCTCTACATATGAGTGGCTTTGTTTGGGGTTAGTCACAGACCAAGAAAGTAAAAAAAAAAAAAACAAAAACAAAAACAAAACAAAAAAAAAGAAAAAAAAAAAAGAAAAAAAAAACATCAAAATCCAAGAGCCCAGCTTTTCTTCAACACATTCTTCCACACTTCCAGGTCTTTGATATCCTCCATCCAGCCCGACTTGGTTCAGAGTCTTGCACTCCTACTGAGCTCAGAAAAACACAGTGTCACCGGCTCAGCCAGCCAGCATGTGGCCCCTGATGGCATTATCACAAGAAGATACCCTGAAGCCAATTGGGTTAAGACATCTCCCTTCAAAAAGAATCTGTCAGAACCAAGTTGTTTGAAAATAGGATGGCCATATTTGAGTGAAACCCCCAACAAACTCTCACATTATTTAAAAGAAGGATCACATGTACTGGAAGGAGTAGCTGAATGATATACAGTCCAGAATTGCATCTATCATGCTCTCCACTCCTCCCCTGCCATACTTTAACTGGCTGGATAAATCAGACAGGATCTAATTTGGTATTTATGGAATAAAGTCACCATCACATCACCAGTATCTTGAAGGATTAGTTTTTCAGAATGCTATGTATAGTACAGGCCAAAATGCAACTCAGGAACAGATACATTTTTTATGTATCACTAAAGCAGCTTCTTCTTCGTGAAGTTCAAGCAAATATTTTTCCATCCCAATTTATTGCTGTGGTTCCACATTCTAGAGCTACTCAGAGCTCTGCAGAGTGCTGAAGTACTTGTTAGTGGCAAGTGATCTGCTACCAAAATTGTGTGGTTAGCTCCACTTTTTATGAGCTGACACTTCCTCTCCTTTTAGCTGATATTAAAGGAAAATAATATGTTAGCAAAAATTGGACAGGTTTTTGAAAATAAATTTTATTTCTGTGTTCTGTGGATTAGAAACAAGGACACAGAATAAGTAAATAATTAAATGTTTTATCAAGAAAATTAATTATTTCATTTGAAAATATTCTTAGTAATATTTAAAAATACTTGCATTTGAACTTTAAAAGCATAGAAATATTTCTGTTACCTAGAGGAACTTTAAAACCTTCATCATCATCAAAATAAGTCAGATCTATTAAAACATAGCAGGTTTCAGCAGTTGCAGACACACTGCACTGCATTAACCTCAAATTTGCAGTTTAAGGTTAAGGTTTAGAGATAGAGGAGAAGGGGAAGATGGCAGCAGTCCATCCTTGTTTATCTTGTTTAATTTTTGTCCTAGCCCAGACCAATGACTTTTTCTCTCCAAACCACTGTTTCGAAAGGGGAACTCTCACATTGCATAAGAACCCTCCATATCTGACTTTACCTTAAGTCATTTGGAGAAATTCTGCACTTTCAGGATTTCAGCCACTGCCAGCAGCAAACCCCCATGCAAAGACATTATTTTTGCCAGGCTGCAGTCTCTTGCAGAGAGAGGCTACTCCTCATATGCTCGGGTGTGAAACTAAACTGCTGTTACCTGATTTTCTGCACCATTTCTCTAGCAGTGAGCTAAGCTTGGTACTTCACACTAACCTTTCCTGATGGCACAGCTGAGCCTGTGCTGGCTACCTTCTGTCTCAGAAAGATTAAGTTCTCAGCTTCAGCTGTGATCTGTTTAAACATGTTTTTCCATGTCTTTCACTAACTTGGATTTCCATGCACTCCAGGTGTAGGTCCCTCGGTAACAAGCTGTTAAGCACTGCAGAGCTATAGAGGAAAACCAAATAAAACCATTATCCTCATTAAAGCAGCTGCAGGAGGGGGAAAATATAATCACTCCAAAATCAAAACCCACACACACTCCATTGATGCCGTAATTTCATTTGCTTCCTACTAACCAGCGAGACCACTATGGGAGAAGTGACCTGCCTTTTTGATACTATCAGAGATGAAAGAAGTTTTGGCAAAAATCTCATAGATCACATTTTGTATTATTAAGGAGAAAATCTAAACAACTCCAGTGTCTGCCCTACTGTTTTTCCATGCCACGTTGATTATTGCATGCACATGCAGTGATCGTAACTCCGGTTACTCTCTGGGCAGAGGAGAGCAAATAAGAGCATCACAAAAAGCTACTGCAGAAGTTGTATACTTGAGTATCTCCCCAGCTTTCAGTAGAGAAACACTGTTTTGACATCCCCTTGTTTTTGTAGATACTTTTAGAAAGGGCACACCAAGTGCAGTGGAGTTCAAACTCTAGGTTCAATGGCACCTTTTTTTCAGAGCAGCACACAGTGTTGCAAGGCAGTTGAGCTACACACTCTCCCCTTAGCTGTGGGGCAAAACTTCTCAGCATTAAGGGAATGGGAAAAGGGATAAAAACCTATGTAAGTTTTCAATAAATGTTACTGAGGTTTTCAATAGCACATAGAGCTTGGGTGGTGCTCTGGGCTCTTCATATGCAGCCCGTGATGTCACGCTGCGGCTGTGACGTCAGCGCAGCTCTGACACAGGAGCTCTGCCCACGCAGCTTGACTCAATATTTAGTTCTGCAGTTTTCCTACTCCTTCAGAAAAAGATAACTGGGACATTATGGTGCCAAGTGTCATTCCACTTCCAAGCTCAAGCATATGTACCAAACACCTCCTTTTTAGCAATAACTTGCCGACTAACTTGTCAGTGTCTCTACTGTGCTGCTGCTGCATGCAGGGAGGTTTTCAACAAACTGGAAACACACCTACCAAGGCTGGATAATAATTCTTGTGATAATTAAACATAGTTCTTTCCTTTTTTCTTTTTGAACAGCAATGTGAAGAGAAAATCACTTCAAACTATGATGACACAGAAACCTAAGACCTCTGCCAATATGGATATTTAGGATTAATTACCTGAGCCTAGATTTTACCTAGTACTTAAGCCCAACCCTTCCTAACACTCAGCTGGAAGCATGCAGAATCAGCCCCATCCATTTTGGTCAGAACCTTCCCATATGCCCACAAAAATACAAGTGAAAATCATCACCTGAATTTTGCTAATTCACATAATCCCTTTCTCAGGGAAAAATGTGCTTGTCTACAACTGACTGGGAGAGAGCCCACGGCAGCAGAGGATAAAACCATGAACTGAGTCTCCAGTCAGTGCTGCCTAATTAAAAAATCTTGAGGGTATAGCAATATGTGCAGTGTTTATCTGTGGGAGTGTTGTTCACTCCTGAACTAGGGTATGAGCACCTAGCTCAGGTGAGCAGCAGTGACCCAGTTACCCGCAGACTCCCCATGCTGTACTCTGCACCGTCAGCTACAGGGATCACCCGGTAACATCAAACCAAGCAGTGAAGCTTGAATCCAGGTCTGCAGCAGGCCAGCAGCATCCACTTACACTCAGCAGACATACTCTGAAGCACATAAGACTGGCAGCAAGTGAATATCTCCCTCGGCTGAGGTCTTGCCTGTACTGCAGAATGCAATTGTCTATAGCACAGAATATAGGCAACTGGAACACGTGTGGGCCAACCTACAGCCAACCTAATCCAAGAAATTAAATCCTAACAGATTCACACAGTGAGTCCAGGGGAAGATGAGGACAGGCTTCAGCCCAGGCCAGCAACAAAAGCACAAATGCAGGAAGCCCAGCAGGTTGCACATCCTGTTCCACAGCATCACCAGGGCTATTCTTAGCTGCAGGAGCTGGTGCAGGAGGAAAATGCTGGGAAGCCGACCAATGCTGTAACTAGAAACAGAGCTTGGGTGATGGGGGGTGGGGATTGACATTTGGTCTCAGCAATACTTCAAGGTTTGTGTTGATTGTCAAAAAAAAAAAAAAAAAGGATAACCAAACCACAAATATATATAAATGCAAGCCAAAGTCTCAGTGTCAAGGCTTTCATGCCAGGTTTGGGATGCTAGCACAGATCAGCCTGAGAAGGTGCCTGCTGAAAGTGCTTGTCTGCCTGGAGTTAGACACTCCCATCCCACCCTTCTCCTGTGGCACTAGCTCCTCCAATGGAAAAGCAGCAAGGAGTTGTTTTGGGAGCTGGATCTCGTGGTCCTTGTGATCAGGCAACTATCTGCAGTAGGAGGTCTAGGAATGACATGGAGGAAGGTATGTGTAGCAAAAGTAAGCTACAGACCTGAAGCTTCCTTTCCTGCTAATTTAAAATTCTCACACCAGCTTGTCTCATAAAGGATGTTCAGTGTAAGTTCAAATTACATCATTTCATGGAGAGGTAGAAGCAGCTTTGGAAAATGGCAAAACTCAAGCTCACATGCAGTGTTTACAGCACAACCAAACATACCCTCCTGCACATATAACTAATAATGTGCAATCACTTTTCCCTCTTGAAGCAAAAAAAGGAGCTGCAGAAGGGCTCCAAAATGAGCTCATCACTGCAAGCTTATTAACAGCTCAAGGCAGGTATTGGTCACCATCTTGTCCTCCTCAGTACTAGTGCTGGCATCTGCAGTCAGTCCTTTTCTCCCAAAAAACTGTGCAAACTGTAGTTTTTCTGAGTTGAAACAAATGAAACTGAAAAGCACCAAAGTATCTTCTGCTTTAAAGCAGATTTCTTCCAAAGACATTGAAAGAACAGCATAGAGTCCTTTTAGGAAGCCTACCTTATTGACCCTTATGTCAGATATTTAACCATGGCCAAATAACAGGTCAAGATGATTTTTATCATTATTTTCAAAAGCTGTTTTCATTTGAGATTAAAAAAATGCCTTTTGCATAATTAACACTTCACCATACTAGAACTGAGCAACTATTCCTTTAATTGCACTTGGAACCCATACAGTTGGAGGCCAAGACTTTAAAACCCATTTACTAACCTCCACCTCCTCTATTTGTGCTCTTTTCATCTCTTTTTGATGTTCTGGGAGATAGTGAATGTGTATTTCTACTAGTTAGATTCCTTTCTGGGAGCTGATCTGAGAAAGAAATCCCAGCTAAAATGTATTTGATAGTCAAGAGCTCCATTTATTTTCTCAGCACTTTAATACTTAAAAAGGAAAACAAAAACAAAAAAAAATAAAGAAAAAGAAAAAAAAAGAAGATTATTCTTTATTTTAAAAGTCAAAAAGAAATGTCATCAATGAACAAGCTATGCCAATTATATTTTAACATTCTTCAGAAACAGGATCCAGGACATGAAAATAAAAAGAAGCCAAATTAATCCCATGTGCTTTTTGGAGACATACAGATGAAAGATATTTTTCAGCTTTGTGGTTTTGCTTTTCAACTAGTTAGACAACACAGTGAGTGCAAAAAATATAAATGTGAGCCTGCTAAAACATGGTGCTGTACCTCACAGGCAGCTAACCACACAAAGCAAAGGTCACAAGGAATAATCAGACCTTCTGTTATCAGCAAAGCTACGTTTGATTTGGAAAATTGTCAACTCTGGCTTTAGCTCAGGCAAATGGAGCATCCACCTCTTTCTGCCTAGCAGAGAAAGGAAAAGCCAAAGCTACTGTGGACCTGAACCACTTAAATGCATACCTAAAAAGGGTGTAACTGATGCTATGCTATGGAGCTAAAATCGTCAGAGCATATTTATATGCTTTTAAATATAGTTAGCAGTATTTCCCATTCCCTCCACGTGGAACTCAGAACATCTAGTCACAAAATTCACCCCCTCCATCCCTCCCGATCTCTCCATAGCTGAAGAGATTAGAAAGTGTAGTCAAAGCAGGGGGCAGGGGAAGGAGAATGGCAAGAATCTTTATCCCTCCTCCCCAAACTCCACCAGGCAGTGTTCAATAAATTCAGATGGCACGATTTCAGAAGCTAACAATGTCTGTTTAGCTAAACTTGCTAACAAGTCTTAGGAAACTCAGTGGGCTTTTTTCCCTTTCTTTTTAGAGAATGGGGAAGAGGAATAAATTCTGGAATTACACCAAACTGACAGTATTTCTACAGCAAATTTAGAAACACCATAGCAGTCCTGATTTTAATACATCAATAAAATCTAGGTACTTTTTTCTTTAAAAGCTAGGCTACACTGGCAGAAGCTTTGGACTCAGTCCCACAAGCAATAGCTGGTGTGCAAGTAAGTACTTGTCAGCCTGATGAAACTATTTAAGAATAGAGAAATTTTCAGGACTGAGCCCTTGCCCTGACTTTTGGGGAGTCACAAGCTGGGGCTGGTTCTCTTTCATAACTCCGTGTATGTCCATACCGCACACTGCGATGTGGCAACTACAGACATTGACAAAGCCCACTCTGGGTGTTGAAAGCAAATGAGCTACAATTATTAGGGGTTCCACAGAAACAATTTACTCTGCTAAAAAGGAAGACTGATGGTACTGTGGCCAGCCCACTTAGTGTCTGAATTCGTTCTGCACCTCACCTTAGGTGCAGATATAATCTAGGAAGTGATTCTAAAATAGCATGTTCCTGGATGAGACATGTAGTAAAATATTTCATCTGGTGATGTTTGGTACATCTCTGACACATTTAATCAGAGGCCTAAACAATCCAGACACTGAAATACAAACTTATTTTTCCTTAAAATCAGTGTTCCATAATTGTTTTTATTTTAAAAATTCAGGAATGTGATACACAATACAATTAGCTCCCCACCACTGCAGTGTTCACTTACATGAGATTCACTAGTTTCATGCTTTGTGGAAAAAAAAATAAAATAAAGAGAGACTGTGCAGTGCTTTTGAATGCTCTCAGTATTCTTAAACTGTGATCTTCAGAACAAATCAAGTCTGTATAACCCCAAACAGATCAAGTTAAAAAAAAATCAAGCTATTTCACAAGCTAGTGGGCTACAGCCAGATCTCCTACAGCCAGAATGGAGAAATTGTGTTCCTGCTGCTGCACAGCCACCACGTTGACCTCACTGTATGCTTTCAGGGAGTTTATCATCAAGGGCTAAGGAGACTAAAGGGCCCTGGTAACACCAGCTGGTGCTGCACGTGCAACAGGGCACATGACAGAGGCCATGCAACTCCCCCTCCTGCCCCCATCATCATCACCATCATCACTGTCACCTCTGCATCCTGTCCTGATACTTAAAATAACGAGGGGGGAGAGCTTTTTGTCTTTTTAGTTAGCCATTGCCTGCAATGGACACAGAAATAGAAAAATATGACTTCTGGCACAAAAAAAAAAAAAAAAAAAAAAGAGATTAAATAGTTTAAAATGGAATTAGTGACTACATCTCCCTCTATTCAGATGCATTTACTGAGACTATTAACCAATGATGGTAATTGTTATGACTTACCAGTTGCCCTCTTTTTATAAGAGCAACAGGAAAGAAGATAATCAGATTTCTCAGTGCTACCATGGTTAGATTTGTTGGTATTTTTTAAAATAAACTAAAGAACAGTAATTCTATGGTGCGTTAGTGATATATGGCAGAAGCTCAACAATTCATACTAACGACTGAGACATATTTTAAGCTAGTGATGGAAATAATTAGTGAAAGTTTACCATAGAAAGCAAGGATACACATTTAAAAAAAATAGTACTTTGTTCATTTCAAAATTTACTTGGTTAATACTCTGTAGTATAGTAGCAGTGGTAGCATACTCAGCAAATGTAGTCTCATACAAGATCTCATTTAACAGTCAACTCTAGATCATATACAGGTAACAGAAAAAAGAGTTAAGGTAATTCAGAAAAAACAAAAACATATATAAATACTATATTAACACATTTAAGTTAGTTTATGAGACTATACAACAAGCATAAACACAGAAAAAGGTGAGCAATGCTGGTGGCTGCGAAGCACCAACATCCCAAGCCAGCACAAAAACGAGCCCACCCATCCACAGCCCACAGCTTCCTGCAGATGCATCTGAGCAGCCAAGAGGCAAAACCCCCGGGCAGTGCTGTGCTGCACCCCAGCAATGCAGCCTGAGATGGGATTCCCTGGAAGCAGAGGCAGCAGCTCCAGCTTTCCCGTGCTTTGGCACACAGCGCCTGGCCAGAGCATGGCGTGAGGCAGGGCTGGTGCTGGCCCCGCACACTGCACAGGAAATGCACAACACTGTCATCCACCCTTGGATAATCGAGAGTTGACTGCAATGCTCTGCTGAGAGCTTGGGTAAGACCACTGACGTGACTTGGCCAATCCAGGTCCGATGAGCAGCAGGACTATTTTTTGTACTATTTAGGAGCAATTATGATGCAAGACACAAATTAGAAATGCAAACTAGGGAGGTGTTCTGTATCTGGAGGCAAAGCTACATTCCCTTCACTAACAAAACATTCTTTTTAAAAAATCTCTATTTAAATACTGTTAAAAACCTGAAAACCACAGCATCAAAGAATTTCGTAAGGCCAAAACTATCCTCAGTTCCCTCTGGTCATGCCTAGGTATTGCAATACATTTGTAGAAGTAGCAAATGACAGATAATCTAGTATCTTATCCTCTTTCCAGTGCCTTCCAGTAACAGATCTCAGAGCTCTTCACACAATAGTTAAGCCTCACAACACCCCTGTGAGGTAGGTATTATCCCCATTTGAAGACAGGGAAACTGAGGCAAAGTGTTTATCGTGTCCAGAGTCATAGAGCAAAGAATGGAAGATCTGAGTCGTTTTCCAGTTTTGCACACAGGAGCAATCTGTTAATCATGAGACATTAGTTCCCATACATGACATGAGAGTCAAAAGCATCAAAAGGGCCAGGGTTTTAGATTAGATTTCTTGTATGTTCTATCTTTCAACTCTCATCTCATCTCTGCCAGATTCAGAGTCCACAGAGCAGTTTCTCCTTTCCTAAGGTGTAAGTTGGCAGCACACTGTAACAGCTTCTTTAGAGCCAGTTGTCAATTAACTGAGTCAAGATTTTAAACCATAGATTCAGATACTGAGTAAATGAAATTATATGATACATAAGCATCTCGAAGTGTGAAATACAGTGATCCCTGCACCACTTCCTCAAAAGTCAGTGGAGGGCTCCTGAGGACATGGTGGGGGACCAGGACTGTAGTCACTGCGAGTGTTTACAGACACACTCAGCTAGAAGCAAAATGCACCATTATTTTTGGGGAGCTGCTGTCTGTGCTTGAAAGCAGGAATTCTACTCTCAGTGCTTGGCAGACCTTCCCCAAAGAGTACTTATTGACAGAACTAATTATTTTATCTCATTAAACTCAGCATCGGCTAAATATTTATTCATAGCACTGTTGAGTCAAAGGTACCTTAAGCCTCAAAGACTTTCAGGACCAGACACAACTTGAAGTAAGAGAAAACAGCAGAAAATCCATAAAACATGGAAGTCTGCGTTACTTTATCAACCAGTCTCATGTCTGGATCACAGAGCAGTATACAGTAGCTTGAACTGCCATTCTGACAGAAAAAACCCTTTCACATCTGTTGTTTTCAATTACCTAGCTACCTTACCAGAAGAAGAGGGGACAATTTCTGACAATCACATGATGTTGTCTTTAAAATATGCTGTGCCATAAATTCACTAGAAAAGCCTTCACAATTTTTATTATTATTCAATAGCTTTAAGAAAAATATGTGAAACTGCAAAGTGGTTTCCAGTTTTTAGTAGTTATATCTTGAAAAATGTTCTATGAACTTTGGTATTCTTAGGGCTTCTAAATAAACAATATATTAAGGTATCTACAAATCAAATATTTAAGGAAAAAGTAGGTCCAAGAAATCTGTAACACAAATTGAGTTCCTACATGCTTATCCCTCAAATACCTTCTCACTGGAAAAAAGTGTCTTAATTTGAAGCACAGCAAAAAGTGTCTCTGCTGAAATGGTTGAAACTGGTTTTCTGAAGTGTTACAGATGGATGCACTTTCTGTCTGTCTCAGTCAAACAAAGTCAACACAAACGCATTGTATCATGACAGTGACATTATATTCTTTAAAACAAGCATTCTATATTTAGCAATATGACAAGAACAAGGACTTCAGCAATTACACTATTTGGCAAAATTGCATCTCAAACATCTGTCTCTTCCTCTTGCAACACAGCTGTTGACAAAGTCTCCACAACTCAGGTAGCACCCTTCAGGGGGTTACAAAGATGACTCAAACTGCTCATTTTGATCGGTGTTCGCTTCCAGCTTCACGGAAGGGATGCTCTCCGACTTAGTCCTCCTCGTTTTCGGAAATTCAATGACAACTTCTGAACAAGAAATACTAAGTGACGACGATTTTTCTGTCTTCTTTGCAGTACTAGCTTCTCCTGCTCCGCAACACTGCTTCAAAGCACACTGAGTCCTGCAAGGAAACTCGCATTTCCCTCTCCCTGACTCAGAGCCAACGCTGGCAAACTCAGGCTGAATGGTAGTTGCATGAATCCCTTCATCGTGAAAGATCTCTTTGATGCGCTTGGCCACCATCATGTACGTGGAAGGGTCAGGACACTTGATGTGAGCAGTGCCAATGATCCTGCTGCCTGCTAGCTGCCAAATGTGTAATTCATGGATTGCTTCGACTCCTTCGAGGGTACGTAACTTTGAGTTCAAAGAATGGACATCTATTTGTTTGGGAACAGTCTGTAGAAGGATGAGGGCTGACTCCCTAAGTAACGGGTAAGTTGTGTAAAGGAGTATACAGACCATAATCAAACAGAGGACAGGATCTAAATATAGCAACCAGCAAGGACCAGCCACCGTAATGCTCTCTTGCTCTGACTTGTTAGTGCTGCCAAGTGCTCGGAAAAAAGTAGCATTTTCCATGCAATGATCATTGACACATGGATTATAGCAAGGCCCGTCTTCAGGGCATGGATTCCACAAGCCATAGAAGAGCAAGGCATTCACTACCACAATTACTGAACCTAAGGCATCTCCAAAAACATGCAGAAAAACTCCACGCATGTTAAGTTGTGCACTAGAGTCTTCTTCAACTTCCTCTTCATCCAGAGGATAATGGCCAGCATTCCCATTCACTTGTACGTCACTCATGTCATCTTTCACATCACCTGACAAGAAAACAATAAAACAGTTAGGCACAAGCTATAATACAACATGGTACTGTAATTCCTTATAAAATCATATCCAACGGTAAGCATGGCACACTGAGTATAAAACTGAAAAGCAACTCAACCTACACACTTAGCAACATCTTCTCTGGCTGAGGAAAACTCAGTTTTCCCAAAGAGTGATCTAAATAATCTAGAAGGCAACTGTTTCTACATGGAGATTAAAGACGTAGAGTGGCACAGAATGAAGACGACCACATTTTAATTACTGTACTGAAAAACTACTTTCACCTTTCCAGCTGTATAACCACTTGCCTTTTCACTGCTTGTTTCCTAAACAAAATGCAGAGTTACAGAGGGTATGTAAAAAAGCTGGTTTAAGTAGCTTAGTTAGGTATATTTGCTCCTTCTTTTGAAACACCAATAGACTGATCACATTGCTAAAATCCATCTTTAACCATAGGACTGCATTTCTATTTCATATTAAAATTTGAAGCTAGAAGCTCAAAAGCTGTGTGATACAGCTGTGTAGTAGCTTCTTTTCAGGTTTACCAATGCCTTTTCAAGAGACTTCTGAATTCAAGGAGAAGGAAGTTCTTCCAAGATGGTGCATGGAGTTAGCAGGACCATGAGATATAATCAGCTGAAATTTTAGGTCTGAAACACAGAATTTACCAGCAGAATTGACTATAGGATGGTGTAAATTATCATTGAAAGTCTGAGGATATGAACTACTGTTATTTATATTTCAGAATAAATAAATAGTAAAATTATATTTTTTATGCAAGTGACATATAGCTGTTGAGTGACATACAGCTTCTGATGTCCAAAGTCATATGTCATGGACTGTACATGAATTAACATTTTAGTGCCCTCCTTTGTCACAACTGTCTGCAATATTTATCACTCCAACACAGCTAGCCAGCTACATGGGAATAAACACACACATCATTACAAAGAAGAATCCTTTCCGAAAGAAAACAATCTTCCAATGTTCAAATTGGAGAGAACTGTACATGATTAACCTCCTGCTTTTCTTCAAAAGCTCTTCTTTGGCTACTTCCAGTGGTAAAGAAAAGCAACAGGCACTGGCCCCTGGCCCGACAAACTGAAACAAGGAGCCCTTACTGCTTCTGAGGTTATTGAGTTTAGAGCTTTGTAAACATTAACAAGACGTGCAGCTTCTGCTGTTCTGCCCTTGTGGCTGCGATTCTGCAATTGCAGAGTGCGCTCAGGTCCTCTCCTCTCTGAAGAGGGAGTGGGCTCCTACCAAGGCTCAATTCCAAGCCCCAGCTCATTACCTCATCCAGTACATATCTGCCCTGAAGCTCCAGCTACATTTTCCACACTACCCCTAGGAGTTATGGAACATGGGACCTGTAACTTTCCAGAGAAGTAAATACATTAGAGGGAAATATCTCAGGTCACAGAGTTCAGACCTCAAGGTCCACGATGAGAGCAAGGAAAGAAGAATGTTCTACTTTGTACCAAGTACTTGGAATAATGGAGAACTGAAAAGTCAGTACAGCTATCTATATGAGTGGGTAACAGGAAACATAGTTCAAGAGCTTTCTGGAACCAACCTGGAACTAACCTTTTTTTAAACGGCAAATGGTTAAATCATGTCCATTTGAAAAATGTTCATTGAAATGTAACAAAAAACTGATTATTTTGCATAAAGTGCATCCATAGAAATGCCTGGGCAGGACTAGCCCCTAAGTCTATGCCTACTTTTCACTTCCACCTTAGGAAATCAGGACTACCCCACTCTGTGATTTCCAGTGAAGGCACAGGACCACCTTTGTCATCATCTCTACATCTTATATCTTCTCCCAAGCCTCCAATCACCTCTACCTGCAACTTCTTCATAGGCAAACTATGAGTAGCTCCATCCATTACATAATCATGACAGAGCAATGAAGGAAATATAAACTTATTTCAAAGTTTCACTGTGACCAAAATTATGTCCTATTACCACCTAAACACCCACAACAAATTATTTTTTATTGCCAGAAGCACATCCATGAGACATTCCAGACAAGTTAGCTCACAACAATATGCATTTTAATCCATGCTATAACTTTTCTCTCTAACTAGTCCAAAACTTGGCTAAAAGCACAACTTTTCACCATTAAAGAATCATTCCCAAGCCAAGATATGTATGAGACTAAGGGTTAAGGGAATTTTAGATTGTGTGAAACTAATTATTAGGATACCTTGCTGGAATTAAACCAACATTAAGAGCTTATTACATGGTCAAGAAGATGGTGTAGTGTACTCTGAGAAACTTTGCTATCCGCTTGAAAAACCTGTCTTTCCAAAGCCAACATGGAGTCAGGGAAATAGAAACTAAGTTTCTCAAATGTGCACTGGAACCTCTGATCACAGAAAACCTGAAACTGTAGCAAAGTTCACTCAGATCAATTAAAGCTCCCTTTAAGCTAAAACAATGGTCTGCTGATGTCACCCTGAAGCTGAAGGAGAGAAATTGGTTTCAAAGCCTGAAGTCCATTCCTTCTGGTGACAAGGATGCCCTAGGAACAGAGAAGTGGCAATCACACAGCAATCACACACACCTTTCACTCTGCTAGCATGCAGTACTTGGCTTCGACCAAGCAGCTTCAAAATCAACTATCCAGGCTTGTGGATCCGCTAAGAAATAACCCTAGAAATTCCTACCCATTCCTACCCTACTGTTTAACCACAACTGGGAAGGGAAGATTTTAAACATATGCCCGTATGCAGGTCAGTGGGAAGGTGCATGCTTTAGAAAGTTAAACAAAAATTATTCCAAGACACCACACATGTGCCCTGACACCAGCATGCTCCACATTCCAGCTTCCACAGTTCCGACTGGCAATTTCCAATACTTCTTCCTATTAATACTGATGCTATGAAGAAGCACAACGTTATTGCAGTGGAATACACGTCGGTATCTTTGGTTTAGGTGGAGAGTAAATTCCAGGTAGCTGATAACCGACCCAATGGAGCAATCCAGCTGCTGGGACCGAGGCACTGAGCCGCGCTCCATTTGATGTGTAGCCAGTTCGGATGGCATTGGGAGAGCGTCTTGTGACAGCTCGTGTCACTAGGCAAGAAACGCTCGTCATGAGCCTTCCCTTGCAGAACCAACTTTTTTCCCAGGGCAAACTGCTTTATCCTAAGACTCTTTTACACTCCGACCTGTCTGCAAGACAAACATGCAGCTTAGGGCATCCGAAGGAAAGGTGTGAGGAAGAGGTGCAACAGCCATGTGCCCCAAGAGCTGCTAAGAAAGTTTCTCGCCTCTTTCCCAGGAGTGGGGACAGATGGTCCTCACAGAGTCCTGACAGAGCCCGCACCAGGTGGGACCAGGAGGCCACCGCCCTACTCGGGGAAAGGACCCCTCCCGCTTTTCTACGCGTGGATGGGGCAGCGGCGTTTCCCCGCGGGGCTTACCCAGCTTCTCCTGGCTGACTCCGTTGGAGCTGCTGGAGTTCTCCACCAAGGTGCTGGTCTCGTCGCGGTTCAACGCAGCCTCACCGTCCCCGGGCGGCTGCTCGGGCTTGGGGCCGCAGCGGGGGTGCTGCTGCCGGCCGCCGTGCGAGTGTCCGTGGCCGTGGGCGTGCCCGTGGCCCCCGACGCCGTGGTGGTTGAAGAGGCAGAGCCCCAGCAGGTTGATGATGAGCCCCGCCACCCCCACGGCGATGACCACCAGCGGCTGCTGGATCTCGTGGGGCTCCGTGAAGCGCTCGATGGCCTCCAGCAGGATGGTGAAGCAGAGGGCGGTGAGGAACACGGCGTTGACGAGGGCGCCCATCACCTCGGCCCGCACCCACCCGAACGTGTTCTTCTTGGTGGCGCGGGTGCGCTGGGCGAAGCGCACGGCCACCAGCGCCACGACCAAGGCCATCACGTCGGAGAGCATGTGGAAGGAGTCGGAGAGCATGGCCAGCGACGACGTGACGCGGCTCACCGCCACCTCCACCACGAAGAACAGGAAGGTGAGCGCCAGCATGCACAGCAGCCGCGCCCGCCGGTTCTGCCAGCACCGCGGCCCGCCCGGACCGTGCGCCGCCATCCCCCCGCACATCGCGGCTGCCCCGGCGGGGGCGCGAGGAGTGCGGCGGGCGGTCGGAGCCCCGAGCGCTCGGGCGGCCGCTCCGCTCCGCTCCGCTCCCCCCGCGCCGCCGCCGCCGCCGCTCCCTCCGCAGGCGCCGGGCGAGCAAACTTTGCACCCGAGCCCCCTCACTCTTTTCACACGGAACCCGAGCGCCGCCTCGGCCACGCCCCCGCCCGCGCCCCATTGGCCGACGCGCCCCGCCCGCCCGGCCGTGCCCTCCCGCCCCCGCTCCCGGCCCCGCTCGCCATTGGCCCACGCGCCCTCGCGACAGCGGGGCCCCGCCCGCGCCCGGTAACGCCCAGCGAGCCGCGGCCTCCCCGTTCCGCCCGCCCGCGCCTGAAACGGGGGAGTGGGCGGGGCCACGCGTGACGCGCTGGGGAATGACGGATCCCCATTGGCTCACGCCGCCGGCTTTCCCCTCCCGCCCCGCCCCCACAGGCCCCGCCCGCGGCGAGCGGGACTCGTGCAAAAGGGGCGCTTCACACGGCCCCTGCCCGGCGCGCGGCTGGGGGCGGGGCTTCCTCTGCGGGCCGGGGGGCGGGGCCCGGCGTGAGGGGCGCTGTGACGTCACGCGTCCTGAGCCGGGATTTCGGGTGGGATTTGCGCTTTTCGGTGACTTTTAGAGGGGGGGTCTCTGTTTCGTTCTTTTCCTGTTCGTGCCACTGAGGGCAGGAAGATAAGTGCGGACGCGATCACTAATAACTGATGGTCGGCTAAAAAAATTGGAAGAAAAGAAGAAAAGTTTTGCTTGAAGTTTTGAAATGCTGCATAATCTAATATAATAACGTATTAATAAAATAGACATATAATAATTTCTATAATGATAAATACTAATTATTCAATTTTATAATAATTGTTCAGTAATAATATAGGGAAAAATATGTAAATGCTAAAAGGTGAGTCCCTGGACAGTGTATTTTAGGCTTGTAGTTAGGAAAGGGAAAGCAAGTGTTTTGAGACATCTGGAAAAACCACAGAAGCGTAACCACAAAATTAAAAAAAAAAAAAAAAAACCAAAGTTACAAAAAGGCAGACGTCTTACTTTGCCCACTGTGTTCTAGGGAACCAAGAAACACGGCAGCAAGAAAACAAGTGTGAAAGAATACTCCATGAGTGGAACGTGAGAGGAGACAGCAGCGCTGGCTCTGCAGCTGTGGAGGTGTAGCTGTGTGTGGGCCCAAGAGGCTGGAGGAGAACTGGTGCCCTGAGAGGGAAGAGCCAGCCAGAATGCAAAATGTTGTTCCTGTACTTGGAGATTTCAAAGGGATTGTGATTCAGGCTCCGTGCAAAGGTTCCTGACTTCATTTGGGCAGTAAAATGACAGAAGGTACTCACGTGTGCACAAGGAGAGCATTATCATTGAGAATAACTGAGAGCAGTGATGCAGAACAGGCTTCCCCTGGGCTCGGCAGCACCTCCATGAGCCCACACCTGGATACCACATTGTTGTCCATGTGTGCCATTCCCTCACCTTTGCACAACCTTCCTCACATGGCACAGCTGGGTTGGGCCTTGCTGTGCTGACCTGTGACCCTGAACCCTGTTTTCTGTGAGGGTAAAAATCTCCTTTTTGTGTCAAAATCTAGGTGTGCTATGCCCTGGACGTAGCGGTAGCAGCCCACACAGAACTCTTTAATGGCCATTGTAAAGAGAGCAGCAATTAGATTGCTGTAACATTCTCCTCACCTGTCTGGCTTCCCGTATTCCCTCACGTCACTCACTGAGAAGTAAATAACCGGGAAGCTGAACGGTGATTACATGGAAACGCAACATGGCCGTGTTGTGTCGTCCTCACTCCCACACAAGGCCATTAGTTAACAAGGAAGAATTGCCCAGAATTAGGATATATGGGTCAAAGAAACTGGTACAGCTCAAACCTCTTTTAATTCCTGCAGGTAAAGTGGGTCATCATTTTACAGGGATTGCTATTAATCCAATGGAGTTTAGGTAGGAAGGAAGGGAGGACAGCAAGTTTGGTGTCTCTCATTGGCTCAACTCCAGGAATTAGTGAAACTGAGTTTTAGTTGGTTGCCACTGGGGTGTCATCATTTTCTTGATTAAAAGTACTCAGTCCCCTCCTGAGAGAAATAAACAGGATATCAATATCAGTAGAACCCTAATGAATAACTTAATTATAAACTGTGTCAAGAGCTTTGCCTGATTTAAGGAGGGGAGTTAGGATTTTTTGGACTCCTTTCTTGGTATGCAAATGATGTCCAGATCCATTTGTGTTCCTTTAAATGTCTCTCCACCATGAGACCTCCCGATCTGCTCCACACCACTGGTCAGTGTACTGCAGTGTACTGTATAAAGATCCTGTTGATCTTTATACATGTCCAGGGATAGCTTTTTGTCCTGTTATACCATGTTGAATGCTTAATTCTACTTGGGGCCAAAAGCCACAAGACATGGACAATATACCCCAGGGGAATGGGAGGGCGTGGTTTCTTCCCAGGCAGGGAAGAAAAATGGTTCCTGAGCCTTCCACTGCTCCCTGATGAATAGGGCTGGGCGTACAGTTTTGACCCAGCCACTGTTGTCTCCGTGGGCTTCAAACACAGGGACTTTGATGAATGATCCCCTGTGGCAGCCCAGTCCCGTTGCTGGATGTGCCAGGCATGGACTGGCAGCTGGACCACACAGGAGTTCACACTGCTACCTCTTCCCCACACTCTTTCTTGTAAACCAGTGGGCTGTATGCCGCTGTTTCCAGGCTTTTCGATTGTATTACCATGCACCTGCAGCCAAGAGGAACAGGGAGAGTTCCTAAACTTAGGGCTGTCCATCTGGCACCATCATCAATTTTAAGATTAATGGGAAAGAGACTAGTACAGGTACCTAATGAAACCATAAATGGCGTTTCACAGGAGACACAATGTTCCTGCTTATGCTTTTAGGGAGAATACTTTGTCTTCAGAGTAGGGAGGACTCTGGATTTTTTTGTTGATTTTTTTTTCTTAAGGCTTCCAGGCATTGTTCATGACTCAAAGAATTCTTTCTCAGCTCAGTTTCCGGTCCACAGATGTGGAAGGACCCATCTAAAATCTGTTTACTTACCATAAAAGCTCTGTGCTCCGAGGAGAGAAGTAGCTGTGGGTATCTGGCACAGAGCTTCTTCCCCCCCCAGCCCTGAGCCAGGTGACAAGTCTGAACAGAGAGCTGCTGCTTGTCGCCTGTCCTACAGCAAAATGTTTTGTACCGATACCTGCTGGGCTCTCTTGAGCCAGCCGAGCCCTGTGTGAAGAACAGGACTTTGCCTGGCAGTTTTGCTGTTACTCAGCATGTTTGCTGAGTAAATAAAGCCACTGCTTTTTCCCTTTGAATTTCTGCGCAGGGTTGCAAGTGGAGAGATCTCCACCACGGAGGGCTCTGCATCATTCTGTGCCTTTCCACTTGGAAAAGGTGAAACCCTGCCTAGAAACCACTGATGCACTCACATATTTCAGAGCACACTGCCTCCTTTTAACACCTAGCTCTTCCCCTTTCTGTGCAGTCATCAGACCTGTCGGCTTTTAATGAGGGCTTTGTGGGACTGTGGCAAACGTGTCTCCATCTGTCTGTTCCACTTCAAGGCTGTCAGCCTTCATTTTAGGCTGCGTTTCTCACAGGCAGTGAGTGTCTCTCTCTCTGGTAGCTGTCCTTACAAGGTTTCTTCAAATTAGATGCAGTCGGCATCACCACAGCCAACAGATGCACTCAGTGTCCAGATACCTGCATGAAAAAGGTTGTTCCTTGGAATGAAAAACAGCACAAATGAAAAGTGAGTGTTACTGTTCACGTAGCTCTAGGTTGGATTCACTGTTATGCACTGATTCAGGAAAGGAGCTTTATCAAGGAAAGGACTTAGACATGTGTTTGCAGTTAATTAAAAGGCCTTCTTTGAACAGAGGCAAGTTAAGCGTGTGCTTACATGCCTTTGTTTGTGACCTGTGAAGAAAGACTATAGCAGTAATTGGCACTGAGATAGGAAATGAAGGACACCTGGCTCTACAAAGTGATTTCTTCTTCTTCTACCTGATTACTATGTCTGTGAAATCTGGGCTCTTTGGAAGTCGGTGGCAGAACTCCAGGCAAGTTGAGGTGATCAGTATGTCATCCACTATATTTCTTCTGAACCTTGCAAAGCAGATTAAAAACCCTTTTTTTTTTGCTTCTGAAAAATTTTCTCCCTAATGAAGAAACAGCTGATTTTTAAAATATGTCTCTCTTATGTCCAGTTGTGATCTTTATTTTGCATTTTTACTTTCAAGCTGCTCACTTGATTCAATGGCATTCAGTATCCTGTAAATGCTCCAGAACTTTGGGCACAATTAACTGTATGGCAAATCTGTAATTATTTCTAATGAACAGGTGTGCCCTTTTTGGTGGACTAAAGAGCATTTCCTGGCTGCTTTGATTACCAATTTTTAATGCTTATGATACTAGTATTGATACTGCTTATGATATTAGTATTTTCCTAAAATCCACAATTAGTATTTTCCTAAAATCCACAAGTAGGCAGGCAAAATAGTTGCTCAAATCAGCTGTGAAATCAATACTGATAAGGTATTAGTTACAGCTAATGCCTTGTTCAGCCAGTGCTTGAGTGGATCCAAGTAGAAAAATCACCACCATATTAATCATTAAAGGAAAAAAGGCAGGAGAACTTGGGGTGTTACTCACTTTTGCACGCAGTGTGGCTCTCTGGTGGAAAGAGTAACAATGACTCAAGAGGGATTGGAAAATTCTGTAAATATGGAATTCTGGAATGAAAATATGTCTTTGCATCTGATTGGTTCATAACATTTTTAATTATTACTGAAATAAATTACTATCCTTCTTATGGCATTTTTAATGAATCGTACTGTTAAGCTCTGTCTTTTATTGTCTTTAGGAAGAACATGAGAACAAGCCAATTCTCCTGGAGCCGTGGTAATGAGTATCAAGGAATCAATGGGTAATTGCTGAGGACAGATAGAGAGAGATGTGCTAATCACAGTGGTGCCTACTACACCTATTTACAGTATCAGGTCCTTTCAGAGAGCTCTCAATAATTTCTGGTGCCTGAGCTGGTTAATTGGGGGCAGGAATTTCCTTTGTCACAGTAGGATGCTGGATTTCATTGGTGAAGGATCTCTGGATGGTCTTTTGTTGGAAGAAGATCACTCAGGTCCTTTGAGGTAAGTCCCTGAAGGAACAGTTTAATACTGTAGGAACTCATAAACGTGCATGTACTGGCATTGGAAAAGGCAGTTCAAAACTAGTTCAACAAGTGCAGCTCTGAGTTGTGGGAGGCTGCAGAGCACCTCCATGTAGTGCTGCAAAGAAGCAATGACCTTTGGTGGCACATTTTGCCCTGAGGAATGGAGCTATGCTGTCTCCTGGGAGTTCAGTGACATCAAGGGCACACTGTGCAAAGACCTCAGTCCCAGCAACTGAGCTAGCCTGTGTAAGACCATGGTTCCAGAAGAGGAAGATCCCGAGGCAGGTTGGAAAGGAAGCCATCCCCCTGGCTGTGTATATGCAGAGTTTACAGGCTGCTTCCTGGAACAGCCATGAGCACAGGATACAGCACATCCTATCATTTGTGCTGTGCGAGGCAGGCCTGCCTGCAGCATGGCACAGAGCCTGGTGGCACAGGATGTGCAGGGCATGCTCAGGCTCGGGCCCTGTGCAGCGCCCCTGGCAGGCTCTTGCTCTGACCCGGCGCCAGCAGGTCTGATCTGGAGAGCAGCCCAGGTACTGCTGGTGTTCCCAGCCAGCTCCCCTAGCCACACACTGCTCCTGCTGCCACAGCACACACCAGGCAAGAGCTGCAGCCTTCTGCCCTGACACAAAGGCTGTGAAGTCATTCAAGTGGCTGAACTATAGCATACTCATCATTTTACCATTGATGTTCCTGTGTCAGATTTAGGTGGATGAATTTGCCTTTATTACACAATAACTACTGATGCTTTGAATTGGAATGTGCTGCAATCCCAACTCTGAGACCTGCTGGACACTGCTGCTTTCCCCAGACACCACATGGCCTTCACGTAAGGATGGAGACGTGAAGGCCTCTTTTTAAGGATCAATTATATTTGATGTTTGTCAAATCACATCCCAGGGCAGTAAACATAGACATGTTAAGTTTATGTTCTGTAACTGCATCTATTAATTTTCCAGACTGCCTTCTAGAAGCCATTTTGTTCTCAACTTAAGCTGGTTTAACTAAACCTGGTGCTAAAAGGGGCCACTGCAAGTTGCTTTCAGAAACTATATTCCTGCTCCCAACCAGGCCTCAGATCTAGCAATTAGGGCATGCCCATGAGGGGCATCAGCCTTGCCTGCCAGTGCAACCAAAAACCAAACTCCTTTTCATCTTCATTGCTTTTCAGTCAGTCCAGCAAGCTAATCCTATTTACCTAGGGCAACAGGATTGCTAGAGCTGACACACAGGACCATGTGACTGGGGGAGGGAAAAGTGTGTGACCATGTACTGGCATCCACTGATGCTGGTCATGAAACCACAGGCCTCAACTGGACAAGAAGGGAGGGATTCATGTTTGGGAATTGGTAGCTGATACACAAACATCTTGTGATCACCAGTCTCCTTTTAGAGTCAGCAGAGATCTAATCAGCTTTGTCAGTGGAGTCTGCAACATGGTTTATCTCCTCCTACAATGCTGTGTACTTGATGAGATGAATTCCATCCTTGGAGTGCACATTTCTGCCCTGGATTATAAAGAAAGCCTGGTGTGAATTGCTTGGAGATTAGGTTAGTGGTTAATGAAGTGACTCCTGCCCCCACCATTGGTTTTGCCCACTATAAAACAAGGATTTTCCTCATTCTTACATTAAAGAACATGAGTTAGGTGAGTTCTTTAATGACACAAACTGAGTAATGCCAGCAGGAAGAGTAGAATCCAGTGGCCTGTCCTGCCAATACCAATGGCTATACCAATATGCTAGAAATGTGACGTTCGAGGCTGGGTCTCCAAATTAAAATTCACAGGCACAGCAGAGGTGTTTTGATTTAATCAGTCCTGGGCAGCTGACTGTTCCCTCAGAAGCAAATATAAGGGATGGATGCTTTTGGAAAGCAGGTCATTTATGTAGGTGATTAAACATGGAGGAGCCTCACTTGGGGCATGAGTTTTGAAAGATCTTACAAGTTAATTCTATAGAGTTCATTATCAATGGCTATTTGCATAGCAAAATAGTGACTGTGAGCATTACTTCTCACAAGCTTTGTTTGTGTTAACCTGCTTTATACGTAGCCAAATGTTTCTGCCTTAATGTTTGGGGAAATAAGGGTTCAGATTGGCATGGGTGGATTAAATGATGCTCTACAGTAGCTGTAGAGCCAATGGAGGGAGCCCATTTCCATCACTGCTAAGATGACAAAGCAGTTATTAAATCCAGCAGTTACAGTGGCTGTCCCAGGAAGGACTTGTCAGTCAAGTTTCTAAGTAATCTGTTTGTGAAATACGTGTTCCATCTCCCTTATTGACTAACAATGTATATTATCTGGTTAGTTAACTGTGGGGCTAAAGGTCTTTTTTCCTGTCATTTGTCAAGCTCTTGTGTAAAAAGCTGCAGTTAAACTGTGTATAACCTTAGGATCCTGAACAGTGCCAACTAAAGTTTTTTATTAGCCACATAAAATAGACAAAATTTGTGTCCTTGCCAATTAAATAAACCAGGACCTATCTCCTTGGAAATTCTGCTACAGAAAAATATTTTCCTTGTAAAAAAGGAAATGTATAAATAAGCAAAATATATATTTGAGGAGCAGTAGCATAGCATGCCAGTGTTGTTCAAGCTCCAGTGTACGCATTTTATAGCACTGTAGTGATATAAAATCACCACTGGCATTATCAAAACACTTACAGACACTAACTGTTAAAAATCAATAAATTAGGAAATCTTTTTCAAATTGGTCTTCAAAGCTTCTGTGTTGTTGATAATTATATCCAACACTTTTGTATCTAATCCTAAGTAGGAAAAGTGTTTCATGGAGACTTGGTTACAGCCTATAAGCACACAGAAAGTCATCCAATAGTGTTTGTGTGTTCACATATCCCCAAGGAGTTGTAACAGGCTGGGCTGACACAGTCCTCCATGGGAGACAGCCATTCCAGTGGATTGCCCTCTAGGACACTGCGTGGGTGAACAAGGATTTGGGTGTGCACGAGTGGCTGCTCCTGAGATCTTCTGTATGGCAACATGCAGGCACTGTGTAGGCTGCAAGTGTTACAGGAGGGAGAGGAGGAGCTGCTTGATGGCTGTAATTTAATATAGCCATCATTATAATTTGCCATCGCCCTACATGATGGCTCTGGCCCAATCCAGCAGTCAGAGTAGCAAGAGCCCAGCACTTCGTACCAGGGTGTGTAGCATGAGTGAGCCTTCCCTCTGCTGAGGTGATTCATCCTAGCCCCAGATACCACAGCATCCTCCTGACCTTCTCAATCCTCCTGGCCTCCTTAGTCTCTCTGACCTGCTGTAAGTGTGTCACACAGCCTGCCTGTGCTGGTCGGGATGGTGACACAGATCCCAGCATATGGATGTGGATCTCTGGCAGCCAAATCCCAGTGCTCAGCCTCCCCGTGGCAGGGAACAACCAGTTACAGGAGCTGTGCTGTGTCCTCTGACTGCCAGGCCCCAGTGTAACCCTGGACTTGGAGGCAGCCCAGTTTCTGTTTTATCTGCTTCAGGCAGCGAGGGAACCCTCTGGGCCAGCAGGATAGCACATCTGCCTGGGGACCCTCCCACCTGCAGCACTGCTGCCAGCTCCCCCTCCTCACTCCTGCACGAGTGTTTATCTGGGACAGCTGGAGCCTTGCAAGGGGAATGGTCACCTCCAGCTCTTCCTTTCGAGAGTGCCTGCACAGCCTTTGGGTGTGCCTGAGGGCCATGATCTGCAAGGTCTCCACTCAGCCTCTTGAAGCCACCAAGGTGCAAACCAGCTAATGATTAAACCTGCTTTCTCAGTTTTACTGCTGGAGAAATGCTACTGTGGCAAAGCACCGAGGAGAGCACAATACTCCTTTCACATCAAAAGAATATGCAGACACCCAAGGTAAATACTGGCCTGCATTGAGCACACTTATTTCTGTGCTGCTATCTCTTTACCCTGATGGTTTAAGTGAACAGAGTTCCTCAGTTCTCTAAAGAGTTCTCAGCGCCGTGGTCAAACAAACAATGTAATTTTCTGGGTTTTGTTTGTTTCAGTAAAAAAAAAAAAAGCAACAGTGTGACTGAAAAATACAAAGGAAATGGAGCAGACAGTCAAGAAGGAACAAAGACAGCAAGAGGGAAAAGAAAATCAAAAGCAAGTAATTGGCAGTCAGAATTAGTTATTTCTATTAATTCTAAAGTTCTTGCTTCCTTCTGCCAGCCTCTTTGATTGCTGGGCAACAGGGGCAGTTGCTACAGGTTTCCCTTTAGTTAAAAGGATTTGTTTATAAGACGTATTATTTGTAATAAACATAAGGGTATCACTTTGTAAAAACATTCTTCTTCAGGAAGTAATAAAACACTTGCTCAGTTTAAAGTGTGTCCTCAAGTGTTTTTGCTGGATGGGTGTTATACTCATGTGGTTTTACTCCACTGACTCATCCCCAGAGAGAGTAGAAATGAGGGATGGTGGGGAAAGAGATTTGGAAACAAATAAACACTCTAAATCAAAAGGGCAGGACTCTGTGCGCAGCCCAGGCCACAATGGCATCAATGGCTCCCACAGGGACAGAACTCCTCCTGCATTTACCAGCCAAGGACAAAGCCCAATAATCTTGCCCTCGTTTTTCCTATCCAGCAACTTTCCTTGGTAGTTTGCAAACCTCAGTGTCTGAGGCATGGCAGATGTCTTCCAGAGCTGTACAGCCCCCACATTGTCATTCTTCTGATGTCACTCATGCCTCAAACTTAAAGGACTTACCAGCAGGGGATAGGGGAAATGCATTTGTCAACGGCTTTTACTACAGTGGTTCTTAGTAGGATTTATATTTTGTGAAAAAGGACAGGTTTTCTTAGGAATTCTCCACCCTTTGCAGATGCTCTAAGGGAGATAAAAGAAAATTTACAGAAAATCTCTAGGGCAGGCTCTGAAATTATTGCTCAAAGGCTGATCAGGAGCTGTGGCTCTGACATAACTTTAAACCCTGACTCAGACATTGTCACTTCAGGAGCTCCTGCTTAAACTGTGTACTGTCTTCTTGAAATCCATCCAGCAGTGGTGGAAAGGTTTCAGGTTGTGGGGAAGCCATCTCATTCCTCAATATCTCAGCCCTGCAGTCTGGCTATCCCCTGGCTGCTGGTGTCTTCTGGCAAGAGCAGCCCCAATCACTCAGGTCCACACACTGGAAACGTTTCAGAAGTAGATAAATAAAGCATTAATGAGGATCAATAGAAGCGAAAATCCATAAATAATACACTGCAAAGAGATGACCCTAATAAACAACTGAAGGGATCAATGGACTTTTTATTATGATGTTAAAACCAAATTTTTATAAAAAGTTTCTCTGTAATTCACGGAGGAAGATGTAATAGTGAAATGGGTACTAAATTAGAATTCCCAATTATAACACGTGCCTTGAAAAGGCAGTTACATGGAAATCCTTTGCTTCCAATTATGCTGAATTAGGGTTAATGTTTCTACTATTGCAGGGAAATTACAGTGAAACCCCAAGTACCTGTAAATAAACTACCATTGTTTCAACAACCACTCTCCCTCCCATAACAAGGGACAATCAGCTTAGACAAGATTTTAAAAATGGAAAACATATCAAATACAGCCTTTTGATACCTCGTCAGTAATCTAGGTTAAATTACCTAAAATTATCCTTCCTCTTTCTTGAAGAAGTAATCACTTCATGAAACACATAAGCAAGAGCGATGCTACTCTGGGCAACCCAGGTGAGGAAAGTGAGCTCTGAGTGCACATGCAGACAGGCTCATCCTGTTAATTCAGGGTGAATTTCCTTTCATCAGTTACTGGGCTTAATCTAAGTAATAAAATTAGAAGGTTGGATGTTGCCACAGAGACCTTTTCAGTTCACCTTGTGGCCTTTGTTGGTGTGTTGAGAAGGACCCAATAGCTGTGCAAAGACAACATATCAGCCTGGGGTTGTTTCCTCTAGCTATATGCTTAAAACAGACCAAAAGCTCACTGCCAGGTAATGCAATAGGAATTTCCTCAATAGGAATTTCCTTAGAATAACTCCCAGGCTGAGAAATGTCTGATACATGCATTTATTTAATTCTTTGTTATATTATATATTTACATTACATACATGTATCTATTAGGTGTTATATTTTATATTTTAATATCTGCATGTAAATGTTATATATTTATACACAAAATATAATATTATATTATGCTCATGCTTATTTCATGCATTTATTATTACTTATTACTTGTCAAGGACAGGAAGGGACCCCATTTCGTGGGTGCTAATGCATTTGGGGAGGTGAGGTGTGAGGCTGGGCTCCTGTTCCGTTCCTCAGCACTGCTGGAGCTGGCACAGCACAGGAGGATTTACAGCATGGGAAGGAGTCCTCCTGGCGTTAAAGAAGCGAGCAGCTCCTATTCTTCCAAGCTGAGTCACCAAGGAGAATGAGCCTGTAAATGGGGGAAGATCATTGTTCTGTGTTTGGTTACTAACAAGGAGAGTAGGAGACAATTCTGTGTCTGCATATACTGAAAACTGTCTTCACCACTGCAAACACTATTTGTTATTCAGTGCTTTCCTTGTCGATGCTTCTGATTTTCTGTAAGAGAACAATTGGTGATTCTACTGTAAGATCACTAAAAAATATTAATTCACAGCCCGATATTGTGGGATACTGGATTGGGACTGAAGTTGGCAGCATATTTGGTAGTACATGTTTTTATAATAATAACAATAATAAATCCATGCAAAACATGCCCAGTTTTTCTCCAACTTTGTACCAATTGTTTACGTACAGTGCATCTTATCCACTACTAACCAGGAGGAGTTAAATAGCATCATTCAGTATGTACAGATCTCAAAGCAGTTCACTACAGCATAGTAATTTCTTCAATACCACTTTCTAAAGGTGAGGGGTTTGAGGGGGGAGGGAGGTGGCTCTTTTTTGGTTGGTTGGGTTTTTTGTTTTCAGTTTGGGTTGGTTTTGTTCAGTTGGTTGGGTTTGGGGTTTTTGTTTGGTATGTGTTGGGGTTTTTTTTGATAAAGTTGTGAGTTTTCCCGTGCTGAAGATGTGGAGAAACAGCTGGGTAAGGGTTGCAGGGGCAGGACCCGCAGAAAAGCTTTAGAATGAATCTCTCTGACAGCGAGTCTTGCATGCCACTGAGGCAATGCAAATATGGCACGCCACGTGCAAACGCTGCAAATCGCGGCAATAACGTGGAATATAAACTGAATATAAACTGAAAAACCAAGAATTTTTAGAAAAGTATGTGACCAATAGAACATCTGCAGCATCATCAGAGGACCAGTGACTCTCCCGAGCGGTTTTCTGCCTCGCCTCGCGTTCTCCCGCCCATCCCTCGCATGCCCTCCCGCCGCGGTCGCGGCTCCGCCGGGCTCTCCCGGGACGCTGCGGGGTCACTGGGGAGCATCCGGGCTCGGGGAATGCCGAGCACTGCGGGGCCGGGCAGGGGGACACCGGGGGCATCCCCTTTGGAGGGGCGGGGGGGTGGAGCCGCATTCCCGGGGCAGCATCAGCCCCGCTGATGGCAGCGCGGATCCCCCCTCACCTGGAACTGGTGCTGCTCCTCACCGTCCTTCTGTGGCTTCTGCGGCCGCCATGAGCCTCCTGGAGAGGCTCGAGCTCCCCGAGGGCTTTGTGCTCCTGATGGAACATCCAGAGTGCACTCAGGACTTCTGGGATGTCCTGGAGGAGCAGGGATTCCGTTTTTGTTTTCAGTCGCTGAAGGATTTGGGCTCCTTTTTTCAGCTTTGGCCTATGATATTTTTCTTGGCCAACACAGGTGTAGGGGGTAAGGGGAGGGTTTTCCCTACTCAGGCTTTTCCCTGCTCAGCTGTTCTCTTCCAGCACCACAAGCTTTCTTTCATAACCCGAAGTTTGTAAACAAGAGGCAGGTGCTGGTGAGAAGGCAGTGGGTGTGCCCTCACATCCCCAGGGATGCCCGAACAAAGGAGGGTCTGAGAGGGAGCAGCATCCACTTGATGAGCTCTGCCTGTGTCCTGCAGGAATGCCAAAGTACAGCCCTCCAGAGCGGATCGGCTTCCACTGCTACCACGGCCATTGGGGGTGGTCCAGTCCCTGGACATCCTGCTCTATGACATGGTCTGTGAGGAACTTCCTGTCACAACAAAGAGGGCATCATCCAGGGCTGGCTGTTCTTCACGCCACAGGAGTCTCAGGGTGGGTACCTGGCTTCATGGCACAGAGCAAAAACAGTGTTGGGAGGGTGCAAGGTGGCACACAAGCATCCCACTCTTGCGTCTCTGGAGAAGGTGGCACATATCCCTCCATCATGCTCTTCTCCAAAATGTAGAATCAATTAGGATGCTTGGGTGCAACTCTGAGCAGCCCCAGTGTGGCCTGAGCACTGGAGGCACTGGGGACACTGGGAGAGAGTGGACAGGAGTTTTTTTCCACTGACCAGCAGTTTCTGTCTTCTCTTCCTCTCCCTGGAGTGCCAGCACCTCATCACATCAAAACATCATCACTCAGCCTGTGAGTTTGAAGGAAGGGAGTCAGGAGAAAACACTTTTTGTGAGGATGAAACACTTTATTCATGGTTAAAAATAAGCTTTATGCTTTTGGTCCCCTTCCTCCAAGGCAATCTTTTTATGTCCTTGCTCACCAGCTTTTAGGAGGGGGTTAGGCAACCCAAAGAAGGAAACAACAGCCCCTGTTTCAAACTGCAGCAGCCCCTTCAGTGAGCCTGAACTGCCACCCAGGCACACACGTGTGAATGTGAAAAGCAAGTGGGTTGCAGGGACAGAGGTCTTGCTCTCTGTGAAAGCTGGGAGGAAATCAGAAGTGGCAAAATTCCATTTCACCTCAACCCCTGCCCAAATTGTTCATCTTCCACCTGTAGGCCCCTGCAAAATGGCCAGGCAGAGCTGAACTCTGGCAAGGCTCAGTTTGGAATGCTTAGTGCCCCATGGCATGAAAAAAGTGATCAAATAAACTATAGTGTGTATTGATAGCAAAATGGATAGGAGGAAGAAGGGGATTGTGGGAGATAGGGAAGTCTCTTCTTGCCTCTCCTTTCTGTCCCCAGGAGCTCCTCATGAAGAGAAATGCCTGCTCTGGTATGACACTTGACGCCACCCCACCCCTCCACCCCTTCCTTCACCCGTGTCTGATCCATTCTGTGGGCTTCGTTAGCTAAACTGAGTCCCAGTATCAATCAACACAGACCACAGAGAGATGAACCCTGTACAGTGAAGAAAGAAAAGTACAAATCTTACTGCAGTGGTAGAATTTGAAAATTGTATCTTTCAGGAGTTTATAGTTTACTCTAGTAAACCACAAAACATTAAACATAGGCTATGAATCTTAAACAAAAAAGCAGGAGGTGTGAAAGCACAGAGATCAATAAACCATAGGCCCTGGACCACAGGGATACCCTGTGAGCCATAAACTCCTCACAGTCTGTGGCAAACACTGGAGGCTAAACCATCAACCCTAAGCAATGCCCACTAAAGCTGGGTGAAAACCTGGAAATGCTGCTACTGATGTTTTACAACTTTCTTTGGAGGTGGAGAACGACAGAGAACAGTGTGTTCTGGCTGTCAGATAGTGGTTTTGAGAAGTTTTATATACTATTACACCTAGACTCTATTAACACCCTGTGTGGGGGGTACCTGATCTCTGGTACAGCATCAGCTCCACTGATGGCATTGCCGTCCTCCCACATATTTTCCACATCCCTTTGCTGAAATGGGTGCTGAGCAACAGCCAAAGGTCTGCCACAGGTGGAGAAATGCAGATTCACCGCCGTAGAGAAGACACTTCTAGGGTACAGGGACCAAAGAGCTGGAGACTCAGAACTGGAATCTCCCACTTTTACAAAGAATCTTGATGCTCCTCTCTATTTATGTCTGATTTTCATTAAATTTCTTATCTGCCCAGCTGGCCAGCACCTTCCCACTGTTTAAGTGCTGTTCAACTGGCTGCAGAGGGGCCAGGGCATAACTGTTGAAAATGAGGAGACTGGACTGTATTTTTCAAAGATGATGCAACTTCCCCTCCTGGCTATCCTTGATGTTTCTATGCATGTAAAACTTCTGCAATTTCAGAGGTGCTCACAACTAATCATATTATTAAAAATCCTGTATTAAACAGTGATTAATTTCTCTCACAACATTCCACAGTGTACACCATTATTATCATCCTGTAAGGCTTAAGCTGTACCATATCCATATGTACACACTTCCCTTCCCTAAGGCATTAGTATATCCATCAGCATGATGGCAATGTTTTGGAAGCACTCCATGAGCAGTCACCATTCCTATAAATGCTCTATTTGTGAATGTTCTATTTCCTGAATATGTTTGAAAATTGCATCCTGAGTGTGATTCCAATGCTACACACGTTCTATTGGAAAAACAATAACGCCCTTGTAGGAAAACGTGAATTTCAGTATTCCAAAGCAAAAATCCTGAGAGAGAACGAAGACCATCTCCAGGATGCCTTTTACTATGTTTGACACGTACTGGTAAGAAGTTCTTATTTCAAAAGCCTCAAGAAATACCACATTTATCATATTAGAGTGATAATACTTCAAGAAGATGCTGTAAGAAATACAGTTAAACAGCTTAATGCTACAGTTGTAACCTAAGCCGTTCTCATTTATTACTGCCGTTGTGATTGATACAGTTTGCACACTCTGTAGCATTTCGGATTCATAAGCGCGTAGTTGTTAACCAGGACTTTGATTCAGCTATTTTTATAATGCATGCGTAAAAAATGCAAAATGGCAAATCGGAGATAATTATAAATAATTGCACCAGCAAGTACTAAAGCATCCGTAGCCAAAGAAAGTCAGGGTCTTGCAACAACGTGCTTAGAACAAACCAGGTAAAAATAAATGTAAATAAGATATTAGATTTTGAATGTATATATAATAGAGGATGTTCTTATAAATGACAAGGCAACAGTGCCATCTTGAGGTTACTAGAGTATTAAAGGAAGAGGAACGCCACAGATGGTGCTCTCTCAAGGCATTTTACTTTTAAGTACAGAAACGTGT